>NW_025964001.1:63527561-63931328 GCF_023055435.1 Haliotis rufescens | reverse complement strand
TGCCATGCAGTTGCCAATAGTTTTAATGTTAATTTGTTTATGTGTTTTTTTATTCATTTTTTTTTTTATCTCCTTTATTTTTTCTGAATTATACATTTAGTTACTTGTGTGGGGTGTGGGGTGTGTGGTGGGGGGTGGGGGGTGTCCCACCTTTCCTTTCGTTTTTCATAATAATATATTTTTAAGTTGTATATAACGTATGAATCCCTTCTCAGATTTCTTTATCTCAGTTCTATATGACGTACTATTTTACTTTTCTGTGTCGTTCTTGTTTTCTCTTCAGTGTGAGGTTAAACTGTATCATTTTTACTATTTTGATATTTTGCAATATGTTGTGGTCATACGTTATGCAAATCAGTTTCGGTGTGTCTTTTTAACAAGATGTTCTTCATTAATATTCACCGCCAGCCCCATTGTAACAATTACATGTACACTTTGCTTTGACGATGCCGGTTGATGTTGTTCAATACAGGTGTTTTTGAATCTATTCTACATGCTAATCATTTCGGGAAGATGATACACATTATCTATATTTTGGGTTACTTTGCTTATAAAGATTATACATGTAAACGTACGCAGTCTTAGTAGATTTTAAAGTAGATTTAATCAGTGCTGAATTAGATAGTTATGATGTTGTATGTTTAACAGAAACCTGGTTGCACCATGATATTCTAGCCCCTGGTATTACACTGATACAATTTTCAAATGGTAGCCTGTATTAAGGAATATATTTTAGATCTTTAATCAGAGTATAACGGCGTGGATATGTTGACAGTTTTTACGTAGTTAGTGTTAAAACCGAATGTTTGCGAGGATTAATAAGATCTCTGAAATCAGTTACATCAGTAGTTCCGGTGTCACGAAATATATTCGCCCCCAGAATACCCCCCCCCCCCCCCCCCCCCCCACCCCCCCCCCCCCCAAACCCCACCCCCCAACCCCCCACCCCCCCCAACCCCCCACCCCCCACCCCCCTCCCGGCGAATTTATACCGGTACAGTTCAGCCCCTCTCGAAATAAACTCTCCCCCACCCTACGAAATAAAATCTCGTAGGGATTTTTATAAATACTGGTGTTTGGCTTGTGTTGGGTCCGAAAGTTTATATCTAACATTTTGGAAATGAAGACAGTGATAAATTCTTATATCAATATGTGGACTCATAAATATTGGTTTTATGTTTTAACGGAGATATGATATTTTCTTATGAAATATCGCGTATTAGAGTAATTTGCATGCTTTACCATTCATTGTACCATTCTAAACCATGTGAATGTTGTATGTCAGTCAATCGGGTGAGAAAACAGCCCAATCCTCGCTCTATAAAGGACTATGTCAATCATTGAAGTTGAAATGAACTGTTTCGATTTGCCAATGGAAATACTACACCATAAATGAACTGTTTCGATTTGCGCGGTTTCACCAACCGTTCAAGATAACTAATACTCTCTGTCAATGCGTTCAACGTGTAAATGCATTTCACACCTGATATACTGACATGGTCCCAGCTGGCAAACAAGACTTCTAAGAGCTTACTGTTGCGGCATAACTTCATCTATTCATCGGAGGCAACAGATTTCTGCAAACAATTGCAAACACTGATTTTCAGTGATCCATTAATATATTTGTACCGCTATTGTCAACGTTCACGCCAAAAGGAATTTTTCGTTTGAAAATCAAACTTGGCTATTCTCTAGCATTGATGTTTCACATTTCTATGGTTGTTTACGTTATGAGTATTGGTTGATAACAACATCTGGTGTCACATGACACAAAATAATATGTGTATGCCTGAAGTAGATAATATTTTATTCAGGAAATAATAGCTAGAATTGGTTACCCGAACAGACTAAATGGTTATATTTCCCTTTAATATAACAGTGTTTCAACACACAAAAATGTTAAACAAACACACGTTTGTGTTTACCGTTATACTTGCCCATGTAGCCGTCGTATACATGTAAATATATAAATGTTGTGTACAGTCATGGGTGGAATTGAATACAATATTGAAATAAGGAACGTGTTCATGAGGCGAGACATTTCAAAACAATATACAATCTAAAGTGTTGAATATCTTCTTTGGTTGCCTACAAACTACAGATTTTACACGTGCACATACCTTAGCTACATCATAAATAATATATATTTCATATTTTTTTGTTATCTATAAATACCCACATCTAAAATCAACCAACATCCCAGAAATACAATTTCACGTAGTTAAAATTATAAATCTACTCAATAGAATACAAATGGATCCCAGAACGATGCTTCATTTCAGGACCAGAACTTAGGCAATCTAGACTTGTCAAATCATTCTTTACTTGGAGTCCGTTTCAAATATATTCTCTAGGATCTGGGGGCAGATAGAGTAACACATAGTCAATGAAAACATTTCTTTAATATATATTTTTTTTATTCGGAAGAACCTTTCTCCTTCTGCTGTTATGGAATCAACTAAACTAGACTTGGTTAGTATGATCTAGACTTGCCTAGGAATTTAGTAAAACAGAATACCTAAAAAATATAAATTCCACAGTCATGGCGCAGGACCAGGCCTAGGAGACAGACTACCGCGTGAGTATTGCATTGAGAACTGACGGAATCCCGCTAGGGTCAGCCTGGGCCAAGTGTAATCGGATATGTTGCTAGGTCTCGAGTTTGAACTGTTGGCATAATAGAACAAGCTTGGACACAGGGGTGCAAAAAAGGGGTTAGTTTTCTTCCGGGATTGTTAATGTAGAGATTAAAGCATTATCAACGCACAATTTGTCTGTTTTAAAAAGAAAATGTGCTATTGTGATTTCATATTCATAATAATGCTATGCTGTACCAGTACATGGATATTACTTGCTTGTACTCGAGGTACATTGATAACGTATGCTTGTAAAGGCTGGCATGGGACTCGGTGTAGCCGGTGTTGGTTTACTATCAACTATAATCGCCACGCCTATCGTACTTGACATGGAAATAGCCGCTGGAGTCTCTGGATTGGCAGGAATAGCGATAAAATTTATTTCTCGTAAGTTGCCAAAGAAAGCATTAAAACATGATAATATTCGGATACTCGCCGAATGAGTGAGTGAGTTGGGTTTAACGCCGCTTTGAACAGTATTCCAGTTACATCACGGCGTGTCAGCTTAATGTGGGAGGAAAGCCCGAAGTGATGCAGGTCTCAGACGTTTAGCACTTCGGTGAAACCCACGAGCACGGGTATGGTGCTGACAAACCTAGAAACATAATCGGGGCGAAGCGGGATTCGAACCCACAATCATAGGTTTCTGGCGTGCCCAAGGGACGCAACTCTGCACAGTGAATCGTGCCCCCGATACTCGCCGAAGCAAAGTTGAACAGCATTGAGGATCATATTTCAACAGCACTGGCTGATTGTAAGATATCCGAGGAGGATTTTCGTTCAGTGTTGTCAGAACTCACCAAATACAACACAATAAAGCAGGAGATTCGATCTAAATATCGTAAGATCAGTGGTATTAGCGAAGACGAGAAAAAAAGTACATAGAACAGGGGACACAAGCGCGTCAATTATTCCGTGCCAAAACCAAAGAACTGGTTGGAGATTAAAAATAGATTGTTTCCTATCATTGGATCGCACCGCATAACAAATCATACATTCATTTAAACGAATGCTTACATAAATATATAATAATGGAGAATTACAAACCAACAAAGGAAGAACTCGAAAAAGCTATCGAAGCATTTATGCTCAGGGACAAAATTATCAATTGGAGAGAATTACCACAAGGTATATATTATATCAATGATGTCAGACCAACCAAATACGGTCATCAATTGTTTCTTTCCAATTACCAAGAAGAGTATATAGTCTGGTCTCCTAGTAAAATGAACGAAGAACTTAGTAAAAATGTTGAATATCACTTTGTTAAAAAATTATGGTATGCGTATGAGTAAAAATAATAGAGAATATTTTCAATCCAATTTAGTTTAGTCTCATCATCGTTTTTTGTGCTAAAAATTCCCTCTATGGTATCATTGATTGACTCAAGGTAGTGGTGAGCTAGAGTCAATTTAACTTAATCTCATGACGATCGTTGAATCGCATCAGCGTTTACACATAAAAAATTCCCCCTGTAGTAGCAGTATAGGTATATAAATCTGGCTCCAGTGGGGTTGCGGCAGAATCACCATTACCTATACTACTTTCTGTGACGTTCCTTGTAAGAGCTGAACATTTAATATTGGAAAAAGGCTCAGGGTAGATGAAATGGAAATTTGCAATAATATATTGTGTGATGCATAAATTGGGAGCTTATGGCAATTGCAAATATCGTCTTTCTTTTTTGACAATAAATAACAACAAATTCAATCAAACGAGTCACAGCACGACAGTATGTGCTCATATTTCAACGCCATCATCACTGTTCGTGTGATGATTAACCGATCATTATTGACTTATCAACACTGACTATTGGGCAATCTTTTTGTTCCAAAGGGAAATAACTCTCCTTTTGAAATGATATAAGCGACGGTCCAAACTGTCACTTCCGGTCTGGTTCCCGGATCAATGCGCGCTGCGACAACTACACTCTCCAACCCAGAGTTCCATGCGGCCGGTGTCATTTATACCGGTACAGTTCCGCCCCTCTCGAAATAAATTCTCCCCCACCCTACGAAATAAAATCTCCCCCCAGAATATTTCCTCCCCCGGTCGTTTTATAAATACTTGCCATGCAGTTCAATAGTTGCCAAACACTTCTGATAGAGACGATGTTGAGAATGTGGAGTGAAAAGGGCTTCACTTTGAGCACTGTGTTTTCTTTACTACCGCAATATGAGACAATAAAGTGGTATATAGGTGGATATAATATTAGTCGTTAGATATAAAGAATGTTTAGTAACTTAAGAAGTTCTAGGACAGTTATTAACACATGTCGCGTCAGCCCTATTACATTCGCGATTGTCCACTTCCAGAAAACATCATGTGTTGGTTTAACATGAATTAGTAAATGTTAATTAGGGATGCCCATAACGTTAATTAATGAAAGACGAGTAGTCAAAACACTGTCATTTCCTGCCCAGGACATCACACCCCTACACGCTAAGGTCGGTGAGAAACATTCTCATAAAAAAACACACACACAGTCAAGACTGTAGATTCCCGTCGTCTAGCTACAAATCCCTGTGATGTATTAAAGGTTGAAGAATTTTGAACTGAACTGTCCGAAAGTTTATATCTAAAATGTTGGAATTGGATACAGTGATAAAGTCTTATATCAATATGTAGACTCATAAATATTGGTTTTATGTTTCAACGGAGATATGATATTTTCTTATGAAATATCGCGTATTAGTGTAATTTGCATGCTTTATTCATTGTACCATTCTAAACCATGTGAATGTTGTAATACCAGTCAATCGGATGGGAAAACAGCCCAATCCTCGCTCTATAAAGGACCATGTCAATCATTTTGTAAGTTGAAATGACCCCTGATACTTTATGAATACTTTATAACAGTTTATTCATAAACTTAATGCTTCGTACTATAGGCCTGTGGCCTCTTCAGTGCTGAATAAAGATTGAAAATACATCAGTCAATCAAAGATGAAGGTAACTTTATACATCAGAGTTCTTTAGAATTAGTTCATGTTTTGTTCTTAGACTAACATTTCAACCATCGATTGTGTTCACATGTAGACTCAAACTGGCATATTACAAAAATGTATACAGACAATGGAAGGTACAGTTACCAAATAAAATATTCTGAAATATCAATTCATTATGACCATATTTCATAATCTATTTTTTAAAGTAACCCTCCTTACATTAAAGATAACTATTTAAAGAATATATATACAAACCGAATAATCAGGGGGGAGACTTTATACTGAGGGGGGGGGGGGGGGGGGGGGGGGGGGGGCGAAATATATCCGCCCGGGGGAGATTTTATTTCAGAACAGATTCGCCGGGGGAGAATCTGTACCGGTATAAAATCTCCGGGGGGAGAATTTGTACGGGGGAGAGTTTATACCGGGACACCGGCACATCGCCTTGTGCGTCTGTTTGTCTCCAAGTCTAGTCTTGCGACCAGTACCGCGTCTGGTTCAGATAATGTTTGTTTGTTTGTTTGTTGTTTAACTCCTCACTCAGCAATATTCCAGCTGTATGACGTCGATCTTTACATAATCGAGTCAATCAAGTGATTGACATCATGAGCATCGATCCACGCAATTCGGATACGCTGACATATATCAACCAAGTCAGCAAGTCTGACCACCGATCCCGTAAGTCGCCTCTTACGACAAGAATAGTCGCCTTTCACGGCAAGCATAGGCTGCTGAAGACCTATTCTCCGGATCTTCACGGGTCGTCCATATAATGAGTACATAGAACCAAACACTACAATTACTATCTTTATAATCACATTTCAATGATCGGTCCAAATGATCAATCGCGACAAACACGTGTAACTACCACAAGTTTATTGACAAGTTCGGATATCTCCCGCGTCGCGATAATTGTGCCATTTTGAAGCCCTGTACTTGACCAGATGCAAATGTAATACAACGAGTTCTTAACACATCTTCCCCAGTTACATTACTTTAATCTCATTGTTGAAACCAAACTACACACGATTTTAGCGTAAAGCAATTTGAGCATACATTGGCTCATGTCATCTCCCTTTTTGATGACCTATTTTTTTTCCGCAATACAGGTGGTCGTTTGATGGCCGTCAGTGTAAAAACGACATCACACGTATTAAATGAAATTAAGTACACATAATTCGTCGACTTAGAGGTATAAAGTATTGATATAAAAATTATAAGAACTGACATTTGTCGCAAGCTCCGATGGCCACAGAGTTTGGCCCTCACTTTGTAAAGGCTCATATTTCAAAGAACACAAAGTAAAAGAAATTCTGAAATAATGCACATCTTTTCTAAGTTTGTTGCCTTGTTAACATATGCAAATGTTGTTCCATTCGACAATTCCCCTCCAATTCAACAATGAATTATATGTATGACATTGTACAATCATGTTTAAACCTAACTAATCATATGTATGTGAAAATAGAAAGAATTTTAGCTTACAAAGTTAATTCTGAAGAACATCTGCTGCACGAACAATCGATATGCACGGATTGATTAAATTAAACCGAGGACGGCCGAGATTACCAAGTGAAAATCGCGACATACAGTTGTCTGACATAGCAACATCCGGTGGATGCGTCCCTTTCTTCGTACACTAAGGTAAATATAAGCTAATTTCACATTTTCAATGCATTCTATTTCCTATTAATGTTTCTATATTTTATTAATAGTCACTTCAAATGTGAACACAAATGGACGTATTGTGTCCACAGTTTGGAGGTAGTTGTTAATGAACCCGGTGATCTATGTATCACATTTTATTCAACATATACGTCACACTGATGCATCTTCGGTAAAAACAGATATATATCAGATATGTACGTTAAGTTAGTTAAGAAAAACTGGATTATTGTATATAGCTACGTTTCGATGTAGAGCTAGATAACGGTGTAAGAATCTACATCGAAATGTCGCTATATACAATAATCCAGAAGTTGCTATCCATAGAGTTGTACGTTTTTCTTAATTATTTGCCAATTTCTAGAATGCAAATCAAACAGTTGATTGAGTTAGTTGATTAAACCGTAAATCCCGAAATAATATAAACATGCCTAGGGTCGTTTTAGTATATAGTTAGTAAACACCTAACACTTGAATGAGTATTCAAACTTAAAATGAGTATTCTTAAAATTGAAAATATATTCTGATTGACGTGATGGACCAAGAAATCAAAGTTTCAGCTCCGTTGGCTCAGAGTTAACAGCATCCTTATAGGTTCTGCTGTAAAGAATACAAAAATGAAGGTACTGTGTCCACAGTTTGGAGGATGGGACACTTGTTCAGTATTCGCTCCACGATCAAGACTGAAATGAGCACATGCAACTCCCTTTAATCCTTCAATCCTTCAATATCGCGTATGACAACTCGGCGGCAGGCAGAAGATGTGAGGTGTGATCCCAAGAAATGGGATTTGACGCCATTCTTCTCGGAGGACATGTGCTTGATTCTGATCCTTGGTATAAGGACGACCTGGTCGTGCTGTAATTTGTGATCTCTGTAAGGTGATCCCACAAGAGTTCTATAGGTGATAAGTCTGGTAACTCTGCTGGCTAGGAGAAGACGTTGTAATGCCTTGTGTATGGGACCGGGTTCTGTTGCAAGATCGGTAGCACAGCATGATAAAGAGACTGGTCAATGCAATGCTGTCCTATGATTTTGTCTTCCAAAATCACCTGAAGTGTCATGGCTTGGCTGATGATGCCGCCTTGATTTGGCTACAGACGCCATCCTCAACCATAATGCCGCGTCCTCAAAACGGCTAGACATCATGGTCGCAACAATGGGACGTTCGTTCTCCTAATCGACGGTAGACAAAAACTCTTCCATCTGCTTTGAAACGCTGGAATCTGCTCGCTCCCGTGAACATGACTGTTTAGTTTCTGTTCAACCAGCGTCGCAGAGTTCGAGCCCTTCAATGTCGGTATTCCGGTATCAACATTACGTCTCGTCGTGGTCTGTTAGTTCTGATATTGTACCGATGACCTCATCTGGACACCGTCCTGCTACTGACAGGATGACTGTCTCAGCTGGTGACATCGCCATGATAACACGATTCCTCAAATGGAGGATACATATGTTGCGTTTTCTTGGGTGGTGGTGACAGAAGGTCTGCCATTCCTAGGCCTGTCTCTCGTCCGCCCTGTCTGCCGGTAACAGACTGTGCGCCTGGTGACTGTCATTCGGCTGCAGCCAATACTCCCTGCGTCGTCGTTGTCATGCGTTGATCCTTGGTACATCA
Source organism: Haliotis rufescens (assembly GCF_023055435.1). NCBI lineage: Eukaryota > Metazoa > Mollusca > Gastropoda > Lepetellida > Haliotidae > Haliotis > Haliotis rufescens. The sequence continues at coordinate 63,922,461 of NW_025964001.1, read as the reverse complement.
TGCCAACAGCCTGTTCTTTCTGTTGTAGCGTTGACCTTTTCATTTAATTTTAATGTCAACATTTGGGTGAGAATGAACAGTACATCGTTCCTTTTATACCCATATCTTTGAAGGTGCAAGTTTCATTTCAAACTCAAGTTCCACTGCTCTGGGTACTGTAGCACGTGTATCATTTTGCGATTCGTTTTGGTTGTGTTTGGGCGATTGATTCCCAAACATTTTGTAACACTATTCGGGGTTTATATCCAACGTGTCCATATTTCAGATTGCTATTGATGTTTCTTGTGTTCAAAAGTTATGCTACTAATGTCCATCATCCACAATCTAAGTAAATGAAAAGTACATTCCTTAAGTAGTTATGAGTACAAACATGCCAAGTTGATCTCATTTCTGTCAAAATGAAGACAACTGCGCTCTGGGTTTTTGCCACCATGGACGTTGTAGAAATAGTCTTTTATTATATTAAATACTTTAGTATACTGGTATTTTCATTGCCAAGTTGAAAAATTACCTACACATGTACAGTTATTATGTATTAGTGAATGAGTAGTGAGAAAAATGTAACATTTTTATCCATAGGCTGAATTGGAAATGTGACAAAAAACAAATCCTATGCCCTGAAAATGAAGAAAAAAACATGACTCAACACAAGAACCCCCACTCCAAATATCAAATGGTCCGCCGCTAAGCATGCCTGGTGTCATCACTATTTGATAGTGATTTATAAACGATCACTATCAAATAGTGATGACACCAGATGTTCGCGACAATGTATGCGTATGCTACCCAACCCCTGGCGCCCGTCACAGTCAGTTAGTCAACAGAAACTCACACGGGAATATATGGTACAAGTCAAATTCATCGATCATTCTCGTCAGTGATGCGTCAAATTTAGAAACGTCCTCCACATGTCTACCATAACACTTTTCCAAAGCTTAACTCCAGTGTTTGTACTCGTTCCAAACATCTATAGGTAAACGTGAGTGACTGATCATGAATTGGGATTAAGGGCGCTTTTATTGGCAGAATATTGCTTGTGCCAGGACATCACCCTGAAGTTCCAGCGAGAGAGAGTTTGTGAAACTTGAGGTGAAAATTATATTTCTTCAGTATTTTAAATTTAATCAATTTTGTTTAAACAATCAAATCTTTCCCGACTAGTGAGTGAGTGAGTATGGTTTTACGCTGCTTTTAGCAATATTCCAGCAATATCACGGCGGGGGACACCAGAAATGGGCTTCACACACATGTCGGGAATCGAGCCCGGGTCTTCGGCGTGACGAGCGAACGCTTGAACCACTAGGCTACCCGCAATAACCGCAATGCATCGATAGTTCGACCAACAGTTTTCATCCTTGTGGTTTCCAAGCCAGTTTCCACCCTTGCCGAACTAGCCTGGAATTTCTGAGCTCGATCCTAGCGCCACTAGTGGCTGTTATGAGTTTTGTCCCTTCTCCGTCAGTCCTATTGACCAATCAAATGTCAGCTTCCATATCAGTTGCATTTGCTTTAAGCAAAATGGCGGCGCCCAGTCTACACAATCTGATGGATAATAAAAATCTACATGGTAATAAAGCGGGTCTTACTTCCCGAAGTGAATCAAATCACGTCAGCACCTTGATTAAATGTTCAATGGTGTTTTTTTAGGGTTGATATGCTGTGTCGTTGAGACTCTAAATCCTTCAAATTGAACTTCAGTGAGGATGAAAAAGACTGTCAGAATCTATTGATGACAGTAAATAAATCATCATCGTCCATGCCTGTTTGCTGATCTTCCTTTGGTGCAGAGACATTAGAAGGCCATTCTAAGTCAAAATGTCCGTAGGGATCCATGGTGATTTGCGATCAGGAATAGCAGACGATAACCCCCTAATAGGATATTATTTTAATATTCATACTGTTTTTAGTATATTCATTAATTTAATGCGAATATGTAAAGGAGCGTTTTAATGAAACCTTGTGCGTAAAAGAAACATTAGATTATTGTCCGATATTGCCGATCTTCACGATCGTTGTGAGGAGGGAAGACAATAGAGAAGTGTTCCACTTGGGGATTTTCATGAAAAGTAGTTCCGGTCAAAACTGCTGTAAACGTCAAAAGGTGAAGTTTATGTATTTCTTGTAAACTTCACTTTTTCAAGTTTGTTGAAAAATGAACGGGTCATGTGAGCAGCAAATAAACCAACCACATCACCGTAAATCCCTTAAACTTCAAAATAATAATGCATATGATGATATCCGATCAGTGTCATTATGACGTCACACTTGTTCATCTAGATGACGTCACCTAAGAAGACAATCCTGTGTGTAGGTCTTGTCTGTGTGGATGCCATCCTTGTTGTGGAAACATACCCGACTGAAGACACTGGACAGAGGTAGGCATTTGTACAGATAGGAAATAACTCACTGCTCCAGATCCGCATGTTAGTCTAAAACCGCACCAAGAAATGATTAAATAAATAAGTGATAACACACATGAAAACTGCACAGAGCTTGAAGATGTGATGTTATTATTTGTGTCTGTGTTGGTATTGATAGTAAAGGCACACAACTTGACGATGTGATGTTATTATTGGTGTCTGTGTTGGTATTGATAGTAACTGCTCACAGCTTGACGATGTGATGTTGTTATTGGTGTCTGTGTTGGTATTGATAGTAACTGCACACAACTTGAGGAGAGATGTTGTTATTGGTGTATGTGTTGATATTGATAGTAACTGCACACAACTTGAGGAGAGATGTTATTATTGGTGTATGTGTTGATATTGATAGTAACTGCACACAACTTGACGTTGTGATGTTATTATTGGTGTCTGTGTTGGTATTGATAGTAAAGGCACACAACTTGACGATGTGATGTTATTATTGGTGTCTGTGCTGGTATTGCTAGTAACTGCACACAGCTTGACGATGTGATGTTATTATTGGTGTCTGTGTTGGTGTTGATAGTAACTGCACACAGCTTGACGATGTGATGTTGTTATTGGTGTATGTGTTGATATTGATAGTTACTTCACACAACTTGAGGAGAGATGTTGTTATTGGTGTCTGTGTTGGAATTGATAGTAACTGCACCCAATTTGACGATGTGATGTTGTTATTGGTGTCTGTGTGAGTGTTGATAGTAACTGCACACAGCTTGACGATGTGATGTTGTTATTGGTGTCTGTGTTGGTGTTGATAGTAACTGCACACAGCTTGACGATGTGATGTTGTTATTGGTGTCTGTGTTGATATTGATAGTAACTGCACACAACTTGACAATGTGATGCTACTATTGGTGTATGCGTGAGCGTTTATATTAGAGGTCCCAGTTTGACGATGTGATGTTGTTATTGGTGTCTGTGTTGGTACTGATAGTAACTGTGCACATTATGACGAAAGTGTCATTGCCTTGTTGACGTGAAGGTGTGCAGATTCCAAATGGCAAAGGGGTGGGAATGCCTCCAATACAGCCACCGTTCTCTCTCTGATGGGCGAGGATGCGGAGTTCATGGGTACCATAACGGACGGAGCAGAAAAACGGTAAGCGTTTGAGTAAGTTTGGTTTGACGTAGCTCATGAAGAGTATTTAAGTTATATACTGCTAAACCAATTAAGGACCACCCGGTTCTATCATATTATTACAGTTAATCTATCATGCCACGACAAACTAACTATTCTAGACTGCAGTAGTGAATCTGGCATGCTATGACAGATTAACTATAATAATATGAAGGAAATAGGTAGTTCTTAACTTGTTTCTAAGTAGAATGCATGAGAGATCACGAGTTCGCTGCTGACAAACCAGGGATCATAATTACAGCCAGTTTTGTATTCGAACACATGCTGAGCGGATCCTGGCAGAGCTAAATTGTATAGTTAATTTCAGCTCCACTGGACTGCTCATATCCTGAAATATACAGTACACGTACATATTCAGTTCGTTAAATGCTTGGATCAATGCGTTCGATCAGTAACCCTGTCTTTTTGCATAACAAATCGAAAATAAACTATACAGTAGACCTTCTGTCATATTGATGTCGCCAATAGCTAACAGGTAGTCAATATCTGGATGTACAAGGAAGGTTGTACTGGTAGAGTATACTCAACTACATGCTTTCATCAAAAACTCGATCAGTGAATATTTATTCATTTCGTAGGCCAGTTACATGGAGAATCAATACATCGCATAACATACATGCTATTTAAGTGCAAATGTAAGTTGGTTTATAAGTGTAAATGTAAGTGTTTATAAGTGTAAGTGTAAGTTGCTTTATAAGTGTAAGTGTAGGTTGCTTTATAAGTGTAAGTTGCTGTATAAGTGTTAATGTAAGTGCTTTATAAGTGTAAGTGTAAGTTGCTTTATAAGTGTAAGTTGCTGTATAAGTGTTAATGTAAGTGCTTTATAAGTGTAAGCCTAAGTTGCTTTATAAGTGTAAGTTGCTGTATAAGTATTAATGTAAGTGCTTCATAAGTGTAAATGTAAGTTGCTTAATAAGTGTAAGTGTAAGTTGCTTTATAAGTGTTAATGTAAGTGCTTTATAAGAGTAAATGTAAGTTGCTGTATAAGTGTAAGTGTATGTTGCTTAATAAGTGTAAGTTGCTTTTTAAGTGTAAATGTAAGTTGCTGTATAAGTGTAAATGTAAATGCTTTATAAGTGTAAATGTAAGTTGCTTTATAAGTGTAAGTGTAAGTTGCTTTATAAGTGTAAGTTGCTATATACGTGTGAATGTAAGTTGCTTTATAAGTGTAAGTTGTTTTTTAAGTATAAGTTGCTTTATAAGTGTAAACTAAGTTGCTTTATAAGTGTAAATGTAAGTTGTTTTACAAGTGTAAGTTGTTTTATAAGTGTAAATGTAAGTGCTTTATAAGTGTAAATGTAAGTGCTTTAGAAGGGTAACTTGCTTATAAGTGTAAGTGGAAGTTGCTTTATATAATGTATAATGGCTACATTATTTAATGTCATTAACATCAAAAGTATGTTATTTCGGGAAAAGATTGTATTTTGTTGAATAAATTTGCATCTTAGAATGATATTAATCTTCAATAATATTTTGTTTATCTGAACATAACATGTGCTGTTTTACTTCCTCTTCATATCGTCCAGTCTCATTTCCATCTAGAGGAACGGCATCACAACTGAGAAAGTTTGTTTTGTTTGTTTGTTGTTTTACGCCGCACTCAGCAATAGTCCAGCTATATGACTGCGGTCTGTAAATAATCGAGTCTGGACCAGACAGTCCAGCGACTGACATCATGAGCATCAATCCAAACAAATATATATGGTAGCTTCCACATTCACCTCTGACGTCATGGTTTGATGTTGATTGCTTTACAAACAACAGTCTCTTGAAACAAACACTTATATGGTTTCAATTCCTTCCCAATATCAACATCCCACAAGTAAGAGCCGTATAATAAAATTTTAAAGAACAGTTCATGGGATAGAAGTTTATTAAATATTAAGTGAGTGAGTGAGTATGGTTTAACGCCGCTTAAAGTAATATTCCAGCAACATCACGGCGGGGGACACAAGAAATGGTCTTCACACATTGTACTTATGTCGGGAATCGAACCTGGGTCTTCGGCGTGACGAGCGAACGCTTTAACCACTAGGCTACCCGACCGCCTCTTATTAATTATTAAGATTTTAACACACCACATAGATCTTGCTTAGCTTGTGCCGCCTCATTTTCACATGAACAGACCATGATATGACCTAGAAAATAATTGTTCTAAATATTTATATGAGGGAACACATTCATGTCGCTGACCTTTATAGTACCATTTCTCTGTTTTAGATAAAATACCACCCTTCTTGAAAACTACGATCTTAGTTATACTGCTTATCCTGCAGTATCGGCCCTATCTCTTAACTACCCTCCAATACGTTACAACGATGACTCTCGATAGCCAATGAATATGTAGCTTATCCTGCAGTATCGGCCCTATCTCTCAACTACCTTCCAATACGTTACAACGATGACACTCGATAGCCAATGAATATGTAGCTTATCCTGCAGTATCGGCCCCATCTTCCAACTACCCTCCAATACGTTACAACGATGACACTCGATAGCCAATGAATATGTAGCTTATCCTGCAGTATCGGCCCCATCTCTCAACTACCCTCCAATACGTTACAACGATGACATTCGATAGCCAATGAATATGTAGCTTATCCTGCAGTATCGGCCCTATCTCTCAACTACCCTCCAATACGTTACAACGATGACACTCGATAGCCAATGAATATGTAGCTTATCCTGCAGTATCGGTCCTATATCTCAACTACCCTCCAATACGTTACAACGATGTCACTCGATAGCCAATGAATATGTAGCTTTTCCTGCAGTATCGGCCCTATCTCTCAACTACCCTCCAATACGTTACAACGATGACACTCGATAGCCAATGAATATGTAGCTTATCCTGCAGTATCGGTCCTATATCTCAACTACCCTCCAATACGTTACAACGATGTCACTCGATAGCCAATGAATATGTAGCTTTTCCTGCAGTATCGGCCCCATCTCTCAATTAACCTCCAATACGTTACAACGATGACACCCAATAGCCAATGAATATGTAGCTTATCCTGCAGTATCGGCCCTATCTCTCAACTACCCACCAATACGTTACAACGATGACACTCGATAGCCAATGAATATGTAGCTTATCCTGCAGTATCGGCTCCATCTCCCAACTACCCTCCAATACGTTACAACCATGACACCCGATAGCCAATGAATATGTAGCTTATCCTGCAGTATCGGCCCTATCTCTCAACTACCATCCTATACGTTACAACGATGACACTCGATAGCCAATGAATATGTAGCTTATCCTGCAGTATCGGCTCCATCTCATCTACCCTCCAATACGTTACAACAAATGACACTCGATAGCCAATGAATATGTAGCTTATCCTGCAGTATCGGCTCCATCTGTCAACAACCCTCCAATACGTTACAACAATGACACTCGATAGCCAATGAATATGTAGCTTTTCCTGCAGTATCGGCTCCATCTCATCTACCCTCCAATACGTTACAACAATGACACTCGATAGCCAATGAATATGTAGCTTATCCTGCAGTATCGGCCCCATCTCTCAACTAACCTCCAATACGTTACAACAATCACACTCGATAGCCAATGAATATGTAGCTTATCCTGCAGTATCGGCTCCATCTCATCTACCCTCCAATACGTTACAACCATGACACTCGATAGCCAATGAATATGTAGCTTATCCTGCAGTATCGGCCCTATCTCTCAACTACCATCCTATACGTTACAACGATGTCACCCGATAGCCAATGAATATGTAGCTTATCCTGCAGTATCGGTCCCATATCTCAACTACCCTCCAATACGTTACAACGATGACACTCGATAGCCAATGAATATGTAACTTATCCTGCAGTATCGGCTCCATCTCCCAACTACCCTCCAATACGTTACAACCATGACACCCGATAGCCAATGAATATGTAGCTTATCCTTCAGTATCGGCCCTATCTCTCAACTACCATCCTATACGTTACAACGATGACACCCGATAGCCAATGAATATGTAGCTTATCCTGCAGTATCGGCTCCATCTCATCTACCCTCCAATACGTTACAACAATGACACTCGATAGCCAATGAATATGTAGCTTATCCTGCAGTATCGCCTCCATCTCATCTACCCTCCAATACGTTACAACAATGACACTCGATAGCCAATGAATATGTAGCTTATCCTGCAGTATCGCCTCCATCTCATCTACCCTCCAATACGTTACAACAATGACACTCGATAGCCAATGAATATGTAGCTTATCCTGCAGTATCGCCTCCATCTCATCTATCCTCTCCCGTAATCCCTTTTCGCGAACACACAGAAAGTTGAAGTATATTCTGAGGTAACGGTATCTCTTACGTCTTCTACTCTCACCTATATTACCATTCACATCGTAATGAACGTTACATTCTGTTACAGGTTTCTAATGGAGGATTTTAAAGCCCATTGCGTTGGCACAAAGCATCTTGTAGTTTGTGAAGGATCTGGCTGCCCTACAGCAACTGTTATATTAAACAAACAGAATGGATCAAGAACCATCTTAAATTCAAGAAAGTAAGTTCCTCCAGGAAGGTGCACAAACACTACATGAAGCCCAGTTTAAATGGTTTACTACTCCAGGCACAACGAGATACTCTGTAGATAGTTGTATCGGACATTCTATCATAAAATAATATTAATAATCCATCTTGCCGAACGAGGATGGAATTTTGGAGCTATGTTTTGTCTGTACTAACGAGTTTATATACAGTCCAATCAAAATCGAGAAACAATATCCACATTCGGTTCGTAAACTGCCGTGCCGATTTAGGTCGATTGCAAGATTAGCAAAACATGTACCGTCAATTTAGCGTCAACATATATACTAGCATTCCAAATCTTTTCATGTTTTTAATCAAGGTGCTCACGTGATTTGATGTACTTCGATCAGATCGTCTTGTCTGGGCGCCGCCATTTTGTTTGAAGCAAATGCAAGTGATATGAGAGGTGGAATCTGATTGGTCAATATGAGGAACATAGAAGGGACATAACTCGTAATAGCCACTGGTGTCTCTACAATCGAGCCCAGAAATTCCTTTCTGGTTCGGCAAGGGTGAAAACTGGACTTTTACAGTCAATTAACTCCCTTGCCTCAGAAAGTTGATTCTAATCTGTCAAAGTGAACACAATTCCGGATGGGCAGGCTCAGCGAATTGGTTGGTTGTGTGTCAACGTACCCCGACTAATCACTGGATTGCCTAGTCCAGAATCCATTATTCACAAGCCGCAGCCATATATATTGCTCATTGGGGCGTTAAACAAAAAACAGAAAAACAAACAAATCGGTTTATGGAAGCACATGCATGACAAATACACTAAACCAGATTAAGGGTGCAATGCTTCAAGCCGTCCTCATAATCAATTTTAGAAAGCGGTTACCATATACATTTCATTTACAAAATTAACCTGCCTCAGACTCCTTCTGTGAGAGTAACAAGCACTCGATGATTAACTCTGTTCAGGAAAAACACATAACTCTTGTAGGCCTGTGGCCAAGTGGCTACCAGAGCATGTTTCATTCAAGTTGTTAAAACACTTCGTCTACTAACCCATGTTTTGGACCCGTGGATCCGGGGTAGAATTGATCTTCAGCAACCCATACTTGCCGTAAAAGTCGACTATGCTTGTCGTAAGAGGCGACTAACGAGATCGGGTGGTCAGGCTCGCTGACTTGGTTGATGCATGCCATCGTATCCCAATTGCGTGGATCGATGCTTATGATGTCAATAACTGGATTGTCTGGTCCATACTCGATTAACGCCGTGATATAACTGGAATAATGTTAAAAGTGGCGTTAAACCAAACTCACTCACTCACTCACTCATACTCGATTATTTACAGACTGCCGCCATATAGCTATAATGTTGCTGAGTGCGACGTTAAACAACAAACCAAACAAAAACAAACATATTTTATTATAAATATCAATCTAATGCGTACATTAATTACACAGAGACAGTGTCACTAACATCACTAACACCAGTTACAACATCTACGCCTATATTGCTTATCTTATTGGCTACATACCACGGATCCTAGGCCTACCTCCCCCCCGCCACCCCAACACCACCACTTTAGGAGAAAGTTATGTGCCCCTGCCGTTATATGACCACCGTTCATCCTCATCTCACCTTAAAGAGTCAAATTTATCTTGCAATATACCGTTAAATTGAGATTGTTGATTGATGGTATGCTTATATAAACATTATATGAATATGTTTCAGTGGACTTCGCGAGATGACTTATAATGATTTCATCAGCGTGAATTTGGATCTGTATAAGTGGATTCACTTTGAGGTAACTTCAATTTTTCAAATGTTGCAGTGTTATAGAATGTTTCTATGTATAAGGGAATACTCGAAATCCGTATACAATGTAGATAATGGATAGCAATGAAGAAGCGTCGGTAAATGCCCTAATAATTTAAAGGTGATGGGTTTAACGTCGCGTCCAAGATTATTGCACTTATGCATGCACGTGTGTGTGGCTGCTTGTTCTAAACCATATTTAGTGCTAGCTCACTGAGATACCATGCCTCAGTTTAACATGAATACCCCACTCAGACACAGTATACTGACTCCGAGCCGACCAGTCCTTGTTTTAGCCCCTTAATGCCGAGCGCCAGACAGGGTAACAACAAGTACCATCTTTTAACGTCGTTTGGTATGACGCGGCCGGGGATCGAACTCCGGACCTTCCGCTCTCCGGGCGGACGCTCTACCTCTAGACCACGGAGGCGGTCTTAATAACTTAAAACATTTGTAGGAATGATTTGTGTACAAATGCAAGCACATTTCTCTCCACCAACCGACTCTTGTAGATTCGAGCATATATACAAATACAATCATGCAGTTTCGATAGCAGCTATAACCAATCCACCAAAACGTTTTTGCGATGAAAAGTAGTATTTTTTTAATTTGTTTGTTAATGCTTAGACAAGTACCCGTAATGTGATACTTGCCGGTTTTTCCCAGACGCGTCCCAATTGTCCGGAGGTCGCAAAGATGCTGAAGCGGGTGCTCGACCACAATGCTGGGACGGAGGACAAGATCGTCACATCTGTGGAGTTTGAGAACCCACGCCGTCCACACCATGGTATTATTGTTTTTCGTTTACCGCCGCACTCAGTGAAAATAGGCAGTGAAAATAGTTGCCTGACAACGTTATAAGGATCTATTCCGAAAAAGTTTTGTAAGAAAGTATTTAACGGTTTTTGAGTTACGCTCTGGAAACGAACACCACCCCTGTAGAACCTAAGTCCAACTTATTGCCATGGAAACGTGAAAAATAAAAATTTCTAAAATTCCTAAATAGCAAGAGGCACCAGTCCAGTATGTGTCTGGTAAACATGCACAGTTTTTGTTGGAAAGTATTGAATGGGTTTTGAGTTATGCTCCGGAAACAAACTCTACCCTTTAGAACCTAAGTCCAACTTGTTGCCATGGAAACGTAAAAAATGTTTTTTTTATAAAATTCCTAAATAGCAAAAGGCACCAGTTCAGCATGAGTCTGATAGACATGCAAAGTTTCGTAGAGAAATATTTAACGGTTTCTGAGTTATACTCCGGAAACGATTTCGGGACGCACACACGCACACACACACGCACACACGCACACACGCACACACGCGCACACACACGGACGGAACCCATTTCTATATCCCCCGCCAACTTCGTTGGGGCGGGGGATAAAAAGTTCTAGAATCTGTACTTTACTAAGAAAGTGTTATTCCAAATATAACATTTGTTACATTTGACCACTTTCTAAATGTCGTTGTGTGTTCATAGGTTTCGGCCATGGGAGCCGTGCCAGTTTACAATTGTCAGAGGGGTACACAAAGTACGTGATCTATACTACCAGTTGTCGGACTTTCATTTTGTGGAAGCCTCGGTGGCTGAGTGAGGTATATTACTGACTTTGTGATTTGGTGCCTTACTCTGGCACTGTGGGTTCGAAGACCGGATTGATATTAAATTTACAATCAAAATAATATTTTATTATAATTGATTGTTATGTGATATTGAGGGCTAATTGGGTACCACTGAATTTTTGCAGATGTTTTGTTCAACATGGCTGACTATGTGTTCGTCAGCAAGGAGTTCGCACAGCATTATGGGTACACCAGCATGGTAGACGCAGTGGAAGGTCTTGCACAGACGTGTCGACCAAGGTACGCAATTCTCAGGACAACATCGGGGAGGTCGGGTAGCCTAGTGGTCAAAGCGTTCGCCCGTCATATTCACTCACTCACTCAGGACAACATCACTTATATCTATCATCAAGGCTACTGTTTCTTTTTATGATTATCATTTTTGTTATGTCATATAAGAAAGGGGCACGGGTGGCCCAGTCGTCTAAGGCGCCGCGATTCGCTGAGCAGAGTTGCGTCCCCTGGGCACGCAAGAAACTTATGATTGTGGGTTCGAATCCCGGTTCGCCCCGATTATGTTTTTAGGTTTGTCAGCACCAGACCCGTGCTCGTGGGTTTCACCGAAGAGGTAAACGTCACTTCGCATCACTTCGCATCACTTCGGGCTTTCCTCCCACATGAAGCTGACAAGCGATATAACTGGAATAATGTTAAAAGAACGTTATACAAGAAAATAAAACATAAAGGTAGGAATCGAACGTTACCCAAAGCCTGGACAACCTAACATGACACGTGACCTAAATGGTGAAGGAGGATTCTTCCTAGTGGTGTGAAAAGTCCTCCACAGCAGAAATGACTTCATCACTTTTTGAATAATGCGTGTCAGACAGCCCTTTCTCCAAGTCTGGGAAGAGGTGGAAATCTGTCAGTGCCTAATCTGGTTAATACGGTAGATGTTCAATGATTTGAAGGCCAGACTTTGCACGGGTGTATTGTTCTGGTGGAACAACATACATTTAGTGAGTTTTCCACGAGGTTTACCTTTCGTGTTGTCACGCATTTGGCTGATCAGATAAGCATAATATTATCCATTAATAGCCTGGTTTTAAGGGATGCATTCAACCAGTAGGATATCTTTGGAATATCAGGAAACTGAAGCCATCACCTTGCCAGCTGATTTTGAACAAATTTTGATTTCTTCTTCGCAGACTTTAGGTGTTTACGCTGCTTTGATTGTTGTTTAGTGAACCTTTAGTGATTTACTGGTGGTGAGGTGAAATGGGGTTTAACGTCGCGTCCAAGATTATTGCACTTATGTAGCGACGCGTGTGTGTGTGTGTGTGTGTGTGTGTGTGTGTGTGTGTGTGTGTGTGTGTGTGTGTGTGTGTTTGTGCTAGTCCGGACTGATGCCGATTTACAGTGCTAGCCCACTGAGATACCAAGCCACAGTCTAACCCCACTCAGACACAGTATACTGACTCCGAGTCCACCAGTCCTTGTTTTAGCCCCTTATTGGTGTGCAGCAGGCCGTTTTTTAACGTCTTTTGGTATGACGCGGCTGGGGATCGAAGCCCGGACCTTCCGCTCTCCCGGCAACCGCTCTACCATCATCATAGTTACAAATAGCTGCACAAACTCAGTATATATATATATATGGTCTATTGGTAGAGCGTCCGCCTGGAGAGCTGAAGGTCCCGGGTTCGATTCCCGGCCGCATCATAACAAAAGATATCAGATGGTACTTGTTGTTACCCTGTCTTGGACGCGACGTTAAACCCCATTTGACCTCACCCCTCTTTTTGAGAGATGCATCCCATTGGGGTTCGACTGCCCCGATTGTTTTTGTGACACCAAAAGCAGTAAACTTCTTTAAACTGGATCACTTTAAGCATTCCGTGCCAATCAATGAGGCTGACACGCCTTGGAATAACATGAATACTACTCAAAGCAGTGTTAAACCAAACTCACCCACTCATGTAGTCTTCATTTATATTTAGGAAATGCAGACAGAATAAATCAGATTGGCAAGATTTATTAAGACTCAAAGTCAAGTTTGTTTGTTTTTTGTCATCACCCTACCGATCCAAATCACACTATAAGATGGCGACTAAAATCCCGAACAGTGCTTTCTTTCGATCCTTTTTTTCTCTATCGAAATCCGTAAGCCAAACACCGTCCGACCTCGATGATCCAACAAAAGGTGTCATCAGGAAAAATGCACTTTATTTCAGAATATGTCTTTGATTGGTTGTTTAACGCCGCACTCAGCAATATTTCAGCTATGTGACGGTGGTCTATAAGTAATCGAGTCTGGACCAGACAATCCAGTGATTGACATCATGAGCATCGATCTACGAAATTGGGATACGATGACAATCATCATCAAGTCAGCGAGCCTGACAACGCGATCCCGTTAGTCGCCTCTTACGAATAAGTCTCAGAAAAGGCATTTAGAAGTGACACACATAAGGAAGAGAATGTGTGGATGCCAACCTCTTCGTTTTAAGGAACACAAGGCTTCGGAGTATATGCTTACACCTTCATCAGGTCAGTTCTCTTCCTTATTTCAGAAAAGCCGTTATATGTGCGTGGGGCGAATGCGGGGCAGCTGGCAAAGAGCCGACGTCAGGAACCGTTACCTCTCCAGCTCTGAAGCTTGACCATGTGGTGGACACTCTGGGAGCTGGGGACACGTTCATCGCCGGGACGCTGCACGCATTGACTAAGGGATTGTCTTTGCAGTCCTCAATAACAGTCGGATGTCAGGTGTCAGGGTTCAAATGTGGCATGCGTGGATTAAGTGGATTCGAGCATTTTAAAAGCAATTTGAACTCATATCTATATTGAGTGAGTGAGTGAGTGAGTATGGTTTTACGCCGCTTTTAGCAATATTCGAGCAATATCACGGCGGGGACACCAGAAATGAGCTTCACACATTGTACCCATGTCTGGAATCGAACCCGGGTCTTCGGCGTGACGAGAGAACGCTTGAACCACTAGGCTACCCGACCGCTCCCATATCTATAATGAACGTTCTATCATTGATAGATATTATATATCATGCTTTGTGGGTAATCGTTCATGTTTGTCACACTTGTCGGGGACATTTCGCTTTTAGATATAGCCTTCATTTGGATCTACATATAAACTAGATGACCACACCTATTGAAAGACAAACGTATGTGATCATATCATACAACTCTTATATACACATTTTATTGAAATGTTTATCGACATTTATCTTTCAACCACACGGATGTTCTCCTGGTTTAAGTTTCGATTTTTTCTTTTTGATCCTGCTTTAATGTTTACCTATTTTCAATAAGGAGATAAACATACTGTGTTTTCAATGTAGAGCTAGGTTACCTGAAGATTTAACCCCGCTAAATTGAATTTGGAACCGAACGCGCATCTGTGCATTTTGTAACCTGTAATTGTAGATATAGTTATTTAAATATGCTTACCGACAATGACTGAAAATAGTACTATTCTATGAATATTAGCTTCCGCGGTGATGCGGCCGTCAAACCAGCTGTTTCAATCAGAGGGGGTTTATTGTGATTTAATAGCCTCCGATTGACCAATCAGAATCGAGTAAATTCCAAATTCATGGTAGAATAAGAATTATCACAAGCTGTTACATTGTGTGCACAACAGTTAACTAAACCATATGACAGTTATTCGTCGGAGTCGTACAGTGCGGCAACACGTATAATTGAACGGCGCCAAGTCGCATTTTTTAAAAGTCCACGGGGGCTTATGAGTAACTGAATAGGAAATACATGCATTGTTAATGTATTCATGGTGTGGTATTTTGGTTGTATACGTGGAGTCTTTTTATTAAAATGTATTTGTTAAGACTATCTTTAGTCTTATTTGTTTGACAAAGGTCAAGAGGGACATTATATGGCTGAACTTGATTCGTAGACTGGCGTTCACATCGGGCACGTGTCAGTACCATGCAATACTACACCCTATCCATCTTGCATAGTTACGTGATGGCCATTCAACTAAAAAGTGTGCAAAAATACATCTTGCCAACAAAAGAATATCAGTTTACATTTTTATTTAGTACAATATATGCTCAGAGACATCTCGTATTTCATATTGGATGTTTTACCATTAACAATCTCCCAACAGGTGATTGGTACACACTATTTATCATAGCGCTAATTTATTTATTTTTAAAAATATTTGATTATACTTTTTCCACAGATGTAATTGCAATGTTTGCTATTTACACCTTTGTAAAATGGCTGCGTATTTGTTTATGGAAAGTGCGTTATCGTGAATGGGCCATACTTTTCGCAATCTAGATTACCTTTTAATGTTAATAAAATAAACAAACACAGAACGACTCGTGAAACCCACGAGCACGGGTATGGTGCTGACAAACCTTGAAACATAATCGGAGCGAACCGGGATTCGAACACATGCACTGTCATGGGTTGGAGTGTCCAAGGGACACAACTCTGCATAACGAATTGCAGCGCCTTAGGCGACTGGACCAACAGTGCCCCCGTACACAACTTTAACTAACCATCATACAATGTAGATGTTTTAGATTAGATATGTATTGCGTAACATTCCATGGAGAAACAGTGGCAGTATTACACTATCACAAACCACAAAATATATGCACAGTAAGTCCAAAGCACACAGGTACATTCAACATACAAAGGAAGTTCGTTCTAACAATTTTATTTTAAAACAAGTGTATTATAATGATATGGGAACAATATGAGAATTGAGCAAAATTATGGTAATGTTGTACATACAAGCAATTTGTTATATAATTGTCGATATGATAACAGATCTTGGAAATTGTTTCTGGATAACTGTTGGTAAAATTATTAAGAATTGGTCCTTTTAACAGAGTGTACCAAATTCTTAATCATGATTGAGGATTATTTGTAGTAGTGATTCTCTTTTTTGTTGTAATTTATACAACTGTGCATAATGTTGCTCGTCTTCTAAGACATCTCATGTTTCACAGAGACGTTGTTCCAGTGGGGTCGGTATTTTTGTATATCTACCAGTTTCCAGTTTTAGTTTGTGATTACTTAAACGAAGATTTGAGAAATGTGACCTATTAACTTTGTTTTTACAATATGTAAGATACTTCTCAATATTTATAGATGCCTTGACCAACCTGTATGTTCCTAACTTGCTGTTAAATCCCTTCGTGAATGCGTGAACATATTTTTACATTGGGACTGATGTTTATTTCCAGTGGATTCATAACATTATTTGTGTTTACTAATTCAAAAGTTTGTTTTATTTAGCCCAGCCAACTTTTTTATCAGAAAGATGGATATATGCTACAAAAGCATGTTTAAGAATGAAATTTGTTGTGTTATCTATATAGGACTTGTAATCAATTATTTTTAATTATATTATTGAAACCAATAGTGGGTATATATCAAGGTCTGCCCTAGACTAAAATCTAATCTCTGAAATGAACATATCGTACATAAAAAAACAGTTGTTCAGTTATCTTAATAAAAATATAATAAAAAGGAGCCCAGTGACTCTCTTCATTTTCAGATACTGCAGTGATCTAGACTTGCCAAACATTATAGACTTGCATGGGCTGTATTTGATATATATTTGTATCAGGGTCTGTAAGACAGACTAGGTCTGCCCGAAAGGCACAGTTATGTGTTTTTTAGCCTTGGGTTTTCCTTGTGCGGACCATTTAAAGACAGTGTTTCCTCTATCGTACTTTCCAAAGATAACTACATTAATAACAACGAATGTACTTTACACCAATCCCTTCCTCCTATTGCTTACACTTCCTTCCTCTGCATATGATATTATATGGCGGGAAACAATTGATGCACAGCAGCAATCTCCACTCGGGTGAGTTTGAATACAGGTTTGTTTTTAATTTTTCTTTTTATAACTGACCTCTTATCCAGATTGCACCCCCAACATGTGAATCGATGCCACCTCATGTGGCCATGGTGTGAAACTACATTGTCCTACAAACTTTGTATTGACATTGTATCGACAGAATGGTATATATACACAATCACCAATGTCCTCGTGTAGCACTGTGCGTCACATGGCATTGTATCGACAGAATATATAAATACAATCACACATTGGTCTCGTGTAGCACTACATGTCACATGACATTGTACCACCAGAATGATAAATAGATACAATCACACACCGTTCTCGTTTAGCACTGTATGTCACATGACATTATTTTGACAGAATATATTAATATAATAATTATTGTTTGTTGTTTAACGCCGCACTCAGCAATATTCCAGCTATATAACGGCGGTTTGTAAATAATCGAGTCTGGACCAGACAATCCACTGATTGACATAATGAGCATCGATCCTCGCAAATGGGATACGATGACATGCATCAACCAAGTCAGCGAGCCTGACCACCCACCGTTAGTCGCCTCTTAGACAAGCACAGTCGCCTTTTACGGCAAGCATGGGTTGCGGAAGACCTATTCTACCCCGTATCTTCACAGGTCGACATAATATATCAATACAATCACACATTCGTCTCGTGTAGCGCAGTGCGTCACGTGACATTGTTTCTCCAGATTGATATATCAATACAATCACACATTGTTCTCGTGTAGCACAGTGCGCCACAAGACATATTCCACCAGAATGGAATCAAAACAATCACATTGTTCTCGTGAAGCACTATGCGTCACATGACATTGTTCCACCAGAATGATATCAATACAATCACACATTGTTCTCGTGTAGTACAGTGCATCGCGTGACATTGTTCCACCATAATGAAATCAATACAGTCACAAATTGTTCTCGTGTAGTACTGTGCATCGCGTGACATTGTTCCACCATAATGATATCAATACAATCACACATTGTTCTCATAAAGCACTGTGCATCAGATAGCATTGTTCTACCGGTAAGATATCAATACAATCACCTATTGTTCTCATGAAGCACTTTGCATCACATAGCATTGTTCCGCCAGAATGATATCGATACAAGCACAAATTGTTCTTCCGTATCACTGTATGTCACATGACATTGTTCCACCAGAATGATATCAATACAATCACACATTGTTCTCGTGTAGCACTGCATCACGTGACATTGTTCCAACAGAATGATATACTAATATCAATACAATCACACATTGTTCTCATGAAGCACTGTGCATCACGTGACATTGTTCCACCAGAATGATATCAATACAATCACACATTGTTCTCATGAAGCACTGTGCATCACATAGCATTGTTCCACCATAATGATATCAATACAATCACAAATTGTTCTCATGAAGCACTGTGCATCACATAGCATTGTTCCACCAGAATGATATCAATACAATCACACATTGTTCTCATGAAGCACTTTGCATCACATAGCATTGTTCCGCCAGAATGATATCGATGCAAGCACAAATTGTTCTCGTGTATCACTGTATGTCACATGACATTGTACCACCAGAATGATGTATCGATACAATCACACATTGTTCTCGTGTGGCACTATACATCACATGACATTGTTCCATCAGAAGGTTATCAATACAATCACACATTGTTCTCGTGTGGCACTATACGTCACATGACATTGTTCCACCAGAATGATATCAATACAATCACACATTGTTCTCGTGTGGCACTATACATCACATGACATTGTTCAACCAGAATGATATCAATACAATCACACATTGTTCTCATGAAGCACAGTGCGTCACATGACATTGTTCGACCAGAATGATATCAATACAACCACACACTGTTCTCGTGGAGCACTATACGTCACATGACATTGTTCCACCAGAATAATATCAATACAATCACACATTGTTCTCGTGTGGCACTATACGTCACATGACATTGTTCCACCAGAATGATATCAATACAATCACACATTGTTCTCATGAAGCACTTTGCATCACATAGCATTGTTCCGCCAGAATGATATCGATGCAAGCACAAATTGTTCTCGTGGAGCACTGTACGTCACATGACATTGTTCCACCAGAAGGATATCAATACAATCACACATTGTTCTCGTGGAACACTATACATCACATGACATTGTTCCACCAGAAGGATATCAATACAATCACACATTGTTCTTGTGGAACACTGTACGTCACATGACATTGTTCCACCAGAATGATATCAATACAATCACACATTGTTCTCATGAAGCACTTTGCATCACATAGCATTGTTCCGCCAGAATGATATCGATGCAAGCACAAATTGTTCTCGTGGAGCACTGTACGTCACATGACATTGTTCCACCAGAAGGATATCAATACAATCACACATTGTTCTCGTGGAACACTGTACATCACATGACATTGTTCCACCAGAAGGATATCAATACAATCACACATTGTTCTCGTGGAGCACTGTACGTCACATGACATTGTTCCACCAGAATGCTATCAATACAATCACACATTGTTCTCTCGGAGCACTTTACGTCACATGACATTGTTCCACCAGAATGCTATCAATACAATCACATATTGTTCTCGTGGAGCACTGTTCGTCACATGACATTGTTCCACCAGAATGATATCAATACAATCACACATTGTTCTCGTGGAACACTATACATCACATGACATTGTTCCACCAGAAGGATATCAATACAATCACACCTTGTTCTCGTGGAACACTGTACATCACATGACATTGTTCCACCAGAAGGATATCAATACAATCACACCTTGTTCTCGTGGAACACTATACATCACATGACATTGTTCCACCAGAAGGATATCAATACAATCACACATTGTTCTCGTGGAACACTGTACGTCACATGACATTGTTCCACCAGAAGGATATCAATACAATCACACATTGTTCTCGTGGAACACTATACATCACATGACATTGTTCCACCAGAAGGATATCAATACAATCACACATTGTTCTCGTGGAACACTATACATCACATGACATTGTTCCACCAGAAGGATAGCAATACAATCACACATTGTTCTCGTGGAACACTGTACGTCACATGACATTGTTCCACCAGAAGGATATCAATACAATCATACATTGTTCTCGTGGAACACTATACATCACATGACATTGTTCCACCAGAAGGATATCAATACAACCACACATTATTCTCGTTTCGCACTATACGTCACATGACATTGTTCCACCAGAATGATATCAATGCAATCACACATTGTTCTCGTGGAGAACTTCTCACCTCCGGTCACGCTGCTTTATCCAACATTGCAGTTTATAAGCCATATCTCTACGAAACTGTCTGAAGTCCTGTCGGAACCGCCGGCCACAGAAGCTGTACACGATGGGATTACACGCACTGTTCACATAATGAAACTTGAGGAAGAATTGGTAAACTACAGACTTCACATCTCCAACTTGACGCCATGCATGTCTATTGACATATTTCAGCGTCGCTATTATCAGATACGGAAGGAAACTGAAGATGAAGACAACCGCTATGAGGAACATAACAAGAGTTGTCTTGGTAACAACAGGTGCCCCAGCCTTTGTCTTCACCGGAGTCTTTGGTTTGGGAACAGTCTTCAGATCGGTGTGTTCTAGGCGTTGCTCATGCTGCAAGAACAACGTATTCATTGAGGAACAGTGACGAGAGGATTTTTGTCACCTGTCGTGCATTGTCAGTATGTGAGATTTCTATGTGCAATATAGGCCTGGTTGTAGTCTAAAATACCTAGGTCAACACTAACAGGTTCTCTGTGGAGGTGAAGCACAAACATTCGTCGGCCGTCCAGTGTACGAAATAACTGCCTGCCCGCCTGCCAGCGGCAGGTAACTTTTCGGTCGGGCTGCATGAAATTTTCCTCCACCTGCCCGACAGTCTTGCAAATAATTTTAAGACTATTTACGTATTCGGTTTTATTGTAACTTCTTGTAGATTCTCGAGTGATTGTTTGCATTAATTCAACTGAATCAAGACGCAATTTTCAATATTTATAATGTTAAATGCGGGCAGGTAACTTTGAAGATGGGCAGGCAACACTTATGGGTCATCTCCCCGACTGTCTTGTTGGGATTTAAAATCGTTCAACACCGCGGCCCTCTGATACCAAAAGTTCACCGGAGTCCCGTTATCGCGTGAGTTGCAGTCCATGTATGTCTGCCCCTTGCCAGTTGAATCACAGAATCATGTTGTAATTGGAGTGATTGGCTGAGTTTGCCGGTTTAACGCCGTTTTTTAACAGTATTTCAGTTATATCGCGGCATGTCAGCTTGATGTGGGAGGAAAGCCCGAAGTGATGCAGGTCTCAGACGTTTACCACTTAGGTGAAACCCACGAGCACGGGTACGGTGCTGACAAACCTAGAAACATAAATGAGGCGAACCGGGATACGAACCCACGACCACAGGTTCCTGGCGTGTCTAAGGGACGCAACTCTGCATAGCGAATTGCATCGACTGGGTTTATCTGAACAAACACAGGAACGCATGGTACAAATCAAATTCGAAATTCCCCCCACCCCATATTTTGAAATGCCCCCACATGTCTACAATAATACCTTTTGAAGTTTCCCTTATAAGGCTTAGAGTGCAGTAGTTAACTGAGCAATCAACCTCTGAGTCGTATGACTCTCTAGGAATCTTCTTTGTAGAAAAGCACACTCAATTAAACATTAAAACTTGTGAAATTAAGACAACAAACAATCTCAAATTGACCTTACCTGTAATAGACAACTACATGTAAGATGTGTTAAGAAGGGACATAAAATATAACATTACTGATCTCATTCAGAAATATTGTTCTCTTTTCAACATGAAGAGAATGTGCAGTTTGTCATTCTTCAATACTCAGTGCTCAAAGCTCTTACTATTCCCGACCGCCTCCGTGGTCTAGTGGTAGAGCGTCCGCCCGGAAAGCGGAAGGTCCGGGGTTCGATACCCGGCCGCGTCATACCAAAAGACGTTAAAAGATGGTACTTGTTGTTACCCTGTCTGGCGCTCGGCATTTAGGGGCTAAAACAAGGACTGGACGGCTCGGAGTCAGTATACTGTGTGTGAGTGGGATATTCATGTTAAACTGCGGCATGGCATCTCCGTGAGCCAGCACTATAAATCGGCATCACTCCGGACTAGTACAAGCAGCCACACAAACACACACACGTACATGCATGTCGCTATATAAGTGCAATAATCTTGGACGCGACGTTAAACCCAATTTCACCTCTCCTCTTACTATTCCCTGTATCTCATACATACCTTAGAATTCGTTGAGGTAATGGACGATGAGGATACAGACGATGATACTGGTAACAATGTCTCCATCGTTGGGGTAATGGACGATGAGGATACAGACGATGATACTGGTAACAATGTCTCCATCGTTGGGGTAATGGACGATGAGGATACAGACGATGATACTGGTAACAATGTCTCCATCGTTGGGGTAATGGACGATGAGGATACAGACGATGATACTGGTAACAATGTCTCCATCGTTGGGGACGGTTGCGACATCGACGATGACGATTCCTTTACCTCGATCAGCGGTGCTTCCTGTTTGAACCGTTTTTGCCTTAGAATATCTTATACGCTTAAAACTTCTTCCTAATGCTCTTCTGAATTTCTGCTGAATTTGAAGTCGTTTCCATATTAGCGTGTAAAACACAATTAACACTGCACACCCACCAAGGTAGAGAGAAAATAACACGGAATTGTAACAAATCGGAAATAGGCCATCTGTATGCTCATCGGAGATGGTACATTCGGATCTTCGGATCGCATTTACAACAACTGTTCTCTTCCCGTTCAGGAACCAAGCAGGTATGGCAATACATATGGTCAATAGGCAACATATGCCTATAGCTGATCGTGCTAGTGGTAGAGTTGTTTGGTGTTTGAAAGGTTGACAGATCTGTTTGTAGCGATCTATTGCAATTACTATCAATAGACCACAAGGGGAAATGGTTGTGAAAGCAGCCAACACTCTGGTACCTTTACACCAAAAGATGTAATCGCCAAGGGTGTACTTAAATCGTAGATGCATTATCTCTGAAGGAATGCTTAATAAACAGTTCATAAGGTCCAAGACAGCCAGCGTTGCGACGAATAGGTTCGTTACGCTCTTGCGTCGAGCACAGGAATACACGCTGAACACAACAATGTTTCCACAGGCACCTAGGCACATCACCACCGACACAAACGTTATGACCGGAAGCATCTTTCCAGCATATTCAACGTTCGATCTTTCCAAAATGGCAGAAATATTTGCCTCGGAATATGTTCCGTTTGCCATCTTCATGAAGGCAAGGTTCCAATGTGGCTGCGCCCCGTTCTCACATAATATTTCCGGGTTCGATGATTCACTCCGTACACATTACTTCTGAAAAAAGAAACACGATAATGGGGTTTCACTGATTAATTACCGGGTAGTGACTGCAATATTGACAGGAAGTATAAACAAAAACTTAACGCATTTCAAATATTCCCAAACGGAAATTAATGAGACACACAAGTGTGACAGTTCTTACGAATCATTCAGGGTCAGTCCCGATCTGCCGTGTCACGGCTTTCGCAATTTTTCAGTACATTTCATTTCTAAAAACAACATACTGTAAAAAATGCGTCTCAACATTAATACAACTGCTGATACATATACTTACATTAATCCAATCAAACAGCAATTAGCACCGCTTATTAGCACTGAATAGACAATAAACAGTGCTTTCCTAAAAACAACACACAGTTTATATGTTTACTCTGTTGACTGGCATTAGGGAAGTTCAAAGGCAATAAAATAACTGAACCAACAGTATATTGTTATATACTTGAACTCATGTAGCAGTTGCTTTGAAATATAACAAAACACCCCATCCCCATCCCCATCCCCATCCCCCCGTCACCGACAGTACCTATCTCTCTACCCCGAACTTCTTTCGGGCTGAACCTTAAGCTGCCGTCGACGACACGAGAGAAACAGCTCATTGTTGTGGTCAATGATTGTGTGGTCCTTTCACAGTGGTTAGTGTGTGTTTTACTTAATTGTGTTTGTTCTGACATAGATTTATGTTTGATAAGGCTTTGACAGGCATTTGGAAGTGATTACATAAGGAAGAGAATACATGGATGTTATTATGAGGCGGGGGGGGGGGGGGGGGGGCACGGGTAGCCCAGTCTTCTAAGGCGCCGCGATTCGCTGTACAGAGTTGCGTCCCTTGGGAACGCCAGAAACTTATGATTGTGGGTTCGAATCCCGGTTCGCCCCAATTATGTTTCTAGGTTTGTCAGCACCATACCCGTGCTCGTGGGTTTCACCGAAGTTACTAGTCTAAGACCTGCATCACTTCGGGCTTTTCTCCCACATTAAGCTGACACGCCGTGATATAACTGGAATATTTTTAAAAGCGGCGTTAAACCCAACTCACTCACTCACTTTATTATGAGGAAAAATCAGGTGAATGAAGGAGTAAGCATATACTCCGAAACGTTGTGTTCCTCATAATAAAGAAGTAGACATCCATATATTCCCTTCCTTATGAGAAGATGTTGTTCGGTAATCCAACGTATACAATATTATAATGTCTTTGAGTGGCATTTAGAAGTTGGAGTGATGAAGTAAGACGAGTTCTATGGATGAACAACTTCTTATTACAATTAGTGCGACGTTTCGGTGTAGATCCTAACACCTTTATCAAGCAAGTGATGTCAAGCAAGTCACTTGCTTGATAAAGGTGTTAGGATCTAAACCGAAACGTCGCACTAATTGTAATAAGAAGTTGTTCATCCATAGAACTCGTCTTACTTAATATTATAATGGGTTATCAGCAGCCATTGTTATATGCATCGATGAGGCTGTCGATAGATCAATCCTTTCATACGCACGTTTTTTTTGTGTGTTAAAAGGCTTAATTTAAAAGCGGTATCAGTGGGAAAAAAAGGATATCTCTTTTTAACCAATCAGAATAATTATTCCTCAATGTCATGGTAGTAATATCTACAAACCCCTTCATCAATGAATAAGCCTTTTAAAACATACCCACTATTTAATGTGAATCAATGTAAATAAATAATATATGCAATAAAAATAGTATGAATGTATACATAATAATAAAACAACACATTTATAAATATCCTGACAGAATTCATATCAACTGCAAACGACACAATGCCAGGGCGCGTTGGTGGGGCGTGACCATGCAACTGGTCACAGTGATTGATTGCTATATACATCGCAGCGTTGCAATCAACACCATGAAATATACATGCAATACGCCGGGTGCGAGGTATGCAGCTTTCAGCGGTTGATATTGCGATTACACGTATTCCAAGCACATGGATAGGGGACACGCCAACACTCTTTAATATAACCATGCTTTTTACATTACGTTGATTTGTTTACGGCCGAAACGGGATAAATACAAAACCAAAGAGCTTTTGGATACCTGTAAAAAAAAACAATGAAAAAATGTCAGTATTGCTCGAAACAAGGACATCACGTGACCCATTCATATGCCCTTTCCTTTTATTATATGATAAATTAATTTTCTCTTAATTATAAAAATAAACTTGATCTGTTCACACTAACTTCAGAGCACCATTGAAGCGAAGGCCAGTAGTGACTTGGGGAGAGTGCTTACCTTTTAGCGTGAACTGGACCCGAGGGGCTCCGATGGGTTTGTCAGTCTCGAAATGTCACCTGTCTGATTTGGCGGGAAGGTTAGTCACGTGGCTCGATCAAACCCGAACACACCCGAGAAACAGCGGATGCCCAACCCACATTCGTACCCACTCGCCCCTTTCCGTAACCTGCAAGAAGACTCGTCCCCCCATCGATGAATGTTTTGTGCGAAAATACGACAATCCCATCAGAATGCGCGTATGACTTCAAGTACTTCGGTCAAAGAATCTCTCAGGAATATGTTTATGTATATATATGTTTAACATCTAAAATTATACCCAAGATACATTTAAATATGTTTAATCATACTGTATAATACCGTAAGACCCGAGGTGTTTTAAATAGCTTCTAGAATATATTCGATATATGGGGGGAATATACGTAAATTATTACGCAACGAGTTGACAATTCTTTTAGCTATGCCCGTTTGCGCCTAGACGGAACCCAGTCGTAAAAAATGGCCGAGAGAGAGGTACGAGTCGCTTTTCGGATTGTCCCGGATATTTGGTCACGAATGACCAAACCGAGTGTACGAGTGCGGAAGCACCGATAACTCCATGTATTAATGTGTAGTGACAATGTAGCGAGCTTAAGCAGATGCATGGATATTTGTACTGTGCAAACGTATAACTGATGTTTTGTTTTGAGGTAAAACTGCAGGAAAATACACCAATGTCTCCCAATGAAAGTAAGTGACTCTTTGTGGCAAGAACATTTTCGAAGAAATCAAGCTCCCAAACACAACACTGTCGCAGTCATGAAGCACGTGACCTCGGACAGAACGTGCAAGGGGTGGTATGCCAGATTTACCACTGTCACTCAGACTCGACTTTGAGCAGAAGCATCTTGTTTTCTTGAAACCAACGCTCAAAGACCGTTTATTAAACACATTTAATCATTAAGGAAGCAACGCCATTGATCATACGAAGTTAGCAACGTGTTGAAGGTGTTATGTGCCATAGGCATATTGAAGGTGGGCACACATCAGAATAGTGTTGCCCAAACGCTGCATGTTTCTCAAGCTGTTATTGGCAGATTGTAGGCCCGATACAAACAAACACGTAACGTTAATGGGCAACAAGTCCAGCCCGGGACAGATAAGTCAGGACGATAGCATGGTGAAATCGGTTGAAAACTGTCACTCAGATAAGGAACCGGTTGCGACAGGCATCTGGTGTAATATTAAATGCCCAGACGGTGCAAAATAGCCTGCACAGATGGCATTTTCGTGCACGACGTCAACGAGTCACCACACAACTTACTGCACGTCATTTGAATCAGAGGCGTCAGTGGTGTAGGGAACGTCAGCACGGGGCTAACCGACGTTGGGCTTATGTCATGATTCCTGACGAATCTTAGTGTTCAGTCTCGACCTGCAAGACCGAAGGGGAGGGGGTGAAGACGGATGACCCAGTCGTCTAAGGCGCCGCAATTCGCTGTGCAGAGTTGCGGCTCCTGGTTCGCCGCTATTATGTTTCCATGTTTGTCAGCACCATACCCGTGCTCGTGGGCTTCATCGAAGTGGTAAACGTCTGAAACCTGCATCACTTCGGGCTTTCCTCCCACATCAAGCTGACACTCCGTGATATAACTGGAATACTTTTAAAAGCGGCGTTAAATCCAACCCACTCACTCTACGGCGACTATGCTTGTCGTAAGCGGCGACTAACACCATCGGGTGGTCAGGCTCGCTGACTTGGTTGATGCATGTCATTGCATCCCAAATGCGTGGATGGATGCTCATGATATCAATCACTGGCTTGTCTGGTCCAGACTCGATTATTTACAGACCGCCGTCATATAGCTGGGCTATTTCTGAGTGCGGCGTTAAACAACAAAGAAACAAAACACTCAGTCCATGACCGAAGGAATCGTGGTTGGAGACGTCCTTAGGATCGTTTTATGGATGTTGAGGGGTGGGTCAATAATGTTATGTGGTGGTATCACAATGGCCGAACTGCGCTCCATATTGTCCATGGCAGAGTCCCAGATCAATAGTAATGGGACAACATCATTGCATTACTCGTGATGCTATTTCCACAATGTGTTGGGCAACGTTTCATCTTTCAAGATGATAATGCCCGTGAAAGAGAAAGTGAGTGAGTGAGTACGGTTTTAGCAATATTCCAGCAATACCATGTGCGGGGGACACCCGAAATGGGCTTCACACATTCTACCCATGTCGGGAATCAAACCCCGGTCTTCGGCGTGACGAGTGAACGCTTTAACCACTAGAGAGAGAGAGAGAGAGAGAGAGAGAGAGAGAGAGAGAGAGAGAGAGAGAGTGTTTCGGGGTGGGTAAATCATTACGTTTTAATGGGCTTCGTTGTAACTCCGTTGTGACACGCATTAACTTCTGTCATTTTTCTATTGGAACACATTCACGTCCGTCATTGTACTCGGGAACACATCGACAGAGCACAGCTTGCCAGGAAGCGCACTCACCTACTAAAAAACACAAATCATATTTTCTCGCATTCTCGCATGTGATATTATGTGTAGGCTACCAGGAACAGAGTCAACACCATTTCGTTTTGAATGTTTGATTTTATTCCACACATTACAGAGTGAAATGAACCGTTCCCTTGGATGCATCGCTGTTGTTTCTGATTGACGCCACTCCTCTCTTCTGAGTCTCCCACGCATCCCCTTCATAGTTATCGGTTGCAGACCAGCTCCAGGCTCCACAGTAACCATGGTTATAAGCATACTGGAACATGGACTCGATGGCCATCCCGCCGCCATTCTTGGAGGCAAACTCACCCACCATCAGCGGCTTGTTCAGCTTGTAGTCACTCTTTTGGTGCTGGGGAAATAGGAAGTAGTGTACTCCAAGGTGGACACCGTGGTCAATACAATTGTGAAAACTGTGACGTACACAACTGATGAACACAGTGATGAATGGAAGGATCAACTCACTCACCATCGACCTAGTTGGTTGGTTGGTTTGTTGTTCAACGCCGCACTCAGCAATATTCAAGCTATATGACGGCGGTCTGTAAATAATCGAGTCTGGACCAGACAATCCAGTGATTAATATCATGAGCATCGATCCACGCAATTGGGATCGATGACATACATCAACCAAGTCAGCGAGCCTGACCACCCGATCCCGTTAGTCGCCTTTTACGACAAGCATAGTCACCTTTTACGGCAAGCATGGGTTGCCGAAGACCTATTCTACCCCGGAATCTTCACGGGTCTATGTCTAAATTGAAGATGGTGACTCTGGAAATAGTACAGGACTAATACAAGTTACCTTGAATGGTGAGAGGTTGTCGAAGTGTTTGCCATATGAGTGTAATGTGTAGAATTGCAGCACTCCCTGAAACAAGAAAAATTTCAGTGTACAGACACGTACGTCATACACAGGTGTATTGGTTGTTTCAGTTCAGCCCAGTAGGTATTCCGGGTTAGAGCAGGTCTCGACCTATGCTGTCGTAAGAGGGGACTAAACGGATCCCGTGGTCAAGTTCGGTGCATCTTCCCGATTCAAGGGAGTTACCTGACTGTGAAAGTCGTTTTCTCCAAAGGCTGGAATTTCTTGGCTCGATCGTAGCGCCACCAGTGGCTATAACGAGTTATGTCCCTTTCATGTCCCCCCTACTGACCAATCAGATTTCGCCTCTCACATCACTTGCTTTTGCTTCCAAGCCAAGAAGATCTGACCGATAATCACGATTTATACATTCATAAAACGGGTCTTACTTCGCGAAGTGCATCAGATCAAGTGAACACCTTGATTAAAAACATGGAAAGATTTTTCAACTATCTGTTGACGCTAATTTGAAGGTACACATGCTTTGCAAACACTCTAATCGACCGTTTACGAACCGGATGTCGTTTTCTATACGCGATTTTGATTGGACTGTGCATAGACTCATTAATCCAGCCAATATATAACTTTGGAATTCCAGCCTAGTTCGGCTTGGGTAGAAACTGGACTTTAATAGTCAGTTAACACCCTTGCCTCGGGAAGATGAGTTCGGTGATGTGGTTGACGGTGTGATGGTACCCCGACGGCGTGTATCGTTTTTCATGATATCAGTCACTGGATTGTCTGGATGCCGTCATATAGCTTAAATATTGCAGAGGGCGGCATTACATAATGAACCAAAATTATCTTTAAGTAATATGCTACATCTACTGTAACTGGCTGTGTATCGGGCGCTCACCAAAGGTTGGTCTCCAGATCCGATACCAGGATGTGAGCTACAAATGACATAGCGTCGTATAAAGCCTCTACCAAAACAACTATAACATAGGTTATTATGCCTCAAAGTGAGATTGACAAATCAGAGAGCAGAACTAACCCCACATGAGACCGTGAACCGTCAGTCAAAATCCTCTAAGGTTTGAAGAGTAGTCTCCCTTTGACCCTGACGTAAACGGTAGTAAGTGTTAAGTATTTATTTGACATGTGCGATATGGATACCAGTTTAAACGGTTCGGCATAATTTCGTAATGGTGTCTTCAGTTGCCGCATACAGTATCATGTTAGATTAGCAGAAAAATATTGTGCTCGGCTGACGCCTCGACACCATAGCTAATAATATGCATATCCGACCTGTGCCTTGCCTCCCGCCTGTGTCAGACAGTGATCCGAGTAGTGGTTGTGCGAGCCATATTCGTCCGTATTGACCTGTGCTTTCCATGACCCCAACGTCACAAGAGCACCGGGGTCTGTTTGTCTGATAGCGTCAACC
Source organism: Haliotis rufescens (assembly GCF_023055435.1). Lineage (NCBI taxonomy): Eukaryota > Metazoa > Mollusca > Gastropoda > Lepetellida > Haliotidae > Haliotis > Haliotis rufescens. Next base: position 63,891,650 of record NW_025964001.1, on the reverse strand, counting down.
TGCCAGTTGATGAACCTGTGCATGTCAACATTGAGTAAATGTATCTCACTGTCATCATAACCATGTCCGCTGTGAAGATCTGGGATAGACATAGTCTTCAGCAACCCATGCTTGCCACAAGAGGCGACTTACGGGATCGCAAGGAGTAAACTACGGTTATAACGAACACGCTTATGACAAACTGACGGATATAACGAACTTACTTTTTTGGTCCCGACTATTTGCTGTAGTAATGCTGTATATATGCTTATAACGAACTACGGTTATAAAGAACTAAACTTAGCAGTCCCTTTAAGTTCGTTATAACCGTAGTTTACTGTACTTGGTTGAGTCATGTCATCGTATCCTAACTGCGTAGATCGAAGCTCTTGATGTCAATTCCTGGATTGCCTGGCCCAGACTCGATTATTTACAAATATAAATTCTCAATGCAAGAGAATCAACAACACTATCCCGTCACATGTAAGCCGTTACGTGAATAGATATAATGACGTCGCCTTGTGCACAACGCACAGGTCACAAATCAGGTGAGCTTAACCAACGTCGGTCGCGGAGAGTCGTTGGATGGGTGACCGCGTTTCGGCAGTTTGTCTGCTGAGAGTTTCTAGGGCTTCGATCCTGCCCCACACTGGATCACATGTAACACACGTGGTGTCTCCTTGGTTGGTTGGTTTGTTGTTTAACGCCGCACTCAGCAATATTCCAGCTATATGACGGCTGTCTGTAACTAATCGAGTCTGGACCAGACAATCCAGTGATTAATATCATGAGCATCGATCCACGCAATCCACGCAATGACATGCATCAACCAAGTCAGCGAGCCTGACCACCCGATCCCGTTAGTCGCCTTTTACGACAAGCATAGTCACACTTTACGGCAAGCATGGGTTGCTGAAGACCAATTCTACCCCGGAATCTTCACGGGTGGTGTCTCCTTGGGCCAGTGGCTTTGTTAGAAATGAGCCTCTGTTCACCCAGCAGTGAGTGGGTCCCCGGTAGGATGAGACATGGCAGCTTGGGGTGTATACTCCCTAGGGAGCTGAGAATGATTGTTGAGTAGCCACTGACCCAGTAACAGGGGCGATAATAGCGCTTTGAGCTTGCCCCTGTGCGGTGTGGAACTATGAGCAACATAAATTGCATTTTGTAAGATTGCTAAGATAAGATAACAATATACAGCACCATTCAAGAACAGTGATGTATGAACCCCGCATATGGGCCTTGATGTTGAAACATTTACCTTTGAGGGGGCACGGGTGACCCAGTCGTCTAAGGCGCCGCGATTCGCTCTGCAGAGTTGCGTCCCTTGGGCACGCCAGAAACCTATGATTGCGGGTTCGAATCCCGGTTCGACACGATTATGTTTCTAGGTTTGTCAGCACCAAACCGTGCTCGTGGGTTTCACCGAAGTGCTAAACGTCCAAGACCAGCATCACTTCGGGCTTTCCTCCCTCATTAAGCTGACACGCCGTGATATAACTGGAATACTGTTAAAAGCGGCGTTAAACACAACTCACTCACTCATTTACCTTTGAACGTCTTCATAGTTATAAAGTCTCCCAGCCCAGCCGGCACCATCCGGTATGAGATGGGTAGCGTTTAAGCAAGGATTATTACTGCTTCTCTGCGTGTTGATAAGGCCCTCGGGTTCATTCATGATGTCCCAGCCTCCGACTGCAGGGTTGTCTTTCACAGACTTGACCCACGGGATGAGGGCGTGTTGGAGATAGGACGTGAGTTTCCCGGTATCCCGAATCAGCCCATCCATCCGGTATTCCTTGTCAAACTTGACGGCCCCGTTCCAGAGGCAGAAGAAGACGAGGATGTTGTATTTCTGGCCCAGACCAAGCAGCTCCTTCATGTCACTGAGAAATGTTCCAGAACTGTCTAAACCGGTCACGTAGCCGTTTCCATCAAAGAGGGGACTGGTCTCGCCCTGCACATGTATCCATATACCTGCAACAGCACGGATATGCCTTCGGAAACGTGGGTCCACTGTCGGTATTGTTAGCCGACACACACTGACACATATTTCTCACTAAAACTTGACAATACACAGAATATATCTGACGTAACACGAATATACCTGAAGTAAGATGCATATACCTGAAGTAAGATACATATACTTGAAGTAAGATGCATATACCTGAAGTAAGATACATATACCTGAAGTAAGATACATATACTTGAAGTAAGATGCATATACCTGAAGTAAGATACATATACTTGAAGTAAGATGCATATACCTGAAGTAAGATACATATACTTGAAGTAAGATGCATATACCTGAAGTAAGATACATATACTTGAAGTAAGATGCATATACCTGAAGTAAGATGCATATACCTGAAGTAAGATGCATATACCTGAAGTAAGATACATATACTTGAAGTAAGATGCATATACCTGAAGTAAGATGCATATACCTGAAGTAAGATACATATACTTGAAGTAAGATGCATATACCTAAAGGAAGATACATATACTTGAAGTAAGATGCATATACCTGAAGTAAGATGAATATATCTGAAGTACGATGCATATACCTGAAGTAAGATGCATATACCTGACGTAAGATGACTATACTTGAAGTAGGATGCATATACCTGAAGTAAGATGCATATACCTGAAGTAAGATGAATATATCTGAAGTAAGGTGAATATACCTGAAGTAAGATGTATATACCTGAAGTAAGATACATATACTTGAAGTACATGTGTAAGATGCATATACCTGAAGTAAGGTACATATACTTGAAGTAAGATGCATATACCTGAAGTAAGATACATATACTTGAAGTAAGATGCATATACCTGAAGTAAGATACATATACTTGAAGTAAGATGCATATACCTAAAGGAAGATACATATACTTGAAGTAAGATGCATATACCTGAAGTAAGATGAATATATCTGAAGTACGATGCATATACCTGAAGTAAGATGCATATACCTGACGTAAGATGACTATACTTGAAGTAGGATGCATATACCTGAAGTAAGATGCATATACCTGAAGTAAGATGAATATATCTGAAGTAAGGTGAATATACCTGAAGTAAGATGTATATACCTGAAGTAAGATACATATACTTGAAGTAAGATGCATATACCTGAAGTAAGGTACATATACTTGAAGTAAGATGCATATACCTGAAGTAAGATACATATACTTGAAGTAAGATGCATATACCTGAAGTAAGATACATATACTTGAAGTAAGATACATATACTTGAAGTAAGATACATATACTTGAAGTAGGATGCATATACCTGAAGTAAGATACATATACCTGAAGTAAGATGAATATATCTGAAGTACGATGCATATACCTTAAAGTACGATGCATATACCTCAAGTAAGATGCATATACCTGAAGTAAGATGCATATACCTGAAGTAAGATGAATATACCTGAAGTAAGATGCATATACCTGAAGTAAGATGAATATACTTGAAGTAAGGTGAATATACCTGAAGTAAGATGCATATATCTTAAGTAAGATGCATAAACTTGTAATATGCATATACCTGAAGTAAGATGCATATATCTGAAGTAAGATGCATATACCTGAAGTAGAAGCATATACTTGAAGTAAGATGCATATACCTGAAGTAGATGCATATACCTGAAGTAAGATGCATATACTTGAAGTAAGATGCATATACTTGAAGTAGGATGCATATACCTGATGTAAGATGCACAAACTTGAAAGATGCATATACCTGAAGTAGATGCATATACTTGAAGTAAGATGAATGTACCTGAAGTAAGATGCATATATTTGAAGTAAGACCTGACGTAAGATGAATGTGCTTGACGTAACATGCATATACCTGACGTAACATAAATACACACAGATCTAAGTGACCATACCATGAGAGTACCTACATGACATAAATATGTATACCAATAGGAACACAAATATATTTCTACAATATCACAGTAATAATACAACAGTGCCGTCATTTGAACCGCGTTCCTTGAACTTCAGTTATATGAAAAAATGCAGACCCTGCAGTGTTTTATTGTACGATTAACAACGACAACAAGTCGTTTATTTTTTAACACGAATAAGTCGTATTGGGTGGGTAATGCACATTATAGTTATGTAAATTATACAGTGTGTATGTATACATGGTGAGTTCTGCATAAAGTAGAGTCCCTCTCTCTCTCTAGGGCCTTATCAACGCGCACAGAAGCAGTAATAATCCTTGCTTAAACTATGATGTTCAAAGGTAAATGAGTGAGTGAGTTGGGTTTAACCCCGCTTTTAACAGTTTTCCAGTTATATCACGGCGTGTCAGCTTAATGTGGGAGGAAAGCCCGAAGTGATGCAGGTCTCAGACGTTTACCACTTCGGTGAAACCCACGAGCACGGGTATCGTGCTGACAAACCTAGAAACATAATCGGGGCGAACCGGGATTCAAACCCACAACGATAGGTTTCTGGCGTGCCCAAGGGACGCACCTCTGCACATCGAATCGCGGCGCCTTAGACGACTGGCCCACCCGTGCCCCCCTCAACAACTGAAACGCTTGTAAGCTAGTATTTTCTGTGCATGTTATATCCAAAACCAGGACTAAATACTAGGCACTTACGGATGGAGTTGCCCCCTGATTCATGGAGCTCCTTGAAGTATCTCTCATAACTGGATTTCCTTGTAGCGAATTGATTGTTCCCAAAGTCTGTGGCATAACCGACCCAAGCTAGGTTGACACCTGACAGAAACACGCGGCTTCCGTCTTTCGTGAAATAATCGCCACTGATTTGTAGACGATCACATTCCACGGCTGAAACAAGTTGCAGACATAATTAATTACAAAATACAAGCATTGCTTGATGTCTTGTAATACTTGTACTACGGAGTGGTCATTTGTCAAAGAGGGGGTGGTGGGTGGGGGTGGGTGCTGAGATTGACCCACCATCCCTATAATAAATAACCAATCCCTACAATAAAATAAGTACTGGGTCAATTTTGTGCCCAAACTCCTCCCATATAGTTGTCATAAATTTTGGCGACCACCCTCTTTCGTTGTGTCATTTTACCATTATAATATAGTTGTCACATATTTTGGCGGCATCTATATGACGGCAGTCTTTGAAAAACCGAATCTGAACGAGGCTACCAGTGATTGATATTTTGAATGACGTTCTGTGCATTCGGGGAACACAACATACCCTTATTGGACTAATATTAACAGTATTAACCAAATACTAACCATTTATTAAATGTGACATAGGACAAGTCTGAAGTTATAACGTTTGATCTAATTAGTACCTGAGCATAAACACATTTTACAAGGTATACTCACTATGTATGATCTAACAAAACATATTTTACAAGGTATACACACTATATGTGATCTAACAAAACACATTTTACAAGGCATACTATGTGTGATCTAACAAAACACATTGTACAAGGCATACTCACTATGTGTGATGTAACAAAACACATTTTACAAGGTATACTCACTATGTGTGATCTAACAAAACACATTTTACAAGGTATACTCACTATGTGTGATCTAACAAAACACATTTTACAAGGTATACTCACTATGTGTGATCTAACAAAACACATGTAACAAGGTGTACTCACTATGTGTGATCTAACCAAACACATTGTACAAGGTATACTCACTATGTGTGATCTAACAAAACACATTTTACAAGGTATACTCACTATGTGTGATCTAACAAAACACATTTTACAAGGTATACTCACTATGTGTCATCTAACAAAACACATTTTACAAGGTATACTCAATATGTGTGATCTAACAAAACACATTTTACAAGGTATACTCACTATGTGTGATCTAACAAAACACATGTTACAAGGCATACTCACTATGTGTGATCTAACAAAACACATTTTACAAGGTATACTCACTATGTGTGATCTAACAAAACACATTTTACAAGGTATATTCACTATGTGTGATCTAACAAAACACATTGTACAAGGTATACTCACTATGTGTGATCTAACAAAACACATTTTACAAGGTATACTCACTATGTGTGATCTAACAAAACACATTGTACAAGGTATACTCAATATGTGTGATCTAACAAAACACATTTTACAAGGTATACTCACTATGTGTGATCTAACAAAACACATTTTACAAGGTGTACTCACTATGTGTGATCTAACAAAACACATTTTGCAAGGCATACTCACTGTGTGTCATCTAACAAAACACATTGTACAAGGCATACTCACTGTGTGTGATCTAACAAAACACATTTTACAAGGCATACTCAATATGTGTCATCTAACAAAACACATTTTAAAAGGCATACTCACTTTGTGTGATCTAACAAAACACATTGTACAAGGCATACTCACTATGTGTGATCTAACAAAACACATTTTACAAGGCATACTCACTGTGTGTGATCTAACAAAACACATTTTAAAAGGCATACTCACTATGTGTGATGTAACAAAACACATTTTACAAGGCATACTCACTATGTTTGATCTAACAAAACACATTGTACAAGGCATACTCACTATGTGTAATCTAACAAAACACATTTTACAAGGCATACTCACTGTGTGTCATCTAACAAAACACATTTTACAAGGTATACACACTATATGTGATCTAACAAAACATATTTTACAAGGCATACTCACTGTGTGTCATCTAACAAAACACATTGTACAAGGCATACTCACTATGTTTGATCTAACAAAACACATTGTACAAGGCATACTCACTACGTGTGATCTAACAAAACACATGTTACAAGGTATACTCACTATGTGTGATCTAACAAAACACATTTTACAAGGCATACTCACTATGTGTCATCTAACAAAACACATTTTACAAGGCATACTCAATATGTGTCATCTAACAAAACACATTTTACAAGCCATACGCAATATGTGTGATCTAACAAAACACATTTTACAAGCCATACGCAATATGTGTCATCTAACAAAACACATTTTACAAGGTATACTCACTATGTGTGATCTAACAAAACACATTTTACAAGGTATACACACTATGTGTGATCTAACAAAACACATGTTACAAGGTATACTCACTATGTGTGATCTAACAAAACACATGTTACAAGGTATACTCACTATGTGTGATCTAACAAAACACATGTTACAAGGTATACTCACTATGTGTGATCTAACAAAACACATGTTACAAGGTATACTCACTATGTGTGATCTAACAAAACACATGTTACAAGGCATACTCACTATGTGTGATCTAACAAAACACATGTTACAAGGCATACTCACTATGTGTGATCTAACAAAACACATGTTACAAGGTATACTCACTATGTGTGATCTAACAAAACACATGTTACAAGGTATACTCACTATGTGTGATCTAACAAAACACATGTTACAAGGTATACTCACTATGTGTGATCTAACAAAACACATGTTACAAGGTATACTCACTATGTGTGATCTAACAAAACACATGTTACAAGGTATACTCACTATGTGTGATCTAACAAAACACATGTTACAAGGTATACTCACTATGTGTGATCTAACAAAACACATGTTACAAGGTATACTCACTATGTGTGATCTAACAAAACACATGTTACAAGGTATACTCACTATGTGTGATCTAACAAAACACATGTAACAAGGTGTACTCACTATGTGTGATCTAACAAAACACATTGTACAAGGTATACTCACTATGTGTGATCTAACAAAACACATTTTACAAGGTATACTCACTATGTGTGATCTAACAAAACACATTTTACAAGGTATACTCACTATGTGTCATCTAACAAAACACATTTTACAAGGTATACTCAATATATGTGATCTAACAAAACACATTTTACAAGGCATACTATGTGTGATCTAACAAAACACATTGTACAAGGCATACTCACTATGTGTGATGTAACAAAACACATTTTACAAGGTATACTCACTATGTGTGATCTAACAAAACACATTTTACAAGGTATACTCACTATGTGTGATCTAACAAAACACATTTTACAAGGTATACTCACTATGTGTGATCTAACAAAACACATGTAACAAGGTGTACTCACTATGTGTGATCTAACAAAACACATTGTACAAGGTATACTCACTATGTGTGATCTAACAAAACACATTTTACAAGGTATACTCACTATGTGTGATCTAACAAAACACATTTTACAAGGTATACTCACTATGTGTCATCTAACAAAACACATTTTACAAGGTATACTCAATATGTGTGATCTAACAAAACACATTTTACAAGGTATACTCACTATGTGTGATCTAACAAAACACATTTTACAAGGTGTACTCACTATGTGTGATCTAACAAAACACATTTTACAAGGTATACTCACTATGTGTGATCTAACAAAACACATTGTACAAGGTATACTCACTATGTGTGATCTAACAAAACACATTTTACAAGGTATACTCACTATGTGTGATCTAACAAAACACATTTTACAAGGTGTACTCACTATGTGTGATCTAACAAAACACATTTTGCAAGGCATACTCACTGTGTGTCATCTAACAAAACACATTGTACAAGGCATACTCACTGTGTGTGATCTAACAAAACACATTTTACAAGGCATACTCAATATGTGTCATCTAACAAAACACATTTTAAAAGGCATACTCACTTTGTGTGATCTAACAAAACACATTGTACAAGGCATACTCACTATGTGTGATCTAACAAAACACATTTTACAAGGCATACTCACTGTGTGTGATCTAACAAAACACATTTTAAAAGGCATACTCACTATGTGTGATGTAACAAAACACATTTTACAAGGCATACTCACTATGTTTGATCTAACAAAACACATTGTACAAGGCATACTCACTATGTGTAATCTAACAAAACACATTTTACAAGGCATACTCACTATATGTGATCTAACAAAACATATTTTACAAGGTATACTCACTATGTGTGATCTTACAAAACACATTTTGCAAGGCATACTCACTGTGTGTCATCTAACAAAACACATTGTACAAGGCATACTCACTATGTTTGATCTAACAAAACACATTGTACAAGGCATACTCACTACGTGTGATCTAACAAAACACATGTTACAAGGTATACTCACTATGTGTGATCTAACAAAACACATTTTACAAGGCATACTCACTATGTGTCATCTAACAAAACACATTTTACAAGGCATACTCAATATGTGTCATCTAACAAAACACATTTTACAAGCCATACGCAATATGTGTGATCTAACAAAACACATTTTACAAGCCATACGCAATATGTGTCATCTAACAAAACACATTTTACAAGGTATACTCACTATGTGTGATCTAACAAAACACATTTTACAAGGTATACACACTATGTGTGATCTAACAAAACACATGTTACAAGGTATACTCACTATGTGTGATCTAACAAAACACATGTTACAAGGTATACTCACTATGTGTGATCTAACAAAACACATGTTACAAGGTATACTCACTATGTGTGATCTAACAAAACACATGTTACAAGGCATACTCACTATGTGTGATCTAACAAAACACATGTTACAAGGCATACTCACTATGTGTGATCTAACAAAACACATGTTACAAGGTATACTCACTATGTGTGATCTAACAAAACACATGTTACAAGGTATACTCACTATGTGTGATCTAACAAAACACATGTTACAAGGTATACTCACTATGTGTGATCTAACAAAACACATGTTACAAGGTATACTCACTATGTGTGATCTAACAAAACACATGTTACAAGGTATACTCACTATGTGTGATCTAACAAAACACATGTTACAAGGTATACTCACTATGTGTGATCTAACAAAACACATGTTACAAGGTATACTCACTATGTGTGATCTAACAAAACACATGTTACAAGGTATACTCACTATGTGTGATCTAACAAAACACATGTTACAAGGTATACTCACTATGTGTGATCTAACAAAACACATGTTACAAGGTATACTCACTATGTGTGATCTAACAAAACACATGTTACAAGGTATACTCACTATGTGTGATCTAACAAAACACATGTTACAAGGTATACTCACTATGTGTGATCTAACAAAACACATGTTACAAGGTATACTCACTATGTGTGATCTAACAAAACACATTTTACAAGGTATACTGACTATGTGTGATCTAACAAAACACATGTTACAAGGTATACTCACTATGTGTGATCTTACAAAACACATTTTACAAGGCATACTCACTATGTGTGATCTAACAAAACACATTTTACAAGGTATACTCACTATGTGTGATCTAACAAAACACATGTTACAAGGTATACTCACGATGTGTGATCTAAGAGTGATACATACCTGGCAAGACTAATAGTAAGAGCACAGGTGCACATGGTATCATCCTGCTGCAGTTGTTCTGGCTTGGAACAGAAACATGGTTTTGACATCATCAAAAAAATTTGACTTGACTCTAAAACCTTAAGAAACCATAAGAAGAAGGGCTACTCGAGTAAAGGGTGTAGCACTAGAGGAAGCGATATTGGTGTATATGGTTTGCTGGAGGATGGGAGAATTGTGGAAAGTGTCTACTGAGCCAAATGAGTCAAATAAGAAGAGGAACTTGTTGAACGTATCTCAGTGTGGGTGAAGTCAGTGAGTGGTGTTGTCATTGGCACAATGCATAAACAGAAAAAGAGGAAACAGAATTGTTAAAACTCACCTTTTAGCGAACACCTGGCATCATCACTAGTTGATGGTGATTCATGAACACATGCTCATGATATAGTCGGAATTGTCCAATCGACCCTGCTTTTGGCAGAGATTTCTTGCGGCTATGCTGAGTGAGTGAGTATGGTTTGACGCCGCTTTTGGCATATTCCAGCAATATCACGGCGGGGGACACCAAAAATGGGATTCACTCATTGTACCCATGTGGAGAATCGAACCCGGGTCTTCGGCGTTCTTGTGGCTACGGAAAGGGTTTTGTGGCTCTTATTGTAACTAATTATTACATCATCTACACTACTGCTCACAAATACTTCTTCCACAGACTGGTACAGTCCCGGAAACGTGACAAGGTGCTTTCTCATGTTTGCAGAATTACCGGCGTACGCTTGCAAATTACCGCGGTACGTTTGTAGAAATACCGGCGTACGCTTGCAAATTACCGCGGTACGTTTGCAGAATTACCGGCGTACGCTTGCAAATTACCGCGGTACGTTTGCCGAATTACAGTGGTACTTTGCAGACTTATTGTACCTTACTGCTGTGATTTAGCAAACGAAGTTGTGAGAAGTAGTGTACTTTTATGTACATGTATAAAAAGGATTCCGATGACCATGTGTTTATGAATCACTATCAAATAGTGATGATACCAGGTGTTCGTACACGATGAGCTATCCCACCGGTGGCACCAGTCACTACCACATACAAAGATAAGCACTTGTTCACCTGAAAACGTAAACAATTGCTGAACAAAATAATTGCCTCTTTGTATGTTAAGAGCTCCGCATACCTGTTTCAGTGTTAGACGTCTGCAGAACCTGCGTGAAGTATGCAGTCACCGATAAGAGCTTCTCTATGCATGACTAGGCGTATTTAAGTCTCTTATCATTAATGTTTTGAAGTGACCTGGTTTATGTCTACAGTGACAAATGTTATTATCATACATTTACCTCCATGTCAGAATGATGAGATCTACTTGGTTCATGTAATCTCGATAAAATACTTTTTCATACTTCCATGTCCGAATGATGAGATCTGATTGGTTCACATAAACTTGATCAATTATTACGTGTCCCGTCTGGGAGGGAAACACATTTCTGAGCGGGAGAATAAATTCCTTATACACAGCTTGCTTGCTTCTGTCCTACTTAGTGACAGCACTGACCTGGCATAGACAGCCGTTATACTGACTCGGCACTTCGCGCTTGCGCAGTTGGCTTTTGCTGAGGTGTCAAATGTTGTTTAAAAATGGCTACTAACTTAGCACCATTAACTAACCGCATTAAATGCTTCTCCATGTTAGCTTCATTTCACACTATCGCAATAAACCACTTATCACGTCTGAAACTTCTAACCTAACATCAACAAACTTGCGTTTATCGGTACTGATATTTTCCCCTTGATGGTAGAAAGATCCCACTTTTTTGTGAATTGCTATTCTTTCACACCAAATTACTCCATTGACAAATTTTCCTGTTGATTGAATGTAACGGATGTGAAACATATAATTTTATTCTTACAGTCCTGGCTGTTCAAGTTCCATTACACCGCGTAGCTTATTTAAAGGTATAGGGACCCTCTTTACATGCATTTATAATCTTGGACACAATATCGGAAACAAACACATTTCCTAAAAGCAATGGGCATTAAATTTGAAATTGAGACGGCCGAACGTCCTGCTCAACTGACTCTATGGGTGATCCCATTGTGTCAACTCTTATTGACATGGAAAAAGTGCCTATTGTATATGTGAAAGACAAAAGATTGTTTGTAGTTGAATTATTCAATAAATACAACAATGCAAAAAGATTAACGTGGCATGAAAACTAAATTCCACCTTGCAAAATCGAAACAAGGTCATCTGGCCAAAAGGTTTAACTGAAGCTTAAGATCATTTTGCCGAGGCAAGAGAGTTAACTGACTGACTATAAAAGTCCAGTTGTCCTTGCCGAACTAGGCTGGGATTATGGAGTTACAATTTGGCTTGACTAACGAGTCTATGCATAGTCCAATCAAAATCGCGCACCGAAATCGAAATCCGGTTCGCAAACTGTCATGCAGAGTTCGGTCGATTGCAGGATTTGCAAAGCATGTGCATCGTCAACTCGTTGTCAACATAATTATATTTTCCATTTTTTTCATGTTTTTAATCAAGGTGCTCACGATTTGATATACTTCGCGAAGTAAGAACCGTTTTATCACTAAATAGATCTTGATGGTCGATCAGATCGTCTTGACTGGGCGCCACCATTTTGTTTGAAGCAAATGCATGTGATACGAGAGGTGGAATCTGATTGGTCCATATGGGAGAGGCATAGAATGGACATAACTCGTAATAGCCACAGGTGCCGCTACGATCGAGCCCAGGAATTCCAGCCTAGTTCGGCAAGGGTGGAAATTGGACTTGTAAAGTCAGTTAACGCTCTTGCCTTGGGAAGATGGCTTCAGATATACTCACGGTCAAAGAAACGCGAACTACAGAAACATATAGAGAAGTATGTACGTTAAGAAATGATGTTTCCAATGAGCATCAATTCATGACTAAACTAACAATCAGTCAAGTGTAAGGAATATCCATGATATGTGTTTATCAAGACGTGTCTTTATTCTTATCACAATATGCTACACGCTATTTCCAAACTTTACATGCTTATCCTGCACGAGGCAAATGGTGCATCTCTACTCATGAATCTATGACGTCACATGTGATGCTTTCATGAGCGTCGGTTCACGCAACATAACAGTATGTTCATTTGTGCATCGAATCAATCTAATAACTCTTGAATGTGAGTAAATCATGTGATGCGTTCATGAGCGTCGGTTCACGCAACATAACAGTATGTTCATTTGTGCATCGAATCAATCTAATAACTCTTCATATATTAACCAACAAGTATGGGAGTCGCGTTTCCTTTGTCGGTGAGTATATATCCATGAATTGATGTCGTTCAATTTCCATCAAACAGCCATTTCCCTTCCACTGGTCTACCAACCTGGTAAGGTAACAAAGGATACCACTGAGACCGCCTTGTCTGTTATATTCATATGGTAGAAGTCAAAATAGGGAATTATGTCCAATCTGACATATGGTTTGACATTTTACATCACATATATCTTTGTTCCATAAAGTTACCTATCGAATCTATTTTTAGAACAATTCTTATCTATTACTTCTACAGATATTTTGGGAACTAGGTCGCCTACTCCTCTGGTTATAACAACATATTCAGAAAAAAACGTGGAGATATACTCTGCCAAAAAAGAAACGCAAAAGTAGAAGAAATCGTAAATATCTGACGGAGTGTCGCCAATAATCATTGATTTGTGTGGAAAAAATGAGGTACTGCAGAAATTTGGTGAAAAGATAGAAAAATCGCCGAAATACACAAACTTGACATACACGCGCAACGTCACTTAATGGGGTATAAGAGCATTGGTTTTCATTTGCATGTCATCACAATCTTACATCATATGAACAGCAAAGACATGCCACGACGGAAGAACAACGCAACAACGCCATCGGCCGACTGCAAACAGGAAAATCATCTTCAGATGTTGCCAGGTTTTTCCACCTAGCACCAAGCATATTACAAGACTGTGAAACTGTTATCAGACAAACGGGACAACACGAGACCTTCCCAGATCCGGTAGACCACGTATCACTACTAGAGCACAGGACAGATTCATACGGCTAGGTCACTTACGTGAAAGAACCAACACGGCCACCTCTACAACTACGGCAATACCAGGATTGCATAGGATATGAGCCCAGACAGTGAGTAACCTTTTACGTGCTGACGGTATTTGCGCTAGACGACCAGTTCGAGGTGACATTTTGACGGACCTGCATCGTCCTCGGCGACGTCACCGGTGTCAAGGTCAGAGTAGGGCCACAACTGCGATGGAGACGTTTATGCTTCACCGTTAGGATGACAGATGTTGTGTTTACAGGCGTCGCGGGGAACGTTATGCTCGAAACTGTGGTGGCAGTGTGATAATGTGGGAAGCCATCTCCTACACTGGTAGACCAGACTTTAACAGCACAACGTTACACGGATGAGATTCTGCAGCCACACGTCCTTCACATTGTGCAACAAACGAACGTCATTTTCCAAGAAGATAACGCCCGACCTCTGACGGCAAGACTGACAATAGCCTTTTCAGGAATCACAACATCCAGGTCTTGCCATGTCCCTCAAGGTCTCCAGATTTAAACCCAATCGAACATTTATGTGATGCACTGGATCAACGACAGCGAGCACGTCAGCAAATACCACAGAACCTCCGACAGTTGGCACAAGCACTGCAGGCAGAGTGGATGAACATTCCCCAGGCCACACTTCGGTATCTGATTGCTTCCATGGGACGACGATGCCAGTCAGTTTTGGACTCTTATGGTGGCCATCAAGATATTGAGAACATATCACCTTCACCTTGAAAATCTACAGTTCCATGTGTGTCATATGGAACCTTGGTCAATGACAATGATTTATGCTAATTTTTAACAATCAAATACCATATGTTGATTATTTATATGATATATGACATTATTTTTTTGCAGAGTACATGTTGTCAAAGGAGTCTCGTGATATTATTCGAAAGATACGTAGTTTTTTTAAAACGTGAATCAAAAATAAAAACACCTTTGAGAACCTTCACGAAGAGAACATTGCATGCACCTAACACACCTCGAAGGACGTTATTCCGAATTATCTCCCCTTATAAGTGTTTGAAACCTGCAGATGACGAACCAAAGGGGCCCATCTCAAAACCCAAGAAGAAGGAAAAGCTGGACAGTTTTGACAGGTTTGAGTATTGAGAGATCTCATTCCACCTATCATTATTAATTCAAATTCTACGATGACACAGACATTCAACTCGGATTTAACGATAATTGAGCATCAGCTACTGTAAAGATGTTTAATCAACAATCCTGGTATAATAATACGTTTTCATATACAGAGGTAGTTTAAATCTTATTTCATTTCATAACTCATTTCAATATATTTGCTTGTCTTTGAGACATTCCATCACCATCGGGCTGGATATGAAAGTGACCAAGGGTCATGCATGTATGAGTGAGTGAGTGAGTGAGTTGGGTTTAACGCCGCTTTTAACAGTATTACAGTTATATCACGGCGTGTCAGCTTAATGTGGGAGGAAAGCCCGAAGTGATGCAGGTCTCAGACGTTTACCACTTCGGTGAAACCCACGAGCACGGGCATGGTGCTGACATACCTAGAAACATAATCGGGGCGAACCGGGATTCGAACCCACAATCATAGGTTTCTGGCGTGCCCAAGGGACGCAACTCTGCACAGCGAATCGCGGCGCCTTAGACGACTGGGCTACCCGTGCCCCCTCATGCATGTATGACACACATTACGTCATTAGGTCATCTGCGCTTACCCCTACTACAGGGCCAGGTCGGCGCTCACAAAATTGCACGATAACAATGAAGAAAATACTTATATTCGGACATGAAATATGACAAAAACTGGCACTTTTCGCTTAGTCATTGAGTATTATTCGATAATAACCAACTTTTGTCGCGTGATTGTGTTTTTAATGGAAAAAAATTGTGGAAAATGGGCGCCAAAGTGATGGATGACGGACTATGATATAACATAATAGCTAAATTACCTACGATAGCGACAATGTTCAAATTGTCAACGTTCAGAATTATGCATGTGTCATGTAGCTACATACGAGTATTACACAAATATATATTTGGTCACCCTCCATTAATTTGTCGGATCACTCATCTTCACGTCAGGTTAGAGTAGGTCTTCAACCACACTCAGCAATATTGCAGCTATGACGGCAGTCTGTAAATAATCAAATCTGGATCAGACGACCCAGTGTTTGATATCAAGAGCGTTGATCTACACAAGTATGATGCGATGACATGCATCAACCAAATCAGCGAGCCTGACCACCCGATTACGTCAAGCATGGTTGTGTAGACCTATTCTAACCCGGATCTACATGTAGATGGGTACGACTTACTTGTAACGCTATGGGAACGCGGTGTGAAATCTTTCTTCATATAAACCGTTAGCTTGAAATCAAAGAAATACCTGTATATATTTGGTACCTGTTACATCACGGCCTGTCAGCTTAATGTGGTAGGAAAGCCCGAAGTGATGCAGGTATTAGAGATGTTTACAACTTTGGTGAAACCCACGAGCACGGGTATGGTGCTGACAGATCTAGCAACATAATAGTTAAATAGATTAGTTAGCTGATGGCCTATATAACCTATAGGGTCTATAAGAAAAGCTGAAGGGAAAGCGACAGAGTCGTGTAATTAAATCTATTTACATTAAGTGATCGGTTAGTCCCGAGTATGTTCTTATTCAACATTTTGGTCGCCCCTGTGTGCGAGTATCCACAACGGAATGAGTCCAGAGAGCTTGTCGCTCCGCTGATAACATTCAGGTGTAGAACAAACGCGTCTGAGTGGTGCTTATACAATACATGTACTTTTTGTAGATATCCGTCTGTGATCCAACAGTTACATTTTATTAAATAAAATCATATGGACATTTCTTCAGAATTGGAAAAGAACCTAATTTTAAGTCAAAATGACAATAATGTCACTTTTAAGCATTTATTGCCATGTACATAACGGCATGCACACTTTATAATAAATAAGTTCCTGTCATAAATGGATTTTAGTTTACCTCAATGCCGATTGTCTAAAATCATGCCCCGCACAACAGTATGCACAAAATATTAAGCATGGAGAAAGGGAGGGTAATCTCGGAAAATAATAATACAGCATCAGTCCTGACAAGAGGGCTGGTCAAAATGTTCTAAGCCTAACAAACAAAACCAACCCTGCTTTACAATACACTTCTCATATCGATAGTGAAACTTTTCAATTCCAGTCGGGGCGGTCGGGTAGCCTCGTGGTTAAGCGTTCGCTCGTCACGCCGAAGACCCAGGTTCGATTCCCGACATGGGTACAATGTGTGAAGCCCCATTTCTGGTGTTCCCCGCCGTGATATTGCTGGAATATTGCTAAAAGCGGCATAAAACCATACTCACTCACTCACTCAATTCCAGTCGGGAAGAAGATTTCCGAAGCCACCCTGAAAAACCCATTCACAACAGCTTTGATGTCATCGTTGATAAGGAAACAGGTGCAAATTCCTTGGTTCCAGGTCTGGCGAGTATGGAGGGTTGAGGAAGCTCCACGAACCCACATTGTCGCACAGCAGCAATTGCATGTCGAGAGGTGTGAGAAGAGGCATTGTCATGACTGTGAGTGAGTGAGTTGAGTTTAACGCCGCTTTTAACAGTATTCCAATTATAACACGGCGTGTCAGCTTAATGTGGGAGGAAAGCCCGAAGTGATGTAGGTCTCAGACGTTTACCACTTCGGTGAAACCCACGAGCACGGGTATGGTGCTGACAAACCTAGAAACATAATCGGGGAGAATCGGGATTCGAACCCACAATCATAGGGGTTCCGTTTATTTGCTGATAAAACTTGTTGTTGAAATAGAACGTGTTGTTCTCCAGTATACATTTCAAAGATTCCATGATGAACGTATGCGTGAAATTGCAGTCAATGGCATATGGATGCTTATTCAACCAATACTGCACCGCTTCAAGTCCTAGATCATGGGGTATGTCAGTATACAAACTTTTCACGTCAAAGGTCACGAGAACAGCATCCGTTGGTATGGCTTCCGGTAGGTGACTAAAAAAGTCCATGTCATCTCAAACAAAACTTTGAACTTTCTTCGTAAGAGGTTTCAGAATTATATCTATGAAGTTACTCAAACGTTGAGTATGACTATTGGGGCCTCCAACAATAGGCCTAAATGATAAGTCTTAAGGGTTATTGATTTCCACAATTCACAATTCTGTTCCTTAACTGCTGAGTTTATCTCTTGACTGTTGTGTATTTTTGGCAGTCAATAAAAGTGTGCAGTCTGGGGATTGTAATTACATAAATAATCTTGTTGAACAGCGACAGATGTGGAATCCGAAAACACACACACACACACACACACACACACACACACACACACACACACACACACACACACACAATCACTTGTTTAAACGTGTGAGTGTGTGAGTGAGTGAGTGAGTGAGTGAGTGAGTGAGTGTGTGTGTGTGTGTGTGTGTGTGTGTGTGTGTGTGTGTGTGTGTGTGTGTGTGTGTGTGTGCGTGGAATTCACATTCGTGAATGACTCGGAAAATGCGTACAGCTGAAACAGTTAGCACATTGCCTTGGATTACAGCTGCATGTCCAACTGGCATAAGTCATTCAATTATAAAACATACAGCAGTGATATCTCAAGTGAAATCTTTTGCTTATTATATCGATTCATATCACATTGAGAACCTGTCCAAGACTATGGTAATTGGCTCAAGTAATTCCACAACCGTCCACCATTTAGAAGAATTATGTTGCCAACAATGCAAAGAAGTAACAAAGAGTTCTTTTGTACGGCGGTACGTGTTGATTCCCAATTTGAAACAAGAAGGTTAACCCAGAAATCGGTACTTACAGAACTAGATTGTGAAATCAGTTAATAACCGCGCTAGATCAAAGACCAACCAACAAATCATACTGAAACACACACAATGTGGTTTACAATTATTAAAGACAATACAAAATATGTGGCAGCTGCACTAAACAATGAGCGCAATTGCAAAACGGCCTGGTCACAATCAGGGTAATTTTTTTTGGACAAGCTGTTATAAGGAACTGTATGGAAACTTGCAGAATGAAAAGAATGTCATACGTGCTTTTTCAATTTTGCAGTTGTGCTGTCTTGACGTGACATTTAGTACTTTCAGCTGTCCATTTGGCATTAGATGTTTTATCCATGACAATGATCCTCGTGATATTTCCTCGTTTTATTTTGCAGCCTAAATTTTCACTAACTTTGATGCAGCTTGATTGCTAGGATACGTTACATGTTACTACACTAGCATGAAAGAGTAGCAATCTCCATTCAGTTGAAGGTATATCTCAATGTTGTATCTGAAACTTTGGCAAGTTGACACTTCCTCACAAAAAGGTATGCAATATAATTTTGTACTACACATGTGTCAACAAAATGTGCTAAAGTATTGCTGTTTTCTTGTTTTTTCAAACATTCTGAATACCAACTTGGTGACAAATGGCATGATTATCAGGAATGATATTGGTCATGTAGGCAGGTGAGGGTCAAACATTGCTATTTTCAGCATATGTATAACAGTGTCCGTAGGCCTATGGCTATTGTAGTACCTACCAACAGCTGACAGTTTGTGCTTTAATATATTTTACAGGCTGTCCCAAGCTATTTATCTCTATTGGAGTTGTTTGAATTTCCTTGCATAGACAAGTGTGGCACAGGGAAACAAATGTCCGTTGCTCTGTAGCGTCCGTAGCCCCTATTAAAATACCTGGTATTTTGACTAAGCAGTTCAGTTAGTAATTTAACCAAAGGAGATATTCATGTAATATGTAAACCTACACTAATCTGACTTTTTCCTTTCCTCGATTCAATTGGTTTTGAATATTTGGGACATTTTACAATATGTAGTGTCCTTAGCCCCAGATTATTGGATCTTTCGATTTTTCTTTATATTGAGTAGTTGCCAAAGAAAAGTGTTCTCTATTTGACATTTAACATTAGATTTTATCTTACTAAAGATTGTCTGTTCACAAATTAGACACTTTGCAAAATATAGTGTCTGTAGCCCTAAATATAGGGCAAGTGAGTCAGTTATCTTGATATTTATCTTTGCACTTATTGGTTTACAAGTTTGTCATATACTACTATCTAGAAGTTTTGAAAGTATTTGGTGAAACTTACTAGATAATGATTATCAGGTATTTTCAGAAGAGAAACTGATACTTCAGTTTATATACATGATTTTCAATCATGTTTCGTCTTCGTTCTCAGACGGGGAAAAGGCTGTTTACTTTGCAATATGCCCAATTTTGTCCCGTCAAATAGAACACATACCTTCCCTCATTGATTTGTTGAGTAAACTATTGCAAGAGAATATTTATATTTCTTCAATGTTATATAGCATTCTGTAGTTTCCGTAACCATGGGTAGTTTACAAAACCGGATGAAATTAAGAAAAACCCTTTTCAGGCATAAAAGTGCAAATACAGACCTTTAATTTTCTTACACCACTAAGTTGTTCAATTGAATTTGATTTTTCAACAAAAGGGCAACAAAATTGTGACCACTGATTGTGACCAAGCCGAAAAGTCAATACACCAACGAATGTCCACTATTTGTCACTGTTCAATAGCTTGAACGAAGTTGAAACAGGCAGAAAAGTCATGGAGGTTATCACGCGAGTGTGTTTGGGGATGGTAAATATCCTGCATTAGGAATAAACATTGTATTTAGCGAGCCTTGGCGAGCTAAATACATAGTGTTTATTCCTAATACAGGATATTTACCATCCCCAAATACACAAGCGTGATAACCTCTGTATCATATAATGTCATTCTTTAATTCTGTACTTCAAAATCGCTTTCCCTCTCTCACAAACATTACCGAAACATTGCGAGTTTTCCTGGAATGCGCGCATTAATATGTATTACGTCAGAGGGTAAGTGATGTGTCAGTCGGACAGTGACAGTAGCCAATATAGTTCCCACTGAAATCTATTTCTTATGCAGTGGCGAAGCAACATAAACGCAAAACAACAAGTGTTTTTAATTGCCTTTCGCGGCAATCCATCGGTCTGTCCGCCAGAGTAACTGCCCTTTGTCAAAGGGAAGCTATTCTAACCCTAGTCTATGAGACGTCACGGCCACGGTCAGACGTTGTTGACAGTCGGTCTGTACTGTCATAACGTTAAGAAGTGTAGTCAGATGTACACACAGCGACAAAACGAAACAAGGTAACAATTCAAATATATTTCGGCTAAATCCAATTTTTTTTTTGTGCGGAGAAGGTTTCAAGCCGCAGAGATCTACAAGCACAGATATGGCTACTGATCCCGCTTGGCTAGGCCTCGTGCCCTCGTAAAATTGTTTCGAAATTTATATCTCCAAAGTTGCCAATACTTATAAAATGCTTCAGCTACGTCACAGTTAGACACTGATTTTCACTATATTAGACTGTGCTTTTGATAATGATAGCAATTATCCCTGTAGTTTATCCAGATTCCCGATGGTTAATTCTGACTCGATCGCCGAATGACGAGGGCGACGCCATGATCGTTTATGAACAGTGAAAGTAGTCCCTACTTGACCTTTGATATTTGCATATCTATCCTCATATGACCCCAACGGATATCGTTTTTATCCGTTGGCTTTATCCTGCCGAGAAACCTACCCATTATATGATAAAGTTATATATCCGACAGGTTTCTTTTCCGCACTGGGCAAAAAGATAAGTTACAAATCAGAACGTAGAACGTAGTCTTCTCCACTTATACACGTACAACCAGCCTTCTAGGAAATATTGCCTCGAAGCGGCTCCAACAACGAAGTCCCGGAACTTTATGAATGTAATCGAGTAAGGGTAAGATATATGAATGAACAACTTCTTTATTACAACTAGGAGCGACGTTTCGGTGTAGGTTCTAACACCTTTATTAAGCAAGTGATGTGCAGAGTAGTCTAAACAAAACGGTAAAGCCAGTAAGATATTTATTACTGGTCACATTACTGGCTTCACCGGTTAATATGTTTACCCTTTTGTGTACATTACAGGCTTCTCCACTCCAGTGAAACTACATCCCAATCTACTCTACTCTACAAGCACTGCCTCCTACCTGTATATATACTTGTCAGCCATACTCTGAACATGATAACGGTGTTAGAACCTATACCGAAACATCGCTCTAATTGTGGTAAAGAAGTTGTTCATCCATATGTTTAATCCTCACTTAGTACTCCAGCTTCTAAATGCCTCTCTAAGAAGTAACGGTAAACAAGTCAAATTCCTCATAGCCGAGCTCTCTAAACCGTATCTGAACAAAATTTGCACCATGGAGTCCTAATGTAAATAACTTTAGTTTCTGTTCAGAGACGATATCAAAATATTGCACAGAGGATTACCAAGGCATTTCTGTGACCACCATCATCAACCTTGCCACGTTTTATGATGTTTCGGCAACATATTCATTCAGGTTACGATGGTGGTGAAAAAAGACTTGCATTTAACGAGTATTTTGCCATGGTTATATGTAGCAAATTAAAATATAGAAAGCGTGTACAATATTTAGAAAATAATAAACAAACTCCACTATATTATCAATTAATTAAATTAAACCAGATGGAACATTAATGGTACAAAAGAAAATAGTGAGTGAGTGAGTAAGATTTAACGTCACATCGGCAATATTGCAGCCATATCGTGACGAGAGAAAATGTGACTTTCATAACATATATGTAAACTGTATAAAATTCCGTCGACGAAGGACAGTAAAACAA
Source organism: Haliotis rufescens (assembly GCF_023055435.1). NCBI lineage: Eukaryota > Metazoa > Mollusca > Gastropoda > Lepetellida > Haliotidae > Haliotis > Haliotis rufescens. The sequence goes on along the minus strand of NW_025964001.1, from coordinate 63,868,486 downwards.
CTAGACCATCACAGATATATGTTTAAAACTAGTACAGAACCATAAAAATATAACAATTCATAACATTACAATAGATAAAATTGGGCTATATATCACCAGCAACTAAAGTGAGGACACCATACTGAGGACCATGGGGACTTACAGTACCTTTGCTACCTGCATGGACCCCAGCAGGATTTAAACCATCCCTTTAGTCACTGGCGACCGTTGACAGGGTTTAGCCGGAGATTTAAAACCAACAAATATGCTACGATTAAAACACTGGCAGATATAAAATTACTTTGATTTATGTGGGCTTACATATCCTCTCAGGGGGACAATAATTTTACGCTACTTCAACCCCCTTCGAGGATATAGCCACTAACAATCTCCGTTAAGTATCATATACTACCAATTAATAAAATATATATCTTTGTACATCAAAATTTATTAATTAATTCTATTTCCTTTAAAAAACCGATAATTAAATGAGCATGTACTTGATTAAAAAGATCCTTCATAGATGACACTTTGAAATATTTATCCCTTGTGATGGAAAAATCAATGCAGTTAAGCAGGACATGCTTGACAGTGATTCTTTCATCACAAGGGATACACAATGGAGGATCCTCGCCTTTCAATAAAAATTCATTTGTATACCTGCTATGGCCAATACGACATCGTCGTATTATGACCTCCTCAAATCTGGACTGACAACCCAAGTAGGTGTAACCGATATTTGGTTTAATTGCATGTAATTTATTGATACCGACTTGGGTGTCCCACTTTTTTTGCATCCGATCACGGATGTAAGATCTAATGATAGGTTTATAATCACTATATGGGATGAGAAGTGGTGTCACAGATTTGGTGAGTGCTGCTTTAGCAGCAGCATCAGCCATTGTGTTACCAGTGATACCAACATGGCTTGGTAACCAACAAAAGACGATGTCGTATTGGCCAGTAGCAAGATCATTATGTAGTTCTATAATTTCACGTAAAAGTGGATGTTTACAAGATATATTCTTGATTGCCTGAAGACAGGAAAGTGAATCAGAAAAGATAATGAACCGTTTATGTTTAGATTTAGTATTGATATATTTGAGAGCAGTTAATATTGCATCCGATTCTGCTGTAAAAATGGAACTGGCATTCGGTAATCTAGTTGATATGGTTCTGGATCCAATGACAGTGGCGCTGGCAACAGCGTCACCATCCTTGGATCCATCTGTAAATATGGATTTGTAAGTATCATAAGTGCTCCTTAATTCATTAATTGTTGTTGATAAATTAGTTGATTTGTTTCAGATTTGGTTAATTTGAGATCAACTTCTGGCCTTACCATTTGCCAAGGAGGTGATGAAAACAGTTGAAAGGGAGCTATATCTTGCAGTTTAATATTAGCGGCAGACATGGCAGACTTGATTGCAAGATGCAATTAAAAGCTGGATTTGACTGATTAGAATATAATTTAGTGACATATTGTAACGATAATTTCAGACGGCGTTGTTTAAGAGAAGGTTCATTCGCTTCTACATACAGACTGTGAATTGGTGACGTCCTAAAGGCTCCAAGGCAAAGCCTTAGGCCCTGATGATGGATAGTATCGAGTTTTTTTAAGTTACTTTTGCAGGCTCCACCGTAGACGATGGAGCCATAATCGAGTTTCGAACGGATCAATGACCTGTACAAGTGTAGGAGGGTTGTTTGATCACCTCCCCACTTAGAATTAGAAACTACTTTTAACAAATCGAGTGCCTTCAGGCATTTAGCTTTAAGGTAATTAATATGCGGAAGGAAAGTTAAATGACTATCAAAAATAAGGCCCAAGAACTTGGCCTCTTTAACAATTTTGATAGGGGTGCCATCTAAATAGAGCTCAGGGTCCTTATGCGGCTTATATTTTCTGCAGAAATGTATACAATTAGTTTTTGATTTCGAAAATTTAAACCCGTTTTCGAGGGACCATTTATGAATTATTGAGACAGATTTGTAACTGCCTCTCTATTGTATGCATATTTTTTCCTCGACAAGAAACATTAAAATCATCCACGAAAAGTGATCCATCTACTGAATCACTTAAAACCTTTGAAAGACTATTTATTTTTATACTAAATAAAGTGACAGACAAAATACTGCCTTGTGGGACACCCTGATCCTGATGATAATGATCAGACAGGGTAGAGCCCACGCGGATCTGAAATTGTCTGCCAGTTAAAAACTTGGATATAAATTCAGGCAACAGCCTCTCAATCCAAAATCATGTAAATCCTTTAAAATCCCGTGTTTCCACGTTGTGTCATACGCTTTTTCTAAATCGAAAAAGATAGACACTGCATGCTGGTTATTAATGATTGCATTTTTCACAAATGATTCTAACCGGACTAAATGGTCAACGGTACTTCGATTCTTTCGAAAGCCACACTGAATATTTGTAATTAAATTATTTGATTCCAAGTACCATGTTAATCTATTGTTGACCATGCGTTCCATGGTTTTGCAAACGCAACTGGTCAATGAAATGGGTCTATAATTTGAGGGATCACTGTGATCCCGTCCAGGTTTCGGTATGGGTATTACTATGGCATCACGCCAGGAAGAAGGAAACTTACCTGTTGTCCATATATCATCAAAAATCAACAAAAGGGTTTCTAAACACGGTTCTGGTAAGTGCTTCAGGAGTTGATAGTGTACATTATCAGCTCCTGTAGCAGTATCATGAGATTGTCCAAGAGCAGTATGAAGTTCATGGATCGAAAATATTTCATTGTAATCTTCCCCATTATCTGATTTAAAATTTATAGTTTTCTTTTCCTGCTGTTTTTGAAATTTTTGGAATTGAGGGACATAATTTGAGGAAGAAGAATGTTTAGCTAACGTTTCACCTAGTTTATTTGCAATATCCGATTTATTTGTTAATAGTTCATCCCCATTCTTAAGATGGTGGACGCTACATTTAGAACCCTTACCTTTAATTTTTTGTATCATGTTCCATACCTTGGACATGGGCGTTCGTGAGTTTATCTTGGAAACATAATGTTGCCAAGAATGCCGTTTATTTTGTACGCCTGGCTTTAGCATTTAAGATTTAATATTTATTCAAATTATGGACCATAGGATGGCGACGGAAATAGTGTTCAGCCTTTTTCCGTGCCTTCCTAGCTTGTTTGCAGTCATTATTGAACCATGGTTTACGGATATGTGGATTTGTAGAGGACTTAGGAATACATTCATCTGCTATTTTGTTTAATGCATCTGAAAATAATTGTACAGGATCAATCGCATCAATAAATAGATCAGGTTTTAATTTGTTGGATGCAAGCATTTCAAATAAAGGCCAGTTGGCCTTAGTGAAGTTCCATCTTGTTGAAGGAGGAACATCTGAAGGTAAGACAGATTTTAAAATAGTTGGAAAATGATCACTGCCACAGAGGTCTTCGTGGACGGACCATTCAAATTCGTTTAATAAATCAGAGTGAGTGAGTGATAAATCCAGTGCAGAGTAGGTACCTGTACCGGGATGTAGATAAGTGTTTGAGCCATCGTTATAGATACATAAGTCATTGTTAGAAATAAAATCTTCCAAAAGTTTCCCCTTATTATTTGTCTGAACACTTCCCCAAATCGGATTGTGCCCCTTTAGATCACCCATAATGATACAGGGTTTTGGGAGTTGATCATAGAGAGCTTGAAGTTCAGACTGTCGGAGAGAAGAAGATGGTGGGATATATAGCGAGCACAATGTAAAAACAATGTGCAAAGTCACACGGATTGCAACAGCTTGAAGCGGAGTAGTAAGTTGAACGGGGCTATGGATGACGCCGTGTTTCATTAGAATTGAAGAACCTCCAGTGGCTTTAGCACCAGGAGGGGAAAATACATTGTAGGGGGTATAACCTCTAATATCAAATTTGTCAGTATCCTTATAATATGTTTCCTGTAAACATATGGCAGATGGCTTAAAATCCTGTATTAAGAGTTGTAACTCATTGTAATTAGTCCTAAGTCCTCTACAGTTCCATTGAATTAAATTTGATGAGTGACTCATGGTGGCTCGATTGGCGATCTCTCACGTGAACGTGAGGAAGATGAACTCCTATCGCTAGTGCCTAACGATGGAGTCACCTCCATGTCTAGAGCACTAAAGGAGTTCTGAAGAGACACTTCCGAAGAAGAGAGGGTGCTAGGTGATTGTTTCCTATTTAACCTTTGCCTTTGCTTTTTTGATAATTTACGCTCCTGAACAGATGGCTCGTCAGGAGATGCCTCAGATGAAGTCTGTGTTTCAGCCTGAACACAACATGATGATGATGCGGATTTACTGTCAGAGATTGGAATGTCACGGACAGAAGCACTTGTAACAGGTCGGTCAGAATTGACCCATGTCAAATCGGTTTGACACAGAACAGATGAAAATGTTTTTGCAGAGTTGGACACAGCAGCAGAATAATTTAGAGTTGAAGGAGCTGTTGACTGACTGGCAACAAGCTCTCTAGCATCGGCAAAAGAGATGTTTTTTCACATTTAAGTTTCAGTATTTTGGTCTCGGTTTAATACACAGGACAGGATTTGGAAGAGGCCATATGTTGGCCTTCGCAGTTTGAACATTTGAGATCTTCAGTACACTCCGCACTCTCGTGTTTGCCACCACAACGATGGCAAACAACGGGGCGTCTACAGGTTTTAGAACCGTGACCAAACTTTTGACATTTATAGCATCGGAGTGGATTGGGGACATACACATCCACTCCGATGTTGACATAACCTGCTTTAATTGAAGTTGGAACTGATGGACGAGCAAAAGTGAACAAATATGTGTTCGTTAGGACAATATTTGATTTTTCATCCTTTCGGGTGAAACGTTTGACGGCTTGTACTCCTTGATATTTGAGTTCTGAAACAATTTCATCTTCCGTCATGTCTGAAAGGGAGCGTGTCCTGTCGCGAACAATGCCACGACAAGAGTTCAATGTCCTATGCTTTGAAACAGTAACCTCAACATTAGCAAAGTGTTTAATTGATAATAAATTGAGGGATTGTTGTTTCCTCGAACATTCCACCAGAAGAGATCCAGTACGCAATCGTGTGACATTTTTAACTTCTCCACAATATCCATGAATGGCTTTGGATATAGCAAAGGGATTCAGCTTTAGCGGTTCATGATCTGTTGCTTCGATCACAAGGAATCGAGCCCAGGAATCAGGTGGAAGAGTATCAGCGTCATCGGACGAACCTGAGTCTAAATGGCGTCGTTTTGAACCAGATTGTGAGTGAGCCATGATTATGTTGAAGTGATTCAGCAACCCTGCTCCCCACCCACCATGGAGTATCATAATAGACAGTGTTGCAATGCACCGGATCTCCAAGATGCAAACACCAGGGCTACAGGGTTGTTATACTCCAGAAAATATGACACAAACAGCAATATCTGTATACCAAAATAAGTGCCAGGCTGGTTCTGCCCATGACAAGAAATTGGATACATATTGAGTTTGGAGGTCAACATTACCAGATTGGCCCATGAGCCACCGCCTTCTGGCATGGGACTCTAGGCAAAAGTGTACATATAATTTCCAATGAGAACATTCATTTACAGGTGTCAAAAATACATAACATGAATGACATCAATGTTTTCCATACACAGGGCATGGCATGACCAGCCGATTGATAGAACCGGGCCCATTCTACCACCCGTCTAGGTGAAGTTAGGGTCAAAGTGGTGTGTTGGGCAAAGGAACACAGTTCCAGGAACCAGTGCCCTCAACCACCAGACTCCCTTCCTCCACCGACACAGGGGCGCAACCCACGGCAAGCAGGTTGCCCAATTCGGTCGCCTCTTACGACCAGCAATGGGGTGCTGTGGAAATATTCTACCCCGGTTCCACACGGGGGAAGAGCTATTAGCGCTACCCAGCACTCACCACGAGGAGGTTGCTCTTCACGAGTGCCCAATAGAAAATAAATGCCTTTTTAAAAGTAGACTGCTTTCACCGTTGGTGGTTATTCATAACAGGGGGGCACGGGTGGCCCAGTCGTCTAAGGCGCCGCGATTCGCTGTGCAGAGTTGCGTCCCTTGGGCACGCCAGAAACCCCCAATTATGTTTCTAGGTTTGTCAGCACCATACCCGTGCTCGTGGGTTTCACCGAAGTGGTAAACGTCTTAGACCTGCATCACTTCGGGCTTTCCTCCCACATTAAGCTGACACGCCTTGATATAACTGCAATAATTTTAAAAGCGGCGTTAAACCCAACTCACTCACTCACTCACTCACTATTCATAACAGCAGCCTAGCCCAGAGAATACATCAACACAAAGAAGTCAGTGGATGACCTCCAACAGGGTAAGACGTACGGTATGTGGAAGCATCGCCCCTACAACAGTGGTCTCACCTAATGACTTCACCTAAGTGACCTGAACCCATGTGTTCGAGATTCGACCCTGGCAGGTTATAGATGTTATGTCCACTGGAAGTAAATTTCAATTGACAATTAAATGTAAATAACTTTTAGTAATGGTGGTTATTCCACACAGCTTCTTTTTACTTAGATACATTTAATATGGGTTTCTGTATGGTTTCTGTACCACGCCACATCGGTTGTGTTAATGTTGAAAGATAAATGTATTTGAATATTTATGGTCCCTCGTATGGTGATCTCGGGGACTTACAGTGCCTTTGCTTCCTGCATGGACCCCGGCAGGATTTATATCATCCCTTCAGTCACTGGCAACAGTGTACCAGATAAGCCAAAGATTAAAATGACGAATATAATATACGTTTAAAAGTCTGGCATGCATAAAAATACTTCGAATGATATGGGACTTACGTACCCTCTTAGGGGGACAATAATTTAACGCTACTTTAACCCCCCTCGAGGGTACAGCCACTAACAATCTCAGTTATAAATACGCACTGCCAGTTTATTAAATACACTAAATACATCAAAATTTATGAATAAGTTCAATTTCTTTTAAAAAAACATAATATTAAATGAGAATTAACATCATTAAAAGGTCTTTAATTGTTTTAACACTGAAGTATTTATCCCTTGTGATGGAAAAATCAATACAGTCAAGAAGGACATGCCTGACTGTGATTCTGTCATCACCAGGGCTACAAAACGGAGGATCCTCACCATTTAAAGATACTCATGAGTACATCTCGAATGGCCGTCTCCAAGATTAACCGTACTCCTGTATACAGTCAATTTATATCCACAGAAACTATTTGAGACAAGTGGAATTAATGTGGATTCTCAAAATCTCAAAGGCTTTGCTTAACTTTTTGCAATCTCAGAAAAGATCAGACTTCAATTCTGTCAAAACATCTGATTTTTCAACTTCCAACAGAACACACTTTAATCCTTGATCCATGTGCCATTTGGTACGACCTCGACCCCGCCATGATACTGCTGAAATGATGCTAAAAGCGGCGTAAAACAATCAAAACCATACTCACTCACTCGACAGACTTCAGGTGTAAGTAAGCCAAGCGTGAAGACGGCAAGTCTATAGATATCATCGGGCAGTGCACTTAGAGCAAGAAAAAATAACTGCTATTGCTCGGTTTCTATAAGATAATATGGAAAAATCTACGTTTTATCAGATGGAGCTCAGAGTAAAACCAAATGGTTGGTATTTATAAAAGTAGTGCCATGCTATTTCGGATTTCTAAAACACTTTCTTACTACAAACAAGTTCATCTTACAACAAAGCTCTTATTACTTCCTCTTGGAATTGTCTAACTATCGGTTTCGTTAAACACATTCTTCCTGCATTAAATCTGAAAGACTCATGTGCATATTATGTCACTGCAGTATTCGGACACTTAGAATTTCATTTGAACAACAAAAAAACATGGTCCTCGTTCAGTTTTAATACTTCCGGTTTTGTCACTTATGGTTTCGGAAATTAGAACGTTAGTATCATGGTTGTAGCTGACTTTATAAGTTAGTTATAAGTACTTACATGACATGAATGTATGCATGACCAGATGGGGGACTTCAGCTTTCCAATCGTTAACCTTTCCCTTTATGTCGTGCAATATTCCAGCAGCTTCAGTGATTGGTGGTTACATTTCACAGAATTTAAAATCTGATTATATACACATATAGGGACATAGTGAAGAATTAGCTTACCTCTACTCTACATGAATTACACTAATATATTGAAGTGAGTAATTACAAATGTTGTGGTGATATGGGACGTGTAAACCATCATTCCCACTGTTTACAACATAATCACGTCACAGTTGGGCCAAGTGAAATATAATGCAGGAGGAGGCACATTTCTATGTTGTGACAGATCTTTGAATATGAATTGAACGTTTATAAATGTATTCTTTCTTTTTTTATACTTAGGTATATTCATGAAAGTGAAGCTGAGTGAGGGGGTTTATATCTATAGTCACATCGGCAATATTCAGCCTTATTGCAAGACACGTTTTACTGTAATAATACAAAAATGGAGACTATAAAACCTGTCCACGAAGGACAGTAAAAGCACCAGACTATTACAAATAGATTTAAAACTAGTATGCAACCATAAAACGTTTATTAATCATAACGATACACTATAAAATTGGGCTATAGATCACCAGCAAGCAAAGTTAGGCCACCATACTGGGGACCATGGGGCTTATGGTACGTCTGCTTCCTGCATAGTTCCCCTGCAGGATTTACACCATCCCTCTGGCTACCTGTGATTGTTAGTAAGTTTTAGCCAAAACTTTTAAAATCAATAAGTATTCTACGATTAAAACCATGGAAAATGAAAAATACTTTGAATGAAACGGGACTTTTCAGGGGACAATTATATTACGTAACTTCAACCTCATTTGAAGGTACAGCCACTTTCAATCTCAGTTATTAAATTATTCTACCAAATTAAAATCACTTACTTTTAACAATACATACTATCAAAATTTATCATGTAACTCAATTTCTTTTACACATCCAAGCATTAAACCTTTATGATCTTTTATGTATGAAAACTGGAAATAATTATCCTTTGTGATGTAAAAGTCAATGCAGTCTGGCAGGACATGCTTGACTGTGATTATTATATAACAAGGGACACAGCATGGAGGATCTGCACATTTCAATAAATATTCATATGTATTAGGAGAATGGCCAATACCACATCGTCGCAAAATGATCGCTTCAAATCCGCAGGTATTACCCTACATGAATTCATTCAAATGTTGTTTCGCCTCTACCTGCACAGCAGCTTTCACAATGGCCAGCCCCTTGGACGATTGAGAGCACCATCAACACACAGCTACATATATCCATGAGTGCCCAGGCGTCCAAAATAAACTGTCGGACAACAGAAACTTTACCACTAGAGTGGGTGAGTGAGTATGGTTTTACGCCGCTTTTAGCAATATTCCAGCAATATCACGGCGGGGGACACCAGAAATGGGCTTCACACATTGTACCCATGTCGGGAATCGAACCGGGGTCTTCGGCGTGAAGAGCGAACGCTTTAACCACTAGGCTACCCGATCGCCCCACTTTATAAAAGAAATTAAAAAAAAACACAATATAGAAACTAAATCAATGCAAAACACGTTATCCAAACAGAACAATGCTCTGAGCAGAATGTGACACACGGCATGGTTGTTTGTTGAAAATGCGAAAAAGTGCCACTTACTTACTAACATGCTATAAGGTTATATAATGATACGGACAACATGTTAGACACTCACACAGATAAAGCACCACCACAGAAATGCCCGACTGACATTCGAACAACACGAGCAGGTCCTCGGTATGATACAGATGCCCTCATTGCTAAAACCTTTTGGTGCTTCCGTCTTGCTGTAACTAACCTGATGTAGCGTTACAGACCGGGTAGACATCAGACAAACCAAGAACAGGCAGACCCAAGGTAACTACGCCCAATTAAGACTGCATCCCCGGAATCGATTCCTGATTCCTTAGGGCATATGATTAGTCAACAGACGGCAGTGGCCAAGCGACTCCGGGCTCAAGGAATTGATGCTTACAGACCTAACAGAGGACAGTTATTAACAGTGCAACATCGTCGTCAGAGATTGAGATGGGCCCGGACTGTACGTCGTTGGCAGCAATGTTTTTTGTTTTTTGGGTTTGTTTTTTTCGTTGGCAGCAATGTGACACAGATGAAAAGCGGATTGTCTGTTCAGAGCTGATGGAAGACGTGTTTACAGGGGAGAACAAACGGTGGCATATGCATGTTGCGTTCAGGGGCTGCGTGTGGTGGAGGGGTTGTCATGGTGTAGGGAGGAATTTCTGGGTAGGAGAGAACACCTCCGACAGCTCAGTTTTACATGGGTGACATCATCAAAATGAAACATTAACTTAAACGTTATGTCACTGTATACGGACCGGTGTATAAAAATATTTTCCATAATCATGAGTAAAAGCAGAGTCCACTGTACGAGTCCAGCTATATGTGATTATGAATCATTTCCAAACAGTTGGCGTTGGCGAAACGTTGAACCCCATTTGAGACACCCATAAAAAAACCCTGAAAAAATACGTATCATAGGTGCAGATAAGAACCAGACAAATGCGTGTATAAGGAACCGATGTCCTCTCTCTGAATGACACGCCCTTTGTCTTGACAACTGTTTTTTTGGTTTTTGTAAACTATTATTTCCCCTACGTCGACATTACAGATAATATCCACACGTCTTCTCAACTACGTTTCACTGTGTAAATATATCAACATTACTTATGATGATTAAAGCAGGCAGTAAACATGTTTGTAAAACTGTATGAGCATGGACTATAATAATGGCATGGTTCTGAACAGATTTACTGTTTTGCATACAAACAATCGTAAGCCTGATAAGCCACTCCTCATCAAAACTAATAGCTCTGATTTTTCTCGCACTGATTTAGTCATTAAAATGGTCCTTTCGTGTCATTATATATATCAACAATGTCCATCTTTATTCCTTGTGAACATATCATGATTTCACAATGCATGTATATATCTTTCATCTCAATTGGCATTCAGTTGAATTACGTCTTCTAATTGAAGTCCTGTTAAGCTTTTGTTCGGGTAGTTCTGGCTTAGAATCATATTTGATATTCTTTGTTCCTTTCATGCATAATTATTCAACGTCAAGGTCAGAGAATAACCAATTGTCAATAAGGGAACATTTTAGTTTTACACAGGCAATTAGCTCCAACTGAAGTTGTTCATTCTTTTCATCAATTCTTTTTTAGATTGGACTGGTGAATAATTTTCCAGTAACACTTATATAATGACATCAAAGACATTTTTTATAGGTTTACTGAAATCAATTTTGAAATAATGAGTTAGTATAAATATAGCCACTGCGTCTAAATTTCCTGTCACTTAGTCAATCTTCTAAAATGACACGATTGTACTATGTGGTATTCGTATCTTGTTTGGGGCTGGCAGAAGCCCAGTTTCAGGGATTTGAGGCACCTGTATTCACCGGTTCGAACTTCGGATTCAAACAAACAAAATCTGGAAACCCGGGAGACCCTTCTGGAGACCAGACGAAAGACGACAATGCTAAAGCCATCAATGCTGCCACTGAAGCAATAGAGGCTAAGGTAAAAGCTGAATTAAAGGAGACAAGAGGCACGGTACAACAGCTGAAGGACAGGTTTGAGCAACAGGATAAAGAGGCAATTACAATAAAGGGGAAGGTGCAGGAAGTCAACGGGAAGGTGCAGGAAGTCAACGAAAAAGTAAAGTCACTGACGGAGAATCTCCAAAGTGTTGCAAAAGAGTCTGAAGAAAGGAACAAAGCCGTGCAAAAGAAGATGAAAGAGCAGTGCCTTGTCACGGCTCAACTGCAGGCAGTCCTTGGCAACACTGCAACTGGTTTGTCTTTAGTTTAAAATGCTTTCGTTTGCATATTGAGGTTATCCCTCGAATTTAATCTACATCTAATCTATTTAGATGTTAACCAGCCTTTAAACCCGTCTTCACATCAGATTGATAGATTGAGAGGGTTTGTTATCCCGCACATTGAATGTGTATTTATAGTCAAATACTGAGATCCAATGCTGAGATGAGCGTTTAAAGGAGTAATATGGAATTAATCGATTACAACAGACGTGATTACATTGATAGTGGTTAGAAATATGCATGTGTTATAAACAACTATACGAGCCTTATAGCCATATATGTCATTATAGGACACTCTCCAGTGCATTCGTATTGTAGGAAAACCTACCTTCACGTCGGCAACATCAAGTTCAACTAAAGCTGGAGCAGTGGCTACTCGAGCAATTGATGGCAATACAAATCCCATGTTTCTCGGAGGCTCGTGTACTCACACGAGTTCCAGGGACTCCCATCCCTGGTGGCTTGGACATCTAAGTGCGAAGATTGAAGTTCACAACATAACACTGACAAACAGAAGGGACTGCTGTGGTATGTTTTGTTTGTAACCATTACTTTCCTTTACACGTATTGTGGACCTAGGTGATTATGGAACATGGAATGATGATGATATGTTTGTTTCTCTTCAGCCAATCGCTTGAAAAACGTGATAATTGAAGGCTTTGAAGAAGATCCCACAAACAATCCTGAAGCACAACCGCATTTATGCAAAAAGCACCCGGATCAAGTTCAGGCAACAGAAACTATTCAATGCGACTCTCCTATTGCTGCACATTTCATCCGAATTTCGCTGGGTTACAAGGGGTATCTGACGTTATGCGAGGTTAACGTAGGAGGTAACATGGAATAGTAGAACTGTGTGAACAAATGTCTAACTTTAAAGCACCCAATTCTCTGGTTGTAAAATGTTGAATCTTGTTGTGAATATTGAATACCTGTGTGACCGTATCCAGTAACATGTGTGTTGTTGCGTGAAGCTAGACTGATAAAAATATCCCCACTAGCTCTCTTGTTTATGGTACGTATAGCTCTTGTTTATGGTTCGTACAGGTGTAACGATTGAAAGGAAAGGTTGTTGTTGCATATTACATCCGAATTTCGCTGGGTTACAACGAGCGTCTGACGTTATGCGAAGTGAACGTAGGAGGTAACATTTACATGAATTAGAACTATGTGAACAAATGTCTAACTTTAAACCACACAAGCCTATGGTTGTAAAATGTTATTTCTAGTTGTGAATATTGAATACCTGTGTGACCGTATCCAGTAATATATGTGTTGTTTCATGAAGCTAGACTGATCAAAGTATCACCATCAGCTATCTTGTTTATGGTACGTATAGCTCTTGTTTATGGTTCGTATAGCTCTTGTTTATGGTTCGTATAGGTGTAACGCTAGGAAACTTCTCCAAAGTTCTGTTGTCTCCCCCTCCACCAATGCTATGGTGGCGACTGATGATGACGTCAGCACCTGTTCTTTGACTGGGAGTGAGACTGGCGATGCTCCCTGGTGGCAGATGGATCTGAATGAGGCAGTTACTGTCTTAAGTGTTGAGATCACAAACCGGAATGATGACAAATGTAAGTGTGGTGTCACACAAATGTAAACACGTTGTATGGGCGTTGGTTCCATCTTGTGTAAGATTCTGAAACATTTTGTGTGATAATCAATTAATATTTATATCATTTTGCAATATTTGAGGATTTTGATACTGTCTCTCACATGCGGATTTACGCGTGTATTGGCATTTTAAAGTTTTTTTGTTATTGTTTAACGCCACACTCAGCAATACTGCAGCTCTATGATGTCAGTCTGCAAATAATGGAGCCTGGACCAAGACAGTCCAGTGATCGGCATCACCGATACACATAACTGGAAAACAATTACATGCATCAACTAAGTCAGCAAGCCTGTCCACCTGTTGGTCGCCTATTATGACAAGCATTCACTGTGGCATATGTATGTAAATATAAACGTTGTCTCTTTGATCATTATATGATCTTCACAAATTTTTTGTTATTCAATGAAAACAAATGATAATGGTTAAAGTATTTTCCTGAACCTCTATATAGACAAGTGGCTCTCCAACATCCAGATTGATCTTTATGATCAACTGCCATCAAGCTGCTCAGGCGACACAGAGGTCACCCCTCGCAAGTGCACATCCCGTGAAGAACAAGTTGGTCGAGGAGAGGCAGTAACCTTGACTTGTGACACGCCCACTACCGGCCGTTACGTGAGGATCACCAAGAAGGTAAAACTTCCTGACGAAGCCTTGTCTCTGTGCGAAGTCACCGTCACCACTTTACCTTCAACATAACAACACATTCGTGTGACACGCGCCACCTTTGGCATATGAACCCAAACTGCTCGTCATTGGGTCTTTGTACTACAACGTAATAAATAGCAGCAAGCGATCAGAGTTGTCTGTATTAATTTCTGTTGATGGCACTCATGACCCGGCCATATGTTCGTGTTGTTGAAAATAGAAGATAACTTTCAATTGATTCATTGACGTATCAAGTTCGATCTTGTGCATGAAACAGTGAGCACGGTATTGATTGTCTGTTTGCTTTACTGAATGTCCGTCAGATTTGCCTATTTACACTTAACACTGAAACGTTCTAACTGAAGCAATAGGTGTGTTTAACTACATATTCCACCAATGATAACAGCTGAATTGTTCGTTGTCTGAAACACCCGCGCACTAACTGCGTGTCGCTTACGTTTCGCTGGTTGACAGGCCATACTCACAGTTTGAAGTCACAACTTTGACCTCTGACCTCCACAGACGCCATATTTATGTATAACTGTGCAAGTATTGAAAGCTTTCTTTCTATATGTGATATATCATATTTATTTAATGATCGGAAATGAGAAATCTCACCTCTGAAATGTTGAAATCTAAAGAGAAAGCTGTTAAATATGGAAGTAGTAGGAGAGCGACATCAAATGTTAATCCCACCTCACTATAACCAAATACACATAAGCGATGCAAGTAGTAGGACCAGCGTTACTCTATGTTTAAGTATGAGAGTAACGAACGTCGTAGCCCTAGTGTCCAATTCCCTTATGAAATGGGTCCCTGAACTCATAAATGTCGTAACTTCATTGTCTGCTTGTCAGTGAATGCTGCACCATATGTTAGTATACATACTCACCCTTATAATCTTTTATCCTGATCACCATGCATGTTAAACTTCAAACTCCAATTTCAAAATACCCTTTTAAATAGTGTCTCATTCATCTACTTGCTAATGACCCGTGAAGATCCGGGGTAGAATAGGTCTTCATGATCAGCAACCTATACTTGCCATAAAAGGCGACTATGCTTGTCGTAAGATGCGACTAACGGGATCGGGTGGTCAGGCTCGCTGACTTGGTTGATACATGTCATCGATCCCAATTGCGTGGATTGCGATATCAATCACTAGATTGTCTGGTCTAGGCTCGATTATTTACAGACCGCCGTCATATAGCGGGAATATTGCTAATATTGTTAAACAAAGACACAAAGATGTGATGTTTTCCCCTTCCAACATAGGTACACTACATTCACGGTAGATCGAGATGTCACCTTGTCCCACAATGCTATGGACACTTTTTGTAGGTCTAAGGTTTCAAATGCAGATGTCTCCATCTATTTCATAGTTTTGTCGAGTGCAATTGTTTGTGTCCTGATGGGTGTGATTATTAATATATCCTATTATCTGCGTAGACGGTTGTTATGGTAGCAAATATCAATATAGTTTGAAGCAGCAATGTCGGGCTCAAAGTGACAGTCCTTCTTGCTGCACTATCATGGTGGACACACGTGGAGGTCCACTCAGGCAGTCTCACCTTTGGTTCATCAGAAGCAAAAGCAATGAACCAATGTTCGTCATCGTTTTAACTCAATTAGAAGGAATGGTGGTGTAGCCTAGAGGTCAAAGCGTTCGCTCGTCACCTTGAAGGCTTGGGTTAGATTTGCACCATGGGTTCAATGTGTGAAGCTCATTTATGGTGACCCCTCCGTGATATTGCTGGAACATTGCTAAAAGCGGCATAGAACCATCAAAACCATACCCAATCACTCAATATACTTCAGGTATAACTACGTCACTACTTATTGCAACAGGCCTCCATTTACAACAAAGCTCTTACTACTTCCTTTTGGAATTGTCTAACTTCCGGTTTCAGAATACATATTCTATATGCTTTAAAACCTGTAATCTGAAAGATTCATTGTTCTTTCTCAGCTAATAATAACATTATTATTAATTCTATTTTGGATTATGTCACTGTTTCGAAAAAAAAAAGTTCCTTTCTTTATAAGAGCGGAAATCCCATGGTCCAAGTTCAGTGTGTATCAAAGTACTTCTGGTTTTGTTACATGTACTTGTGGATTCGGAAATTAGAACGTTAGAACTTCAAACGAGGAAGTATTATGGCTGTAGCTCACGTTGTAAGTTAGTTATTAGTTCTTATGTAGAATAAGAGTGATGCCTTCAGCTTTCCAATCGTCAACTTTCGCTTAATATTCGAGCAGCACCAGTGTTTGGTGTTTACATTTTACAACTTTGACATATGGTTATATACACTGATATATTGAATTAAGTAATTCCAAATGATATTTACCTCTAGACAAAAATATATTACAGCATCAGGCTTAAATTCGTCTTTTATACCCTTGTAGTAGAAATGTAGGAGTGAGTGAGTTAATGTTTATAGTCACATCGGCAATATTTCAGCCATATCGTGACAAAATCAAGTTAAATATTAATGAAACACAAAACTGAACTGTAAAACCTGTCAACGAAGGACAGTAAAATAACTAGATTATCACAGATGTAGATTTAAAACTAGCATATCATCATAAAATTTGAACCATTCATAATAATACACAATAAAAATTGGCTATAGATCACCAATAACCAAAGGTAGGTCACCAAACTAGGTACCATGGGGACTTACGGTACTTCTGCTACCTACATAGTACCCCAGCAGGATTTACACCATCCCTCTGGCTACTGGTTATTGTTAGTAAGTTTTAGCCAAAGCATTAAAAAAAACCACAAGACTTCTACGATTAAAACCACGGAAATGAAATTCTTTGAATGAAGTGGGACTTAGGTACCCTCTTACCAATTGCAAATTAAAATCACATACTTTTTACAATACATATTATCAAAATGTATCTATTAACTCAATTTCTTTTTTTTTAAAAAGAATTAAACGAGTACTTACCTTATCAATGAACCTGGAAAAATTATCCCTTGTGATGGAAAATCGATACAGTCAAGCAAGACATGTTTGACTGTGATTCTGTCATCACAAGGGATGCAGAATGGAGTATCCTCACCTTTAAACGAATGTCCATGAGTATAACGAGAATGGCCAAAACGACATCGTCTTAATACGACTTCTTCAAATCTGGACTGACAACCCAAATAGGTATATCGATCTTTGCCTTTCTGCATGTAATTTATTTATACCCACTTGAGTGTCCCACTTCTTCTGCATTAGGTCTTTGATATAACATCTAATTAAAGGTTTGTAGTCGCTGTATGGTATAAGAAGTGGTGTCACAGACTTGTCGAGAGCTGCTTTTGCTGCAGCATCAGCCATAGTGTTACCTGCTATTCCAACATGACTGGGCAACCAGCAAAAGACAATGTCGTATTGGCCAGAAGCAAGGTCATTGTATTGTTCTAAAACATCTAAAATGAATGGATGACTTGAAGAGCTCGATGTTATTGCCTGTAGACAAGAAAGTCAATCTAAAAAGATGATGAACCGTTTACTGCTAGATTGTTTTTGAATATACTGAGTCAAATTAAAAACTTCACTTTTTTAAAAGTAATCCCATATATGATATACAACGGACAAATGTATCAGAGAAGGTAATTTTTAATCATTAATGTCCAAAGAAGGATTTTAATTAACGGTGGTAACCATAATTTGTTCCAAGCACCTACGGTATTCGATAATAACATCAAAAGTTTAAATCATAAGTCCCAAGCAAGAGAATCTGTTGGCACACAAGTTCAGTAGCGTGTATTGCCACCATGTGCGTTGACAACTGCCACACAACGCCTCTGCATGGACCTTGGGATGCTTGTGAACACATGATTGGGAAGACGACGCCATTGTTGCTGCAAAATGGTGCAAAGATCTTGCAAATTCTGTGGTTGGTTCTGGAGAGTGCTTCTGCCAAGAGCATCCCAGACGTGTTCGATGGGATTAAGGTCGGGAGACCTTGACTGCCAGTCCATGACGTTGACTCCCGCATTCTGAAGGAAATTCCTTGTCAAAATTGTTGTGTGGGGTCTGGCATTGTCGTGTTGGAAGATCAAACCGAGTCCATGTGCTGTCATAAAAGGCAGAAGTTCTGGTGCCAGTACCTGACCGCGGTAAGCAGCAGCGTTGAGGTTGCCACGGATGACAAGAAGCCTGGAACGTGCATTACCACAGAAAGCACCCCACACCATGACACTTCCGCCTCGAAATCTGTCAACTTCCTGTACACAATACTGGGCGTAACGTTGATGACGGCGCCTCCACACCCTCGCCCTACCATCAGCAAATCGAAGATTAAATCGGGATTCATCACTGAAGATCACTTGATTCCAATTCCTCTGAGTCCATCGTAAGTGTCGCTGTGCCCGCAATTGACGTTGACGTCTGTGTATTGAGTCAGAATCGGCCCGCAGTATGGCCGTCGTGCTTGAAGGTGAGCAGTTCTCAGACGGTTTCGAACAGTTTGCGCACTCAGTCTACCCCTAAACAGTTCATTTCTAGTTGATGTAGCCGTCAAAAATCCGTTACGGAGGTGACGTAAGACAATCTGACGATCCTCTGCATGTGACGTCACACGTGGTCGACATGGCCGAGGGCGA
The DNA here is from genome assembly GCF_023055435.1 of Haliotis rufescens. NCBI lineage: Eukaryota > Metazoa > Mollusca > Gastropoda > Lepetellida > Haliotidae > Haliotis > Haliotis rufescens. The sequence continues at coordinate 63,849,757 of NW_025964001.1, read as the reverse complement.
TCAGCGGTGGTACCCGTTTGCTGTAGACGCGTCTGTAAATCATAAACAGTCCGTCGACTACAACCCATCGTCCTTGCGACTTCAGCTACGGACGTTCCCGTCTGCAACATGCCGATGGCACGTTCACGTTGCACATTTGAAAGGCGTGGCATGACAAATGGCTGAAAAGACTTTTGTTTTCTTGCGTTTTTCTTTTTTTGCTAATGACTGCTTACAAGTATGTTTGAAAACACGTGCGGCATTATGGCCATGTGACCAGTTGCACGTGAAAAAACACTTTTGCCACTATAGTGCTGTGCACATGATTTTGATCGATTCACCTGCACAAAAAACGGGTGTTATCTGAAGACAATACGTGGCCATTACTGTTTAAATACACAATAAGGGCCCACAATGACATCTGGTCAAAATGTTAACATTTTAGGATTGTGAAGTTTTTAATTTGGTTCAGTATACTTTGTGTAATTTGCCGCCAATACATTCTTCCTGGTCATGACACCATTAAGTAATAATTATGCACTGATCTTTTACATCATAATTATCATATTTGTTTTATTTTTTACTTATTACATACGAACTGAGGAAGTGTGGATAATTTTTAAATATGACATATTATTTGAACATGCTAACTCTCTTTTTCTTTGTTTTCCATGCAAAACCTCTATAACGGATAATGGACACAGCCAATATCCTTAAACCTCAAACCAGGATGTGGAACTATCCCAAGGCCTCCTACATCACCCCAAAACCACCAGTACAGAGTGCCAAGACAAGCTTTAAGCCAGCTCCACATCCAGATTCCCTGCTGACAGAAGAAAGAACTTTTACATTCCTTACACCAAAGAGACTCTATAATATTTGTTATTTAATATACAACCAGTTTAACTGAATACATTGTCCATCTAAGCCATAATTATTTTATTTTACACGTTTGGGGTCCAAACTTTTTTCAGACGGAGGGGAAGTTATCATGATATAACATTTATACTTAAGTTTTCCTATAATAATCAGATCCACATCAAGTGCTTTTATGAGTTATCATGGTGTAATATTTATACATCATTTCATATAATTATTGTTTAGCAAGTAATACTTATCATCAGGTAAAATGCATATGTAAAATATCAGTATATTCAGTTATAGCTTTTTAGATAGATGCTAGCCTAAGGTAATGGGAGCGCATCTCCTAGACATACTATTCAATAACACAAGAGTTATGTCTACATAGTTTAATAGATTTGAAGCTTTTAGATAAATGCTAGCCTAAGGTATCAAGCTCCCTTCTCCCAGACAAAAGATATGTCTACATAGCCTTATAGATTGCCTTGAACTTTTTTATTTAAGTAAATCTGTCATCACCTATATTAGAATAACATTCAGCAATTATTTCAACTTAGACTCATTAAGGATTAGCCCCCATACAAGCTCGTCTATAATTATACCATAATCTGTTTCCAAGCACCCAGTAAATATGTCAACAAGATAAGTGCCAACAGGATTAACAGGATAAGTATTCACCTCTGTTTAGCCTTTCATTTAGCATAGGGCACAACCCATCGTGTATCAAACAATCATATTCCTTTTTATTGTTCTAATTTTTGTTAAATACATACTGAAGCAAAATGTTAGGCAGAAGGGGTTTGTCGCCCTAACCAAGCAGATCTCTCTCCCACAGCCAAGAGGGTTGTACCGACTCTCTGTGTCACCCTCAGCTATATTTTAAGATATTGTTCATTGTTAATTGTTCTTGTAAATAAAATTGTGATTAGTCTCCTGTGACTCCGGCTCTTTGCTGACTAATTCCCCCAAGAAAACCAGCACGCCATTTGGAAGGTTTTGTTCATCCGAACAGAACCATAAACATACCATAATACACTCGTGAAGAGCAACCTCCTCGTGGTGAGTGCTGGGTAGCGCTAATAGCTCTTCCCCCGTGTGGACCCGGGGCAGAATTTGTCCACAGCACCCCATTGCTTGTCGTAAGAGGCGACAAAATGGGCAACCTGTTTGCCGTGGGTTGCGCCCCTGTGTCGGTGGAGGAAGGGAATCTGGTGGTTGAGGGCACTGGAGCCAGGAACCGGTGTTCCTTTTGCCCAACACACCACTTTGACCCTTTCACCTAGACGAATGGTAGAATTGGCCCGATTCTATCAATCGGCTGGTCACGTCATGCCCTGTGCATGGAAATTTGAATTTCACAAGACCATCAATATTCCAAATAGCTTTTAGTCAGGGAATATTATCATCTAAATTATGATATAATGAATTTTGCCTAGACTCCTATGCCTGAAGGCGGTGGATCATGGACAAATCTGGTGATACGGACCTCTGTTTTCTGTATTCTTTAGAAATGTGTCATATGCCGAACCAGCCTGGCATGTATTCTTTTAGATATAGCACCCGTGTAGCCCTGTTGTTGCAGGCTGGCTTCCAATGCAACATCGTCCTTGTTGACACTCGATGGCGGGTGGGGATCAGAGATGCTGAATCCTATTACTTACACCATGTCTCACCACACTCAATCTGGTTCATCAAAAACTTACAAACGTCAACATGTAGACTCTGTTTCTTCTGGTGAAGAAGCAGTACCTCAAAATGTTGATTCTTGGCCGAGGTTCTTAGTGGTATTACATCTGCCGATGGTAACCCATTAAAATTAAATCCATTTGCCATTTCCAAAGGCATTGAAAGCGTTTGTGGTACAGTGAAAAATGTCACTCGCCTCCGAAGCGGTTCACTTCTTGTCGAATGTGCAAGGAGGCAGCAATCTGTTAATCTGCTGGGTTTACAGCAGTTTGTTGCCACCAAGGGTGTTGTCTCGGTGCACAGGGCACTGAATTCGTGTCGAGGCATCATCAGAGACTATGCTCGTTGTCTTGCTGACATGAGTGAAGAAGAGATAGTGGCGGAACTAAAATCCCAAGGTGTTACTGCTGTAAAGTGTTTCACCAGAAAACAAGATGATTCAATGGTAAAAACTAACACGTATCTTGTCACTTTTAATCTTCAAAATTTGCCACGTTCAATTAAAGCTGGATACTTTAACATCGGGGTGGAGGTTTATTTGCCTAACCCACTCCGATGCTTTCAGTGTCAAAAATTTGACCACGGTGCAAAACTGTATGTGTCTTTGGGAAAGGAGTTCATGAGAGCTCTGAGTGCGCAAATGAAACACTCAAATGTAAAAACGTTGATGGCGAGCATGTTGCTTCTTCCAAATCGTGTTAAATATTTCAGAATGAATCCAAAATTCTGAAAATAAAATACACACAAAACATCACTTATCTAGAAGCAAAAAAATTAGTTCAGCCCCTGTCTCAAATAACTGTTGCCAAAACTTATTCCGCTACAATCTCTTCTCTAATTCCAGCCGCAAAAGCTCTCACAATTTCAACACACTGTCAAACAGACATATCATGGATACAACATACGCGTATCATTTCTGATGAGTCCATCAAAATCAGCCAGTTTCAAACGCCTCTTTCAGTGACTACTTCTTCTCGAACAGAAACCATACAAGATGATCAAACATCAGAAAATCAAGTTGAACCACTTAAGGGCGATACCCATTTGACAAAAAAAAAAGGAAAAGAAACGGATAAAGAAAAAGACCAGGGCTCTCCAACATTTGGAGGAGCCTCCTTCTTTACCCATCTCTGTAGAGGTTCACAATCCGTTTGAACCTCTTGAGATGGAGTTTACCCCTTCTCACCCTGTCTATGGGAGTGAACTTCCCTCCAACTCCAGAACACCACTTGAACCTCCATGAGTTTTAATCCCATCATACAGTGGAATTGTAGAGGATTTAGGAATAATCTTAATGATTTACAGGTATTAATTCAAGACTTTAAACCATCAGCATTTTGCTTACAAGAAACTTTCCTGAAGACAACGGATAAATTCGATTTACGATATTATGAATAATATCACAGCTTTTCCCCTCCAGGTGATAAGGCTACGGGAGGATCTTCTGTTGTAGTGAGCCAGGGCATCATTCACAGTCCTGTTTCTCTTAATACCCCACTTCAGGCTGTTGCAGTACGTGTCACTATGCATATTGTTTTTAACCTCGTGCTGTCTTTATGTTCCTCCATCTTCAAATCTCAGTCAAGCTGATCTTCAAGCCCTGAATGACCGGCTCCCAAAGCCCTGTATTGTTATGGGTGATTTAAATGGCATAATCAACTTTGGGGAAGTGTCAATACAAACAATAAAGGGAAGACAGAAGATTTCATTTCTAACAATGATTTATGTATTTTCAATGACAATTCTAAAACCTATTTATTATCCTGGCACAGGTACGTACTCATCGCTTGATCTGTCTCTTACAAACTCTGATCTGCTTAATGAATTCAAATGGTCAGTCCACGATGACCTCTGTGGCAGTGACCATTTCCCGACAATATAAAAACCTGTCATCCCATCTGACGTTCCTCGTTCAACAAGATGGAACTTTTCAAAAGCCAACTGGCCATTGTTTGAAATACTAGCTTCAAACAAATTAACACCTGCACTTTTTACTGACATATCTGATCCAAATACAAGCTTTTTCTGATGAACTGAATAAAATAGCTGATACCTGTATTCCTAAGTCCTCTGCAAATCCTCACATCCGTAAACCATGGTTTATTAATGACTGCAAACAAGCTAGGAAGGCAAGGAAAAAAGCTGAACACTTTTTCCGTCGCCATCCTATGGTCCATAATTTGAATAAATATAAAATCGTAAATGCTAAGGCCAGACGAACATTTAAACAAAATAAACGACAATCTTGACAGAACTATGTTACAAAAATAAATTCACAGACTCTGATGTCTAAAGTATGGAACATGATCCAAAAGATCAAAGGTAAGAGTTCCAAAGCCAGCATCCACCACCTTAAAAAATGGGGATGAATTGCTTACGGATAGTTCAGATATTGCTAATAAACTGGGAGGAACTTTGGCAACACATTCTTCCTCGACTAACTATGTACCTAAATTTCAAAAATGCCAACAGCAGCAGGAAACGACAAACATTAATTTTAAATCAGATAATGGGGAAGACTACAATGAAATATTTTCCATTCATGAGCTCCATACTGCCCTTGGGCAAGCTCGTGATACTGCTTGTGGAGCTGAAAACATACATTTTCAACTCTTGAAACATTTACCGGAACCTTGTTTAAAAACTCTCTAGCTACTATTTGACGATATCTGGACATCTGGTAAGTTTCCTTCATCATGGCGTGATGCCATAGTTATTCCTATACCAAAACTGGGACGGGATTATACCAATCCTTCAAATTATAGACCCATTTCACTGACTAGCTGCGTTTTGCAAAACCATGGAACGCATGGTCAATAATAGACTCACGTGGTACTTAGAATCCAATAATTTAATAACAAATATTCAATGTGGTTTTCGTGAAAATCGCAGTACCATTGACCATTTAGTTCGATTAAAGTCATTCGTTACGAATGCAATAATAAAAAAGTAACATGCAGTGTCTATCTTTTTCGATCTAGAAAAAGCATATGACACTGCATGGAAGCACGGTATTTTAAAAGATTTAAATGATTTTGGATTAAGAGGCCGTTTGCCTCAATTTATATCCAGGTTTTTACCTGACAGGCAATTTCAAGTCCGCGTGGGTTCTACCCTGTCTGATCATTATAGTCAGGATCAGGGTGTCCCACAAGGCATTATTTTGTCTGTCACATTGTTTAGTATTGAAATAAATAGTCTCTCTAAAGTTTTAAATATTTCAATTGATGGATCACTTTTTGTGGATGATTTCAATATTTCCTGTCGTGGCAAAAACATGCATACAATTGAAAGGCAACTGCAACTATGTTTAAATAAAATCCAAAAATGGTCTTTGGAAAATGGATTTAAGTTCTCAAAATCTAAAACAAATTGTATTCATTTTTGTAGAAAATATAAACCGCACAAAGATCAGGAACTAATTTTAGATAACACTCCTATTTAGGTTGTAAAAAGAAGCCAAGTTCCTGGGTATAATTCTTTATCACCATTTGACTTTCCTGCCTCACATTAAATATTTGAAGAATAAATGTCTGAAAGCCCTGGACTTACTAAAAGTTGTCTCAAACTCTAAGTGTGGAGGGGATCAGAAAACCCTCCTTCAACTATACAGAGCACATTTCCGCTCCAAACTAGATTATGGCTCCATCATTTATGGTGGAGCCTGTAAAAGCAATTTAAAAGTTCTAGATCCTATTCACCATCAAAGCCTGAGGCTTTGCCTTGGAACCTTCCGAACTTCGCCGATACAAAGTCTGTTTTTGGAGGCTGATGAGCCGTCCCTTCATCAACGTCGCATTAAATTATCTTTGCAATATATATCTAAATTACGTACCTCTGGCATATGAACCCAAACTGCTCGTCATTGGGTCTTTGTACTACAACGTAATAAATAACAGCAAACGATCAGAGTTGTCTGTATTAATTTCTGTTGATGGCACTCATGACCCGGCCATATGTTCGTGTTGTTGAAAATAGAAGATAACTTTCAATTGATTCGTTTACGTATCAAGTTCGATCTTGTTCATGAAACAGTGTGCACGGTATTGATTGTCTGTTTGCTTTACTGAATGTCCATCGGATTTGCCTCTTAACACTGAAACGTTCTAACTGAAGCAATAGGTATGTTTAACTACATAAACAGTGAGTGAGTGAGTGAGTGAGTGAGTGAGTGAGTGAGTGAGTGAGTGAGTGAGTATTTAAAGTCACATCAGCAATATATCAGCCATATAGTGTCCGCCAAGGATAGATAACTGACGTTTTGAGAGAGGGCAATAATGACGATATCAAATGGTACAATACATCAATTTAGAGTGAGTGAGTGAGTGAGTGAGTTTGGTTTTACGACGCTATTAGCAATATTCCAGCAATATCACGGCGGGGGACACCAGAAATGGGCTTCACACATTGTACCCATGTCGGGATTCGAACCCGGGTCTTCGGCGTGACGAGCGGACGCTTTAACCACTAGGCTACCCGACCGCCCCTCACATCAATTGAGAATACAAACCTGTCGACAAAGGATAGTAAAAGAACAAGATTATCACAGATGTAGGTTTAAAACAAGTAAATGACCATAAAACGTGACTATTCATACAATACAATACAATGTAATATTGGGCTCTATATCAACAGCAACCTATAGGTAGGCCACATGGAGACTCACAGTACCTTTGCTACCTGCATGGACCCCGGCAGGATTTACACCATCCCTTCAGTTACTGGTGATTATGGAGTAGTTTAGCAAATATGAAAACAAACAAATATTCTACGATTAAAAACCTGGTATATACTAATTTCAGTTGATGACTCTCATGGCCATAATTAATTTTGTCGGCAACACTCTTTTAGATATCAACGATTTTATTACTTTTGCGACCAGGGTTGTCTGTAATGATTTCAGTTGATAACACTCACGGCCATAAATAATTTTGTCGGCAACACTCTGTTAGATATATACGATTTTACGACTTTTGCATCTCTTTATGTTTGCAGAGTCTATGTACACTGCACTGTCATGAATATACTTAAACATAAACAAAGAAAATATACATGCACAAACATTCATTTCATATTAAAAAATCTGTGTTCCAGTATGGAAACGTGACACCTGATCATGACCTGCACCTGCATTATATTTCCCTTGGTCCAACTGTGACGTGATTATGTTGTAAACAGTGGAGATGATGGTATACACTTCCCATATCACTACAACACGGGTATAAGAGACGATTTTAAGCCTTATGCTGAAGTACTTTTTTTGTCTTGAGAAAATGATCATTTGTAATTACTTAATTCCATATAGCAGAATAGAGGAGAGCTGATCATATTTCGCTTGGTCCAACTGTCACGCGATCAGTGGGGATGATCTTTTACACTTCCTACATCTGTACCACACGGGTATAAAAGACACTTTTAAGCCTTTTGTCTTGAGCAAAATATAATTTTGAATTACTCAGTTCAATATGTCAGTGTTACTCTTGTAGAATACAGGTGTGCTCATTTTTCACTATGTCATAGACGTGTATATAGTCATCTGTATAAGTTGTCTATCCAAAATCCTTCAACAATGGTCAAAGTTAACATGATTTGAATTGTATGTCCATATTGTTCACCCCTAATGACAAACATAATGGGGCGTTAGTTAAAAACGCGGTGACCACAGATCTAGCTACTTATCGATCTTCAAAGATTCAGAAAAATGACAAATATGTGAGCAAATGCAATCTGATGTTAACTGAGAAAACAATATGTGAAACTACGTCACCATGTTAATGTTAAATTTATCTACAGATCGTGAGTGAGTATGGTTTGACGCCGCTTTTTAGCAATATTCCAGCTATATCACAGCAGGGGACACCAGAACTGGGCTTCAAACATTGTACCCATGTCGGGAATCGAACCTGGGTCTTCGGCGTGATGAGCGAACACTTTAACCACTAGGCTACCCGACCGCCCCTACGGATCGTGACTGTCCTCTGATTGTCACGGTGAACAACTGGAGGGTTACTTTGATCTTGTCAAGGCCATAAGTTTTTAATCTTTAATTTTAGTAATATTTGTTATATTTATAACTACCTGTGTCTCCTTTTTGGAATGTTCTAAAGATGAGGGGCCTTTGTACCCGTGTGTAATTACACGTTTCTAGAGGGCACCGTTTTCAAAGCACTCTTACCATCATGGTAGAATGGAGATAAACCTCATCAAATTTCAAAACACAGTAGGTTATCTCCTAAATAACCATCAATCACTAGTATCCTAATCCCTTCTACTGATTTATCCACCTGAACTTGAAATCAAGGATACCTGTGAAATCATCTCCTCTGTTTCATATGTAGATCAATGCATAAAGATTCCATATTGCAAAAGTCTCTCCACGAAACTGTATGACAAGAGGGATTAATTCATCCTTTATCAATTAAGCTGAGTCAACTACAAACGAAATGTTTGGACCGACACATTAACATCTACATCGTGTTCGACAGAGTGCCGTAAGAAATCTACTCGTAATACTACGCTCAGATCTACTTGAAACAAAACTAACATACGATTCAACAGTCAATGTGTCTTCAAACAATCGATATTCACATAATGCATTTACTTGACCATTATTATCATAACTACCATACCAGTCATGATAATCTAAGGAAAGAATAACCTTTTGAACAAGATGAAAATCTGTAAAAGAAATATCATACAAAGCAGAAACTAGTCATTCAAGGCTGTTAAACAAGGCATACACTTATTTCGGGATTTACGAAACCTAACTGACTGTAACTATTCCTTAGGTATTTTTCTTTACTTTTGGTATGCAGTGAGAAATTATTTCATCCGGAACTGACTGATAGGCAGCATAAAGTCTCGCAAAAAACGTACTCTTTCGATTCACTTTCTTTTTCAAGCAAATTGTGTAAATGGCGGGTGTTACAAGTAGAGCAGAGAATGCTTACCTTTCTTCACGAGTCCATGGTTTCATCACTGATTATCAGTTGCCAATTCAGATAATTTTCAACATAATTTTGCCTATCATACCAAAATAAAATCTGTTCCGGCAGGTGGTCCAAACTGAGTATTCTCTTGTTTTGACGTTTTATATTAGAACGAAGGAAAGAATGTAAACTTTGTATGTTTTAAAGTAAAAAAATAATGATATTGCACCATCTTATATTGCTGGACTATTGCTAAAAAGCGGCGTAAAACCATATTCACTCTCTCACTCACTTAAAGATCTCACACCCAGAAATGTTGGATCAAAGGACTCATATTCTCTTCGAAAAGCTGATGTCATCCAACTTCACGTTTACAAGATCAAAAAAATCTCATGAATAATTTTCTCCTTCGAAAATAAGAATGTGGAATACTAATATTTCACTACATGACAGAAATTCTACACCTTTATCAAAGTTAAGGGCAACTCTTAAAAAAGATTGACCATAAATATTTATAATTTGGCAAAAGAAAATTACATATAATTCATACCAAGCCAGGATATATGCCACTGAACTTATGATTTATACAAAATAGGCGTCATTATGGATCCAAAGTGTTTTCCCATCATGTGGATCAATATTCCAGCGGCTCCAGCCTTTAGTGTCTAATTTCACAACTTCTGAGGTACAATCGAGCATTCTTCTTCTTCTAAGATTTCAAAGATCACTGTAAGGATCTTGCTCAAACGTGTTTGATCAGGGTTATAACACTCAAGGTCCTAGAAAAGCTTTCAAAATGTTTTATGGGATATGTGGAAGACATTTTCAAATTTGATCAAAATGATTTCTGATACAATTCCCTATTTTGACCGTGTTTTGACTATTTTGGATGTGAACACGCCTTTGCGTGTTTTTGGCGAGTGGTGCAGGATACGCCAGCTTTCCACGTAAACACCTGGTATCGTCACTGTTCGATGATGATTAACAGACACATGCTTATGATATACGTGTGGTACAAATCGTACAATGGACGCTTCTGTTTTTGTATATTTGTCCATGGAAAGCCCAACTTTATTTCTTGGTCCATCTGTTACAAATCGTGGTGATCATCGACCAACTACGGGGTAAGACATGATAAGAGAGAAGTAGGCATCCCCATGGGAACCAGTTGTGCTCCCCTTCTTGCTGATCGGTTTCTTTCTGCTCGGATTGGCAAAGTCAAAACAGTTGTTGAATAAAAGTGACAACACCGTTTCCATATTCAATGGAGGTCGATTGTACGGTTCCGTACTACATTAGGAGCATGTGTTCGTGAATCACTAAAACATAGTGATGATACCAGGTGTTCGCGAAAAGGGGAGCGTGTCCTGTCCCACCAGTGGCACCTGTCACAAACACACGCAAAGGCAGGTCAATTATTCATCCTCAACACGCGTACCATAAAAATGTATGAGCGCTATTCTGAGGCGTTGAATGTTGTAACTTTGATCAAACAATTTCTGAGCAATAGTCGTATGGTGCTCTTTGAAATCTTGGAATAAAGAGCATGCTCGGTCGTATCTCAAAAGTTGTGAAATGTAAACACCAGAGGTTTGGTTGGTTGGTTTGTTGGTTTGTTGCGCACTCAGCAATATTCCAGCTATATGATATGACGGCGATCTGTAAATAATCGAGTCTTGACCAGACAATCCAGTGAGTGATATCATGAGCATTGATCCACGCAATTGGGATCGATGACATGCATCAACCAAGTCAGCGAGCCTGACCACCCGATCCCGTTAGTCGCCTTTTACGACAAGCACAGTCGCCTTTTACGGCAAGCATGGGTTGCTGAAGACCTATTCTTCCCCAGACCTTCACGGTTCTCCAGAAGTTTGAGCTGCTCGAAATCATTTTGCCATACTGTCTTGTGGAGTGTGCTTCGCCACTTTGAATCTTTATTCATAGATCTAAATATCAAACAGATGAGGCTGTCACACCGGTCTCTTTTAGTTCTAGTTCAGGTGGGTAAATCAGTGGAAGGGAATTGACTATTTGAATATGGAAAGTGTTTTGTCGTTTTTATTTTCAATCTGAGCTTGAATATTACTTTAAACCCATTAGATTTTGATGGACTTTTTCGTCCAGAAGATAAGTATTTATTTACGCATTCTTATCGTTCAACTCTTATTGATAATGTGGTTAGTGTGAACATTAAAAATAATAAGTGAAAAGTCAGTTTATTGAACAAGGTAATGTGTTCAACATGTATCTAACTTCAATATCTCATGAACGCTGAGGGGTAGCCTCGTGATTAAAGCGTTCGCTCGTCAAACCGAAGGCCTGGGTTCGATTCCCACATGGGTACAATATGTGCAGCCTATTTCTGGTGTCCCCCGCCGTGATATTGCTTGAATACTGCTAAGTGGTGTAAAACCATACGCACTCACCCACTCATCGAGATGTCATTTATAGAGCCATTTGTACCAGGCTCTCGGGTAATATTGTGCAATTAAATCAGTAAGGTGTAAGAACACATGGTTCTTGTATATGTTAATCTGCCTATCCTTGAGCTTGCAAGATGGATAAAAATCTCCCTTCAACGTAGTAAGGGAGACTAAACTGAGTAATCAGGTATGGAAAACTGCAACAGCAGTGAGATAATCCTTTGACGCATTTTCTTATTCGCGATTGAATTAAGTGACGAAGTCACAGTGATTGAGAAGCATCACTCATGCATACATTCATGTAACAGCAAGTCTTGTTTATTTCAAATCAATGCTTATACACTGGACACATATAACATCAAGTAGATGCCACAAGCAGCCAATAGGTCGATAACAATTCTCTTTCAATATAATTATTCACCATATTAAGATAAGTACGAGATATGAGACCCGTGAAGATCCAGGGTAGAATAGGTTTTCAGCAACCCATACTTGCCGTAAATGGCGAATATGCTTCCCGTAAGAGGCGACTAAAGGGATCGGGTGGTCAGGCTCGCTGACTTGGTTGGATGCACGTCGTCGTAACTCAATTGCGTACATCGATGATCATGATGTCAATCACTGGATTGTCTAGTCCGGACTCGATTACTTACAGACCGCCGTCATATAGCTGGAATATTGCGGAGTTTGGGGTTAAACAACAACAACTACAACTACAACTACAACTACGAAATATGAAGAGGTCCTGTTTGGGTCCAATTGGGTGGCTTTTCTCTCTCAGTTGAAGCTTTTGCAAGATCCACTACATTCATATTGCTTAATTTAATACGCCATGTACATTTCATACATATAAAGTTACATATTTCACATAGTCACAAGTAAGTAAGTCGTATAGTCAAACATTCCTTGACATATTTGCTAAATTCATAGGATATGACGACAAAGTCCCTACCTTCGTCCCAAAGTTGTTTAAATAGGCAACTCTTCTAAATTTCAATATGCATAAAAACCTTCTGAATTCCCTATCCCTTATATTCATAACATAATACTCGGTATTTAACATTGTTTGAACTTGTACATAATTCCGTAACCTTGTAGCTTAATTCATTTTATCAGAAAGAATCTTGATATTACACTCACGCAAACGTTTCTTGAATACTACCAAGAAGAGATGTATATAATCAATGTTCTGGGATAGCCATACATCACCAAAACCCAAACTGAAAAGTAAATACCTAACACCACTTGCCCCTGTTTTCCTATCTGCTTCATCCAGTTGTGTCATTAAAAGATATCACTATCTGGGATATCTACTATCATTCAGATGCAAGAGACATTTATTATTATATAATGGAAACCTAGATTCTATACTTTCTTGAATACAATTTTTCCAAATTTCCAGTAAACTAAAAAAAAAGAATTGGGTAAACAAGGACATTAGGTCAGCGTTATTCAGCCTATTCTTCAGTCCATTAATGTTTCAGCACATGCTTTGTAAATGTTCCCTGGTAACGACAGGCATTGGTTTGTTTGCTTCCGTTTGCTGCCGCTTCAGATATTTCCTTCTGTCGTGGCCATCTAGTATTTTGGCAATTATAACTTTACCGTTCATTATTCTGTGAGCGCTATTGATATACATAATGCCATCGTCAAGCTCAAATTTATCTTTGGTAACCATTCTTGCCGTATTTTCCGATCCTTCGGTAAAATAATATAGGAACAACTACTTTGATTCTCCAGGTAATCAAGTATTTTCCAACCTAAAGACAGAGTCTTACTATTTCACATTTTCGTGTGCAAGACAATCACATTTGTTTGTCAGATTCTCCAGTTGGGAGTGATCGCCTCCGTGGTCTAATGGTAGAGCATCCGCCCGGAGAGAGGAAGATCCGGGGTTCGATCCCCGGCCGCGTCATACCAAAAGACGTTCAAAGATGGTACTTGTTGTTACCCTGTCTGGCGCTCGGCATTAAGGGGCTAAAACAAGGACTGGTCGGCTCGGAGTCAGTATACTGTGTCTGAGTGGGGTATTCATGTTTAACTGCGGCATGGTATCTCAGTGAGCTAGCACTATAAATCGGCATTAGTCCGGACTAGTACAAGCAGCCACACAAACACACACACGTGCATGCACGTCGCTATATAAGTGCAATAATCTTGGACGCGACGTTAAACCCCATTTCACCTCACCTCACCTCCAGTTGGGAGTTCATAGAGTCCAGCGATGTATTGACAGTCTCATGTGATGACCTCACTGTATCATCAAACTTCGTAGACAATGTTGTTATAGCCGCTAATACTGACTCAATATTCGCCCTGTCACTGTCACTAGGGTTCCTACTTGTCACACGAAGTTGTCGTCCAGTTGTCCAGGCAATCTATGCCATTTTTTTTCACTCAACCTGGAGCAAATTGCAACAGAATATATTTCACCACAATGCATTTCTACAAGGTCCCGAAAACAACATACTAAAAGTCCCAAGCAATCCTAGTTTGGGAAATATGTCTAATTTGCATAATCTAATATGGCCACCAATTATCAATATATCTTCCATATTTCAGATGAGGGTCAATGTTTTGACGAACGAGACCATGTGTTGTATTGTGAAATAGCGATATTAGTTTTCTGAAAAGATATTCACAACATCTGAATGTTTTCGACTATTGACAAATCTACAAAAATTCAATATTTCATATAAATATTGTCCTCCTGCCAGTGACACATAAATCCATTCTCAATCAAAGTATATAATATTGACAAGTGTTTTAGAAATTATGTTGTGTCTTTTTTAATATTGGCTAGCATATCGTACAGCCAATGGTGTCCAAAGTGATGACATAAATCCTGCTTGGGAATCATGCAGGAAGCAAAAGTAATGTTAGTCCCCATGATCCCCAGTGCGGGGGTCTAACTTTGGTTGCTGGTGGTTCATAGCCTATTTCTAATTGATATCATTATTCTATGTACTTAATGGTGTTTTAAATTTGATCTGGTTTGTTTTATTACTTAATTGTGATATTTACCCAACCATTTTACTGTCCTTTATTGACAGGAATTAGATATTATTATCTTGTTCTCAACGCGATATGTCTGCAATATTGTCGATGCAATGGAAGATTTTAACTCACTCACTCACTCACTTCTTGATACCAAAGTATTTTTTTCATGAAAGTATAGCTACAGGCATTACTCTACATGAATTCATCCCACTGCTGATTATTGATACCAAATATACTGACTCATTATTTCCAAAATGATTACTTGAGGTAAATGTACTTGGTATAAATATATCCACTGCTTCTAATTACATGACATAGTTATTCTGAATAACATTCTTGACAACTGTGTTTTGGGGGTTTGAAGAAAGAATATTGTAAACTATGATTATTTTCCCTACATCGACATTACAGATAACATCCACACGTCTTTATATGTACGTTTCACTGTGTAAATATATCAATGATTTAAGCAGGCAAAGCTTGTAAGAATATGTTTGCAAAACTGCATGCCTTAAGTTGAAAGATTTGTTGGCGGTAGTGTGATGATGTTGCAGCCATCTCTTACGAGGTAGAACAGACTTCGAGGGTTTCACAGCACAACGTTACATGGATGATATTCTTCGGCCACACGTCCTTCCCAGTATGCAACAAACGAACGCCATTTTCCAACAAGACAACGCCCGACCATCTGTTGAATAATTATATGAGGGGCGACCGGTTAGCTTAGTGGTTAAAGCATTCACTCGTCACGCCGAAGACCTGGGTTCGATTCCCAACATTAGTACAATGTGTGAAGCCCATTTCTGTTGTTCCCCGCCGTGATATTGCTGGAATATTGCTAAACGCGGCGTAAAACCATACTCACTCACTTACGCATATGATATATTAAATATACATATGATATCACTTTTGCGTTTCCTTTGATGCAGAGTATATATCCGTGAGTGCCCAGGCGTTTCAGACAACGAACAATTCAGCTGTTATCATTGGTGGAATATGTGAGCTGAGGTGAGGTGAAATGGGGTTTAACATCGCGTCCAAGATTATTGCACTTATAAAGCGACGTGCATGCACGTGTGTGTGTTTGTGTGGTCTAATGCCGATTTATAGTGCTAGCTCACTAAGATACCATGCTGCAGTTTAACATGAATACCCCACTCAAAGACACTATACTGACTTCGAGCCGACCAGACCTTGTTTTAGCACCTTAATGCCGAGCGCCAGACAGGGTAACAACAAGTACCATCTATTAACGTCTTTTGGTATGACACGGCCGGGGATCGAACCCCGGACCTTCCGCTCTCCGGGCAGACGCTCTACCACTAGACAACAGAGGCGGTCTGGTGGAATATGTAGTTAGACCCACTGCTTCAATTAGAACGTATCAGGGTTAAGTGTAAACATCCCCAAGGCCACAATTCCGTATCTGATTGCTTCCATGAGACGACGATGCCAGTCAGCTCGGAACTCTAATGGTGGCCATCTAAGATATTGAGAACAGGTGGCCTTCACTTTCAAATCTTTCCATCTTTATTACTAGAGAACATATAATGAATACACAATGCGTGTATATATCTTTCATCTCAATTGGCATTCCATAAATCATATATTGACTGATCTGAATCCAATCAACATAATAAGCTCAATTTATAGTTGTTTATTCTTTTGTTCAATTCGTTTTGAGATTCGACAGAATATTAAATTTATCTTAGAGAATGATTTTCCAGTAACAATTCTATATTGATATCAAGGACATCACATTTGCTCAAGGTTTACAGAAATCAATTTGCTAATAATGGGTCTTTATGTAGTTGGTATAAATATAACCACTGCTTCAATATTTTCCTAAGTCATTTATGCCACATCGCCAATCTGGTAAGATGACACGATTGTACTATGTGGTATTCGTATCTTGTTTGGGGCTGGCAGAAGCCCAGTTTCAGGGATTCGAGGCACCTGTATTCGCCGGTTCGAACTCCGGATTCAAACAAACAAAATCTGGAAACCCGGGAGACCCTTTTGGAGACCAGACGAAAGACGACAATGCTAAAGCCATCAATGCTGCCACTGAAGCAATAGAGGCTAAGGTAAAAGCTGAATTAAAGGAGACAAGAGGCACGGTACAACAGCTGAAGGACAGGTTTGAGCAACAGGATAAAGAGGCAACGACAATAAAGGGGAAGGTGCAGTCACTGACGAAGAATCTCCAAAGTGTTGCAAAAGAGTCTGAAGAAAGGAACAAAGCCGTGCAAAAGAAGATGAAAGAGCAGTGCCTTGTCACGGCTCAACTGCAGGCAGTACTTGGCAACACTGCAACTGGTTTGTCTTTAGTTTAAAATGCTTTCGTTTGCATATTAAGGTTATCCATCAAATTTAATCTACATCAAATCTAATTAGATGTCAACCAGGCTTTAAACCATCAGATTGATAGATTAAGAGGTTTTGATTTCCCTTACATGGAGGATATATCTATGTTGGTATGATATAGTTTCAAAAGAGTAACATGAAATTAATCGATCACAGCACATATGATCAATTTGGCAGTGGCTAGAAATATGCATGTGTTATTAAGCAGTATGTGAGCCTTATAGCAATATATGTCATCATAGGACATTCTCCAGTGCATTCGTATTGTAGGAAAACCTACTTTCACGTCCGCAACATCAAGTTCAACTGCTAATGGAGGAGTGGCTACTCGGGCAATTGATGGCAATACCAATCCAATGTATGATGGAAGGTCGTGTACTCACACGAGTTCCAGGAACTCCCATCCCTGGTGGCTTGGACATCTAAGTGCGAAGAGTGAAATTCACAACATAACACTGACAAACAGAAAGGACTGCTGTGGTATGTTTTGTTTGTCACCATCATTTTCCTTTACATGTATTGTGGACCTAGGTGATTATGGAACATGGAATGATGATGATATGTTTGTTTCTCTTCAGCCAATCGCTTGAAAAACGTGATAATTGAAGGCTTTGAAGAAGATCCCACAAACAATCCTGAAGCACAACCGCATTTATGCAAAAAGCACCAGGATCAAGTTCAGGCAACAGAAACTATTAAATGCGACTCTCCTGTTGTTGCATATTACATCCGAATTTCGCTGGGTTACAACGAGCGTCTGACGTTATGCGAAGTGAACGTAGGAGGTAACATTTACATGGATTAGAACTGTGTGAACAAATGTCTAACTTTAAACCAAACAAGCCTCTGGTTGTTAAATGTTATTTCTAGTTGTGAATATTGAATACCTGTGTGACCGTATCCAGTAATATATGTGTTGTTTCATGAAGCTAGACTGATCAAAGTATCACCACCAGCTACATTTGTATCTTGTTTATGGTACGTATAGCTCTTGTTTATGGTACGTATAGCTCTTGTTTATGGTTCGTATAGGTGTAACGATAGAAAGGAAAGGTTTTGCTCTCCAAAGTTCTGTTGCTGTCCCCTCCACCAATGCTATGGTGGCGACTGATGATGACGTCAGCACCTGTTCTTTGACTGTAAGTGAGACTGGCGATGCTCCCTGGTGGCAGATGGATCTGAATGGGGCAGCTACTGTCTTAAGTGTGGAGATCACAAACCGGAATGATGACAAATGTAAGTGTGCTGTCACACAAATGTAAACACGTTGTATGGGCGTTGCTTCCATCTTGTGTAAGATTCTTAAACATTTTGTGTGATAATCAATTAATATTTATATCATTTTGCAATTTTTGAGGATTTTGATACTGTCTCTTACATGCGGATTTACGCGTGTATTGGCATTTTAAAGGGTTTTTTTTGTTATTGTTTAACGCCACACTCAGCAATACTGCAGCTCTATGATGGCAGTCTGCAAATAATCGAGCCTGGACCAAGACAGTCCAGTGATCGGCATCACCGATACACATAACTGGAAAACAATAACATGCATCAACTAAGTCAGCAAGCCTGACCACCTGTTGGTCGCCTATTATGACAAGCATTCACTGTGGCATATGTATGTAAATATAAACGTTGTCTCTTTGATCATTATATGATTCTCACAAATTGTTTGTTATTCAATGAAAACAAATGTTAATGGTTAAAGTATTTTACTGAACCTCTATATAGACAAGTGGCTCTCCAACATCCAGATTGATCTTTATGATCAACTGCCATCAAGCTGCTCAGGCGACACAGAGGTCACCCCTCATAAGTGCACATCCCGTGAAGAACAAGTTGGTCGAGGAGAGGCAGTAACCTTGACTTGTGACACGCCCACTACCGGGCGTTACTTGAGGATCACCAAGAAGGTAAAACTTCCTGGCGAAGCCTTGTCTCTGTGCGAAGTCACCGTCACCACTTTACCTTCAACATAACAACACATTCATGTGACACGCGCCACCTTTGGCATATAAACCCAAACTGCTCGTCATTGGGTCTTTGTACTACAACGTAATAAATAGCAGCAAGCGATCAGAGTTGTCTGTATTAATTTCTGTTGATGGCACTCATCACCCGGCCATATGTTCGTGTTGTTGAAAATAGAAGATAACTTTCAATTGATTCATTGACGTATCAAGTTCGATCTTGTGCATGAAACAGTGTGCACGGTATTGATTGTCTGTTTGCTTTACTGAATGTCCGTCGGATTTGCCTCTTAACACTGAAACGTTCTAACTGAAGCAATAGGTGTGTTTAACTACATATTCCACCAATGATAACAGCTGAATTGTTCGTTGTCTGAAACACCCGCGCACTAACTGCGTGTCGCTTACGTTTCGCTGGTTGACAGGCCATACTCACAGTTTGAAGTCACAACTTTGACCTCTGACCTCCACAGACGCCATATTTATGTATAACTGTGCAAGTATTGAAAGCTTTCTTCAAACACTCCAATTTCAAAATACCCTTTTAAATAGTGTCTCATTCATCTACTTGCTAATGACCCGTGAAGATCCGGGGTAGAATAGGTCTTCATGATCAGCAACCTATACTTGCCATAAAAGGCGACTATGCTTGTCGTAAGATGCGACTAACGGGATCGGATGGTCAGGCTCGCTGACTTGGTTGATACATGTCATCGATCCCAATTGCGTGGATTGCGATATCAATCACTAGATTGTCTGGTCCATGCTCGATTATTTACAGACCGCCGTCATATAGCTGGAATATTGCTAAGAGCGGGGTTAAACAAAGACACAAAGATGTGATGTTTTCCCCTTCCAACATAGGTACACTACATTCACGGTAGATCGAGATGTCACCTTGTCCGACAATGCTATGGACACTTTTTGTAGGTCTAAGGTTTCGAATGCAGATGTCTCCATCTATTTCATAGTTTTGTCGATTGCAATTGTTTGTGCCCTGATGGGGGTGATTATTAATATATCCTATTATCTGCGTAGACGGTTGTTATGGTAGCAAATATCAATATAGTTTGAAGCAGCAATGTCAGGCTCAAAGTGACAGTCCTTCTTGCTGCACTATCATGGTGGACACACGTGGAGGTCCACTCAGACGGTCTCACCTTTGGTTCATCAGAAGCAAAAGCAATGAACCAATGTTCGTCATCGTTTTAACTCAATTAGAAGGAATGGTGGTGTAGCCTAGAGGTCAAAGCGTTCGCTCGTCACCTTGAAGGCTTGGGTTAGATTTGCACCATGGGTTCAATGTGTGAAGCTCATTTATGGTGACCCCTCCGTGATATTGCTGGAACATTGCTAAAAGCGGCATAGAACCATCAAAACCATACCCAATCATTCAATAGACTTCAGGTATAAGTAGGTCACGACTTATTGCAACAGGGCTCCTTCTACAACAAAGCTCTTACTACTTCCTTTTTGAATTGTCTAATTTCCGGTTTCAGAATACATATTCTTCATGCATTAAAACCTGTAATCTGAAAGACTCATTGTTCTTTCTCAGCTTATAATAACATTATTATTAATTCTATTTTGGATTATGTCACTGTTTCGAAAAAACAGTTCCTTTCTTCATAAGAGCAGAAATCCCATGGTCCAAGTTCAGTGTGTATCGAAGTACTTCTGGTTTTGTTACTTGTGGATTCGGAAATTAGAACGTTAGAACTTCAAACGAGGAAGTATTATGGCTATAGCTAACTTTGTAAGTTAGTTATTAGTTCTTAATAATAAGAGAGATGCCTTCAGCTTTCCAATTGTCAACTTTCCCTTAATATTCGAGCAGCACCAGTGATTGGTGTTTACATTTTACAACTTTGACACATGATTATCCACACTGATATATTGAATTAAGTAAATCCAAATGATATTTACCTCTAGACAAAAAAAAATATTACAGCATCAGGCTTAAATTCGTCTTTTATACCCGTGTAGTAGATATGTAGGAGTGAGTGAGTTAATGTTTACAGTCACCTCGGCAATATTTCAGCCATATCGTGACAAAATCAAGTTAAATATTAATGAAACACAAAACTGAACTGTAAAACCTGTCAACGAAGGACAGTAAAATAACTAGATTATCACAGATGTAGATTTAAAACTAGCATATCATCATAAAATTTGAACTATTCATAATAATACACAATCAAAATTGGCTATAGATCACCAGTTACCAAAGGTAGGTCACCATACTAGGTACCAAGGGGACTTACGGTACTTCTGCTTCCTACATAGTACCCCAGCAGGATTTACACCATCCCTCTGGCTACTGGTTATTGTTAGTAAGTTTTAGCCAAAGCATTAAAAAAAACCACAAGACTTCTACGATTAAAACCACGGAAATGAAATTCTTTGAATGAAGTGGGACTTAGGTACCCTCTTACCAATTGCAAATTAAAATCACATACTTTTTACAATACATATTATCAAAATGTATCTATTAACTCGATTTCTTTTTTTTTAAAAAAGAATTAAACGAGTACTTACCTTATCAATGAAACCTGGAAAAATTATCCCTTGTGATGGAAAATCGATACAGTCAAGCAAGACATGTTTGACTGTGATTCTGTCATCACAAGGGATGCAGAATGGAGTATCCTCACCTTTAAACGAATGTCCATGAGTATAACGAGAATGGCCAAAACGGCATCGTCTTAATACGACTTCTTCAAATCTGGACTGACAACCCAAGTAGGTATACCGATCTTTGCCTTTATTGCATGTAATTTATTTATACCCACTTGAGTGTCCCACTTCTTCTGCATTAGGTCTTTGATATAACATCTAATTAAAGGTTTGTAGTCGCTGTATGGTATAAGAAGTGGTGTCACAGACTTGTCGAGAGCTGCTTTTGCTGCAGCATCAGCCATAGTGTTACCTGCTATTCCAACATGACTGGGCAACCAGCAAAAGACAATGTCGTATTGGCCAGAAGCAAGGTCATTGTATTGTTCTAAAACATCTAAAATGAATGGATGACTTGAAGAGCTCGATGTTATTGCCTGTAGACAAGAAAGTCAATCTAAAAAGATGATGAACCGTTTACTGCTAGATTGTTTTGAATATACTGAGTCAAATTAAAAACTTCACATTTTTAAAAGTAATCCCATATATGATATACAACGGACAAATGTATCAAAGAAGGTAATTTTTAATCATTAATATCCAAAGAAGGATTTTATTAACGGTGGTAACCATAATTTGTTCCAAGCACCTACGGTATTCGATAATAACATCAACAGTTTAAATCATAAGTCCCAAGCACGAGAATCTGATGGCACACAAGTTCAGTAGCGTGTATTGCCACCATGTGCGTTGACAACTGCCACACAACGCCTCTGCATGGATCTTGGGATGCTTGTGAACACATGATTGGGAAGACGACGCCATTGTTGCTGCAAAATGGTGCAAAGATCTTGCAAATTCTGTGGTTGGTTCTGGAGAGTGCGCAGACTTCTGCCAAGAGCATCCCAGACATGTTCGATGGGATTAAGGTCGGGAGACCTTGACTGCCAGTCCATTACGTTGACTCCCGCATTCTGAAGGAAATTCCTTGTCAAAATTGTTGTGTGGGGTCTGGCATTGTCGTGTTGGAAGATCAAACCGAGTCCATGTGCTGTCATAAAAGGCAGAAGTTCTGGTGCCAGTACCTGATCGCGGTAAGCAGCAGCGTTGAGGTTGCCACGGATGACAAGAAGCCTTGAAAGTGCATTGCCACAGAAAGCACCCCACACCATGACACTTCCGCCTCGAAATCTGTCAACTTCCTGTACACAATACTGGGCGTAACGTTGATGACGGCGCCTCCACACCCTCGCCCTACCATCAGCAAATCGAAGATTAAATCGGGGTTCATCACTGAAGACGACTTGATTCCAATTCCTCTGAGTCCATCGTAAGTGTCGCTGTGCCCACAATTGACGTTGACGTCTGTGTATTGAGTCAGAATCGGCCCGCAGTATGGCCGTCGTGCTTGAAGGTGAGCAGTTCTCAGACGGTTTCGAACAGTTTGCGCACTCAGTCTACCCCTAAACAGTTCATTTCTGGTTGATGTAGCCGTCAAAAATCGGTTACGGAGGTGACGTAAGACAATCTGACGATCCTCTGCATGTGATGTCACACGTGGTTGACATGGCCGAGGGCGATCAGCGGTGGTACCCGTTTGCTGTAGACGCGTCTGTAAATCATAAACAGTCCGTCGACTACAACGTTAACCCATCGTCCTTGCGACTTCAGCTGTTCCCGTCTGCAACATGCCGATGGCACGTTCACGTTGCACATTTGAAAGGCGTGGCATAACAAATGGCTGGAAAGACTTTTGTTTTCTTGTGTTTTTCTTTTTTTGTTAATGACTGCTAACAAGTATGTTTGAAAACACGTGCGGTATTATGGCCACGTGACCAGTTGCACGTGAAAAACCACTTTTGCCACTATAGTGCTGTGCACATGATTTTGATCGATTCACCTGCACAAAAACGGGTGTTATCTGAAGACAATACGTGGCCATTACTGTTTAAATACACAATAAGGGCCCACAATGATAACTGGTCAAAATGTTAAAATTTTAGGATTGTGAAGTTTTTAATTTGGTTCAGTATACTTTGTGTAATTTGCCGCCAATACATTCTTCCTGGTCATGACACCATTAAGTAATAATTATGCACTGATCTTTTACATCATAATTATCATATTTGTTTTATTTTTTACTTATTACATACGAACTGAGGAAGTGTGGATAATTTTTAAATATGACATATTATTTGAACATGCTAACTCTCTTTCTCTTTGTTTTCCATGCAAAGCCTCTATAACGGATAATGGACACAGCCAATATCCTTAAACCTCAAACCAGGATGTGGAACTATCCCAAGGCCTCCTACATCACCCCAAAACCACCAGTACAGAGTGCCAAGACAAGCTTTAAGCCAGCTCCACATCCAGATTCCCTGCTGACAGAAGAAAGAACTTTTACATTCCTTACACCAAAGAGACTCTATAATATTTGTTATTTAATATACTACCAGTTTAACTGAATACATTGTCCATCTAAGCCATAATTATTTTATTTTACACGTTTGGGGTCCAAACTTTTTTCAGACGGAGGGGAAGTTATCATGATATAACATTTATACTTAAGTTTTCCTATAATAATCAGATCCACATCAAGTGCTTTTATGAGTTATCATGGTGTAATATTTATACATCATTTCATATAATTATAGTTTAGCAAGTAATACTTATCATCAGATAAAATGCATATATAAAATATGAGTAGTTTCAGTTATAGCTTTTTAGATAGATGCTAGCCTAAGGTAATGGGAGCGCATCTCCTAGACATACTATTCAATAACACAAGAGTTATGTCTACATAGTTTAATAGATTTGAAGCTTTTAGATAAATGCTAGCCTAAGGTATCAAGATCCCTTCTCCCAGACAAAAGATATGTCTACATAGTCTTATAGATTGCCTTGAACTATTACATTTAAGTAAATCTGTCATCACCTATATTAGAATAACATTCAGCAATTATTTCAACTTAGACTCATTAAGGATTAGCCCCCATACAAGCTCGTCTATAATGATACCATAATCTGTTTCCAAGCACCCAGTAAATATGTCAACAAGATTAGTGCCAACAGGATTAACAGGATTAAGTATTCTCCTCTGTCTAGCCTTTCATTTAGCATAGGGCACAACCCATCGTGTATCAAACAATCATATTCCTTTTTATTGTTCTAATTTTTGTTAAATACATACTGAAGCAAAATGTTAGGCAGAAGGGGTTTGTCGCCCTAACCAAGCAGATCTCTCTCCCACAGCCAAGAGGGTTGTACCGACTCTCTGTGTCACCCTCAGCTATATTTTAAGATATTGTTCATTGTTAATTGTTCTTGTAAATAAAATTGTGATTAGTCTCCTGTGACTCCGGCTCTTTGCTGACTAATTCCCCCAAGAAAACCAGCGTGCTATGAAGAAGAGATAGTGGCGGAACTAAAATCCCAAGGTGTTACTGCTGTAAAGCGTTTCACCAGAAAACAAGATGACTAAATAGTAAAAACTAACACGTATCTTGTCACTTTTGATCTTCAAAATTTGCCACGTTCAATTAAAGCTGGATACTTTAACATCGGGGTGGAGGTTTATGTGCCTAACCCACTCCGATGTTTTCAGTGTCAAAAATTTGACCACGGTGCAAAACTGTATGTGTCTGTTGTGCAGGAGTTCATGAGAGCTCTGAGTGCGCAAGCGAGCATGTTGCTTCTTCCAAATCGTGTTCAATATTTCAGAATGAATCCAAAATTCTGAAAATAAAATACACACAAAACATCGGAGAAACGGATAAAGAAAACGACCAGGGCTCTCCAAAATTTGGAGGAGCCTCCTTCTTAACCCATCTCTGTAGAGGTTCACAATCCGTTTGAACCTCTTGAGATGGAGTTTACCCCTTCTCACCCTGTCTATGGGAGTGAACTTTCCTCCAACTCCAGAACACCACTTGAACCTCCATGAGTTTTAATCCCATCATACAGTGGAATTGTAGAGGATTTAGGAATAATTTTAATGATTTACAGGTATTAATTCAAGACTTTAAACCATCAGCATTTTGCTTACAAGAAACTTTCCTGAAGACAACGAATAAATTCGATTTACGATATTATGAATAATATCACAGCTTTTCCTCTCCAGGTGATAAGGCTACGGGAGGATCTTCTGTTGTAGTGGGCCAGGGCATCATTCACAGTCCTGTTTCTCTTAATACCCCACTTCAGGCTGTTGCAGTACGTGTCACTATGCATATTGTTTTTTACCTCGTGCTGTCTTTATGTTCCTCCATCTTCAAATCTCCGTCAAGCTGATCTTCAAGCCCTGAATGACCAGCTCCCAAAGCCCTGTATTGTTATGGGTGATTTAAATGGCATAATCAACTTTGGGGAAGTGTCAATACAAACAATAAAGGGAAGACAGAAGATTTCATTTCCAACAATGATTTATGTATTTTCAATGACAATTCTAAAACCTATTTACATCCTGGAACAGGTACGTACTCATCGCTTGATCTCTCTCTTACAAACTCTGATCTGCTTAATGAATTCAAATGGTCAGTCCACGATGACCTCTGTGGCAGTGACCATTTCCCGACAATATAAAAAACCTGTCATCCAATCTGACGTTCCTCGTTCAACAAGATGGAACTTTTCAAAAGCCAACTGGCCATTGTCTGAAATACTAGCTTCAAACAAATTAACACCTGCCCCTTTTACTGACATATCTGATCCAATACAAGCTTTTTCTGATGAACTGAATAAAATAGCTGATACCTGTATTCCTGAGTCCTCTGCAAATCCTCACATCCGTAAACCATGGTTTACTAATGACTGCAAACAAGCTATGAAGGCAAGGAAAAAAGCTGAACACTTTTTCCGTCGCCATCCTATGGTCCATAATTTGAATAAATATAAAATCTTAAATGCTAAGGCCAGACGAACATTTAAACAAAATAAACGACAATCTTGGCAGAACCATGTTACAAAAATAAATTCACAGACTCCGATGTCTAAAGTATGGAACATGATCCAAAAGATCAAAGGTAAGGGTTCCAAAGCCAGCATCCACCACCTTAAAAATGGGGATGAATTGCTTACTGATAGTTAAGATATTGCTAATAAACTGGGAGGAACTTTGGCAACACATTCTTCCTCGACTAACTATGTACCTAAATTTCAAAAATGCAAACATTAATTTTAAATCAGATAATGGGGAAGACTACAATGAAATATTTTCCATTCATGAGCTCCATACTGCCCTTGGGCAAGCTCGTGATACTGCTTGTTGAGCTGAAAACATACATTTTCAACTCTTGAAACATTTACCAGAACCTTGTTTAGAAACTCTCTAGCTACTATTTGACGATATCTGGACATCTGGTAAGTTTCCTTCATCATGGCGTGATGCCATAGTTATTCCTATACCAAAACCGGGACGGGATTATACCAATTATAGACCTATTTCATTGACTAGCTGCGTTTTGCAAAACCATGGAACGCATGGTCAATAATAGACTCACGTGGTACTTAGAATCCAATAATTTAATAACAAATATTCAATGTGATTTTCGTGAAAATCGCAGTACCATTGACCATTTAGTTCGATTAGAGTCATTCGTTAAGAATGCAATAATAAAAAAGCAACATGCAGTGTCTATCTTTTTCGATCTAGAAAAAGCATATGACACTGCATGGAAGCACGGTATTTTAAAAGATTTAAATGATTTTGGATTAAGAGGCCGTTTGCCTCAATTTATATTCAGGTTTTTAACTGACAGGCAATTTCAAGTCCGCGTGGGTTCTACCCTGTCTGATCATTATAGCCAGGATCAGGGTGTCCCACAAGGCAGTATTTTGTCTGTCACATTGTTTAGTATTAAAATAAATAGTCTCTCTAAAGATTTAAATGATTCAATTGATGGATCACTTTTTGTGGATGATTTCAATATTTCCTGTCGTGGCAAAAACATGCATACAATTGAAAGGCAACTGCAACTATGTTTAAATAAAATCCAAAAATGGTCTTTGGAAAATGGATTTAAGTTCTCAAAATCTAAAACAAATTGTATTCATTTTTGTAGAAAATATAAACCGCACAAACATCAGGAACTAATTTTAGATAACACTCCTATTAAGGTTGTAAAAGAAGCCAAGTTCCCGGGTATAATTTTTAATCACCATTTGACTTTTCTGCCTCACATTAAATATTTGAAGAATAAATGTCTGAAAGCCCTGGACTTACTAAAAGTTGTCTCAAACTCTAAGTGTGGAGGAGATCAGAAAACCCTCCTTCAACTATACAGAGCACTTATCCGCTCCAAACTAAATTATGGCTCCATCATTTATGGTGGAGCTTGTAAAAGTAATTTAAAAGTTCTAGATCCTATTCACCATCAAGGCCTGAGGCTTTGCCTTGGAACCTTCCGAACTTCGCTGATACAAAGTCTGTATGTGGAGGCTGATGAGCCGTCCCTTCATCAACGTCGCATTAAATTATCTTTGCAATATATTTCTAAATTACGTTCTTCGAAATCCAATCCAACTTATGACTGTGTTTTTAATCCACTTTATGAAAATCTCTACCGAACGAAATCATCTCTTATTCCACCTCTTGGAATAAGAATACAATCTCACTTTTCTGCTGCGAAATTAAATCTTGAAAACATTGCCCCCACTCAGTTTTTCTCTTCTCCACACAAACCAACTAATCTATCAACAACAATATAATGAATTACGAAGCACATATGATACTTACAAATCTATATTTACAGATGGATCCAAAGATGGTGACGCTGTTGCCAGCGCCACTGTCATTGGATCCAGGATTATCTCATCCCGATTACCAGAAAACTGTTCAATTTTTACAGCAGAAGCAAATGCTATTTTAACAGCACTTAAATACATCAACAGACAATCGAAACATAACCAGTTCAGAATTTTTTTCAGATTCTCTTTCTTGCCTCCAGGCTATTAAAAACAGCCACGCATCCACTTATAATAGAAATTGTCGAATTGTTGAATGATCTTGCTACTGGCCAATGTGACATCGTTTTCTGTTGGTTACCCAGCCATGTTGGAATCACTGGTAACACAATGGCCGATGCTGCTGCAAAAGCAGCACTCAGTAAATCTGTGACACCACTTTGTATCCCATACACCGATATCAAACCCCTCATCAGATGTAACATCCGAGATTTGATGCAAAAGAAGACACCCAAGTAGGTATCAATAAATTACATGAAATTAAACCAAATATCGGTTACACCTACTTGGGCTGTCAGTCAAGATTTGAAGAGGTCATTATGCAACGATGTCGTATTGGCCACAGTAGATATACAAATGGATACTTATTAAAAGGTGAGGATCCTCCGGTTTGTGTCTCTTGTGATGAAAGAATCACGGTCAAGCATGTCCTGCTTGACTGCATCGATTTTTTCATTGCAAGGGATAAATATTATTGTGTAAAAACAGTCAAGGACCTTTTTCGTCAAGTTAATTCTCATTTAGTATTGTGCTTTTTAAAGGAAATTGAATTAATACATAAATTGTTATGTACATAATATGGTTTTTTTATATATTGGTAGTGCTTATAAATAACTTAGATTGTTAGTGGCTGTACCCTCGAGGGGGAGGGGGAGGGGGGGGGGGGGGGGTTGAAGTAACGTAAAATTATTGTCCCCCTAAGAGGGTATGTAAGTCCCACGTCATTCAAAATATTTTCTATGCATGCCAGACTTTTAAACGTTGCATTTTTGTCATCTTAATCTTTGGCTTAACTGGTCAATTAGCGCCAGTGACTGTAGGGTGATATAAATCCTGCTGGGGTCCATGCAGGAAGCAAAGGCACTGTAAGCCCCCATGGTCCATTGTATGGTGATCACCCTTCAGTGACTGACGATCTCTAGCCATTTTTACATTGTGTTGTTCTCTAATACTTATAATCTTTTAATATTCCCAACTAGTTTTAAATCAAATCTGTGATATTCTAGTTATTGTACTGTCCTTCGATGACAGGTTTTTATAAAGTCTACATATATGTGTTGTTTATGTATTACTTCTCGTCACAATATGGATGAAATATTACCGACGTGACGTTAAATATTAACTCACTCACTCACTCTCTCACTCACTACAAACCTGCGATCAGATGTTACATCAGAGATCTTATGCAAAAGAAGTGGGACACCCAAGTAGGTATCAATAAATTACATCAAATTCAACCAAATGTCAGTTACACCTTCTTGGGTTATCATTCCAGATTTGAAGAGGTCATTTTACGACGATGTCGTGTTGGCCATTCAAGATATACACACAAATATGTATTAAAAGGTGAGGATCCTCCGTTTTGTATCACTTGTGATGAGAGAATCACAGTCAAGCACGTACTGCTTGACTGTATTGATTTTACCATTACAAGGGATCAATATTTCAAAGTTTCATCCATAAAGGATCTTTTTAACCTAAGTTCACATTTAATAATGAGTTTTTTAAAAGAAGTAGAATTAATTGATACATTTTGATGTACATAGTTACTTTTTACGAAATGATACTGTATAATTATTAACCTAGATTGTTTGTGGCTGTGCCCTCGAAGGGGGTTGAAGTAGCGTAAAATGATTGTCCTCCTTTGAGGGTATCATAAGACCTAATCATTCAGTTTGTTATTCCTACCGTAATTTTTAATCGTAGAATATTTGTAATTTTAATTGTTGGCTAAAATTGACTACAATCACCAGCAGCTGAAGCGATGGTGTAAATCCTGCTGGGGAACCATGTAGGTAGCAGAAGTATCGTAAGTCCCCTCGGTCCCTAGTATGGTGGCCTAACTTTGGTTGCTGGTGATCTATAGCCCATTTTTATAATGTGTTGTTGAATCATAGGTTATTCTTTTAATTGTTCGAGCAACCAGTTTTACTTATAAACTGTGATAGTCTAGTTATTATACTGTCCATCGATGACAGGTTTTTATTCGTCTAAATTTAAGTATTATGAATGTTCTCGTCACGATATGGCTGAAATACTGCCGATGTGACGTTAAATTGAAACTCACTCACAGTAAACACCAAAGGCTGGAGCTGCTGGAATGTTGCTCGACATGAAAGTTCACTGTTGGAAAGTTGAAGTCATCCCTTTTATCATACAGTCTGGTGGAGGGTGTTTTGTCACTCTGAATCTTTATGCATAGATCTCAACCCGAAACAGATGTGGCGGTCTCACTGGTCTCCTTTATTTCTAGTTCAGGTGGGTAAGGGAATTGGCTATTTGATTGTTATTGAACGATATCAGATCATCGATATACCTGGTGCTTAGATTAAACTTCTTGGCCAAATTACTTTGTTTTGACTTTGTCAGTCCGAACAGAAATTCCGATTCATATGCATAAAGCAACAGATCCGCAAGAAGGGGAGAACAATTGGTGCCCATGGGGATGCCCACCTCTTGCCTAAATGTCTTATCCCACATTTTACGTAGATATTATCAAGGAGAAAGTCCAGCATTTCACATATTGTTTTCTCAGTAAACTTCAAATGTTTTCATTTTTAACGGGATTGCCTAAAAGTCGGTCCAAGAAAAGTCGGGCCGGGCCGGGCCAGCGGGTAATACTAAAAATGGATTGCAGAATAATAAAACGAAACGCGCATATCTAGGCAGATCTCAAATGTCCACAAACGTATAGTTTTGCTCATTTAATTGAGTTTGAATAAAAATGCACCTTCTACAATGTAAATAACTGATGATTATGACTACATACCGTGAGTCTCGTAGAAAAGTCAGCGTCTTGACTGTGTATTCTTTGATTAGAATGCTTCTCACCGACCTTAGCGTGTAGGGGTGTGATGTCCTGTGCAGGAAACGACAGTGTTTTGACTACTCTTCTTTCATTAATTAACGTGTTAAGGTAATTAACCTTTACTAATTCGTGTTAAACCAACACAGGATGTTTTCTGGAAGCGGATGTTCGCGAATGTCAAAAGACTGACACGACACGTGTTAATAACTGTCCAAGCACTTCTAAAGTTCCTAACATTATTTATACCTAAAGACTAGTATTATATCTAATTATTTACCACTTTATTGTCTCATATTTCAGTAGTTAAAGAAAACACAGAGCTCAAAGTGAAGCCTTTTTCACTCTACATTCTCAACATAGTCTCTATCAGAAGTGTTTTGCTTGTGTTGGGTCCGACTTGGCCCGGGCGGTCAAAATCAATTTTTAACGCACAGATGTATCTTCAAATGTGATTAAATCTATAGATTAGTGTTATATCTACCTGTTCACTAATTTATAATGTCCAGGTGTATCGCATTTAAAGAAATCTGCGCCGTTAAAGTGAAGCATTTTTACAGTATTTTCTTTAAAAAAACCAAGTCAGAAATGTTCGGTCCGACCTGGCCCGGGCTGTTAAAATCAACTTAAACCTCACAGATGTATCATCAAATGGATTCACATCTATAGATTAGTATTATATCTACCTATACACCACTTTATAATGTCACAGATTGCAGTAGTTATAGACAACAAGGGGCTCAAAGTGAAGCCCTTTTCCCTCTACATTCTCAACATAGTCTCTATCAGAAGTGTTTGGCTTGTGTTGGGTCCGACTCTGCCCAGGCGGTCAAAATCAACTTTAAACGCACAGATGTATCTTCAAATGTGACTAAATCTATAGATTAGTGTTATATCTACCTGTACACCAATTTATAATGTCCAGGTGTATCGCATTTAGAGAAATCTGCGCCGTTAAAGTGAAGCATTTTTACTGTATTTTCTTAAAAAGATCCAAGTCAGAAATGTTCGGTCCGACCTGGCCCGGGCTGTTAAAATCAACTTAAACCTCACAGATGTATCATCAAATGGATTCACATCTATAGATTAGTATTATATTTACTTATAAACCACTTTATAATGTCACAGATTGCAGTATTTATAGACAACAAGGGGTTCAAAATGAAGCCCTTTTCCCTCTACATTCTCAACATAGTCTCTATCAGAAGTGTTTGGCTTGTGTTGGGTCCGACCTGGCCCGGGCTGTTAAAATCAACTAAAACCTCACAGATGTATCTTCAAATGTGATTAAATCTATAGATTAGTGTTATATCTACCTGTTCACTAATTTATAATGTCCAGGTGTATCGCATTTAAAGAAATCTGCGCCGTTAAAGTGAAGCATTTTTACAGTATTTTCTTAAAAAAATCCAAGTCAGAAATGTTCGGTCCGACCTGGCCCGGGCTGTTAAAATCAACTTAAACCTCACAGATGTGTCATCAAATGGATTCACATCTATAGATTAGTATTATATGTACCTATACACCACTTTATAATGTCACAGATTGCAGTATTTATAGACAACAAGGGGCTCAAAGTGAAGCCCTTTTCCCCTCTACATTCTCAACATAGTCTCTATCAGAAGTGTTTGGCTTGTGTTGGGTCCGACCTGGCCCGGGCGGTCAAAACCAACTTTAAACGCACAGATGTATCTTCAAATGGATTCACATCTATAGATTAGTATTATATGTACCTATACACCACTTTATAATGTCACAGATTGCAGTAGTTATAGACAACAAGGGGCTCAAAGTGAAGCCCTTTTCCCCTCTACATTCTCAACATAGTCTCATTGGGTCCGACCTGGCCCGGGCTGTTAAAATCCCTTTAACGGCGCAGATTTCTTTAAATGCGATACACCTGGACATTATAAATTGGTGTATAGGTAGATATAACACTAATCTATAGATTTAATCACATTTGAAGATACATCTGTGAGGTTTTAGTTGATTTTAACAGCCCGGGCCAGGTCGGACCCAACACAAGCCAAACACTTCTGATAGAGACTATGTTGAGAATGTAGAGGGGAAAAGGGCTTCACTTTGAGCCCCTTGTTGTCTATAAATACTGCAATCTGTGACATTATAAAGTGGTGTATAGGTACATATAATACTTATCTATAGATGTGAATCCATTTGATGATACATCTGTGAGGTTTAAGTTGATTTTAACAGCCCGGGCCAGGTCGGACCGAACATTTCTGACTTGGATCTTTTTAAGAAAATACTGTAAAAATGCTTCACTTTAACGGCGCAGATTTCTCTAAATGCGATACACCTGGACATTATAAATTGGTGTATAGGTAGATATAACACTAATCTATAGATTTAATCACATTTGAAGATACATCTGTGCGTTTAAAGTTGATTTTGACCGCCCGGGCCAAGTCGGACCCAACACAAGCCAAACACTTCTGATAGAGACTATGTTGAGAATGTAGAGGGAAAAGGGCTTCACTTTGAGCCCCTTGTTTCCTATAAATACTGCGATCTGTGACATTATAAAGTGGTGTATATGTAGATATAACACTAATCTATAGAGGTAATCACATTTGATGATACATCTGTGAGGTTTAAGTTGATTTTGACAGCCCGGGCCAGGTCGGAGCGAACTGTGTGACTGTTGAGAGTAGAGGGAGAAGAGGTCTACTTTAACCAACGTGTCTGCTTTAAATACGATGAACAGTGACGTTAAAAAGTGGTATTTACTTAGATATAGTACGTTCCTATAATATATACGCTATGCCGACAGATGGAAATTCGTATCACGATAGCTAGAAGTATTTGATACGTGTCAAATCCTATTTCGTTTAACGATTGCTCTTTTACATGTTACCTAGATCAGCGACGCTAACACATAGCTCCCCTTCTAGTTTTTAAGTGATTTACTACGAATTACTTAATTATGCTGCACGTTTTGGATTGGTGATTGTTCAGTAGTGTCATGTGTGTACATGTATGTTGCATCAATAATATGTAGATATGATCGCCGATAATGAAGTAATTAGCCAATCACACTTTGGCCCGTCTTGGCCCGGCCCGGCCCGACTTTTAGGCAATCCCATTTTTAACCAAATTGTCCTGAATCTCTGAATATAGATACTTAATCGTATCTGTGTACACATCGTTTTCAAAAGTAACATTCTACGTTTATATTGGGACTCTCGCGTCCATCACAAACGTATCATAGGTGCACATAAGAACCAGACACATGCGTGTATATGGAACCGATGTCCTATCTCTGAATGACACGCACCTTTATCTTGACAACTGTGTTTTTCGGTTTTTGAAGAAAGAATATTGTAAACTATGATTATGTTCCCTACGTCGACATTACACATAATATCCACACGTCTTCTAAACTACGTTTCACTATGTAAATATATCAACATAACTTATGATGATTGAAGCAGGCAAATAAACATGTTTGTAAAACTGTATGATCACTGGCTATAATAATGGCATGGCTCTGAACAGAGTTACTGTTTGGCACACAAACAATTGTAAGCCTCAACAAATGATTAGCTTCATAAGCCACTCCTCATCAAAACTTATAGCTCTGGTTATTCTAGCACTGTTTTAGTCAGAAAAATGGCACTTGTTTGTTTTGTGTGAGTGAGATTATGGTTTACATCACATCGGCACTATTTCAGCCATATCGTGACGAGAAATTATACATTTTTAATATATATATTTTAACTAAATTAAAACCTGTCATCGATGGACAGTAAAATTACTAGAATATCACAGCTAATATTTAAAACTAGCATACAACCATAAAAAGATATCACTATAAATAACGGTACAATATAAAAAAAGGCTATAGATCGCCAGCAGCTGAAGGTAGATCCCCATGCTAGGGTCCATAGGGGCTTACAGTACATTTGCTACCTGCGTGGACCCCAGCCGGATTCCGATGTTGGCGAGTAATTACAAATTTAGCCATGTTAAATGAACATATCTACTACGACTAAAATTGTGGTGGAAAAACATTACTTTGAATGACGTGGTCTGACATAGCCTCTCTGGGGGACAATCATTTTACACTACTTCAACCCCCATTAAGGGTAAAGCCACAAACAATCTCTACCTTCTTGTGTATATAAATACTTGTATGTGTTTAAGTTGATTGTGAGTCTTATTTAAACACAAACAGCGACAAACAAGCCATAATTCTTATCTTATAAATATTAAATTCATAAGATAAGAAATCTGGGTTGTACGACTACGACATTTACAAATGAGTCATTATATATATCAACAATTTCCATCTTTATTATGTATGAACATATCATGATTACACAATGCATGTATATCTTTCATCTCGATTCCCATAGAGTTAAACTACTTCTAATTGAAGCCCTTTCAAATTTTTGTTCGGGTAATGCTGGCTTCGACTCATATTTGATGTTCTTTGTTCCTTTCTGCATACATATTAAACGTCAGCGTCAGAGAAGAACCAATTGTCATTTAGGAAATATTTTAGTTTTACAACACAGGCAATTTGATTGTCGTTTGATTATATTGACTAATCTGAATCCAATACAAATAATTAGCTCCTAAAAAAGATGTTCATTCATTTCTTTAACTCTTTTTGAGATTCGACTGAAGATTATATTTACAATAGAAAATAGTTTTCAGTAACACATCAAAGTCATTACAGTTGCTCAAGGTTTACAGAAATCAATTTGGAAATAATGAGTCTTTATGTAGTTGGTATAAATATGACCACTGCTTCTAAATTTCCTAAGTCACTTGACACAATGACACGATTCTACTATGTGGTATTCGTATCTTGTTTAGGGATGGCAGTAGCCCAGTTTCCGGGATTTGGGGCACCTGTACTCAGCACTTCGAACTTGGGATTCAAACAAACAAAATCTGGAGCCCCTTCTGGAGACCTGACGAAAAACGACATTGCTAAAGCCATCACTGCTGCCACTGAAGCAATAGAGGCTCAGATACAAGCTGAATTAAAGGAGACAAGAGGCAAGGTACAACAGCTGAAGGGCAGCTTTGAGCAAGAGGCAACGACAATAAAGGAAGGAATGCAGGAAGTCAAGAAAAATGTAAAGTCACTGACGGAGAATCTCCAACGTGTTGCAAAAGAGTCGGAAGAGAGGAATAAAGTAGTGCAAAAGAAAATGAAAGAACAGTGCCTTGTCATTGATCAACTTCAAGTCGTCAGCAACACTGCAACTGGTTTGGGTTTAGTTTAACTTGCTTTCGTTTGCATATTAAGGGTAGCCATCAAATTTAATTTACATCAAATCTAATTACATGTTAACCAAGCTTTAAACTCGTCTTGACATTGATGGATTAAGAGGTGGTTTTGTTTTCCCTCACATTGAAGTTTTATTTATGATGATATGATCCAATTCAAAGATGGGCTTTTTAAACGATAAATGTGAAATAAATCGATCACAACACACGTGATCAATTTGGCAGTGGTTAGAAATATGCATGTGTTATCAAGCAGTATGTGAGCCTTAAAGCAATATATGTCATTATAGGACACTCCCCAGTCCATTCGCATTGTAGGAAAACCTACATTCACGTCGGCAACATCAAGTTCAACTATTAAGGGGGGAGTGGCTACTCGAGCAATTGATGGCAATACAAATGCCAAGTATAGTGGAGGCTCGTGTACTCACACGAGTCCCAAGGACTCCCATCCCTGGTGGCTTGGACATCTAAGTGCGAAGATTGAAGTTCACAACATAACACTGACAAACAGAAGGGACTGCTGTGGTATGTTTTGTTTGTCACCATTACTTTCCTTTACACGTATTGTGTACCTAGGTGATTATGGAACATGGAATGATGATGATATGTTTGTTTCTCTTCAGCCAATCGCTTGAAAAACGTGATAATTGAAGGCTTTGAAGAAGATCCCACAAACAATCCTGAAGCACAACCGCATTTATGCAAAAAGCACCCGGATCAAGTTCAGAAAACAGAAACTATTAAATGCGACTCTCCTGTTGTTGCATATTACATCCGAATTTCGCTGGGTTACAAGGAGCGTCTGACGTTATGCGAGGTTAACGTAGGAGGTAACATTTACATGGATTAGAACTGTGTGAACAAATGTCTAACTTTAAACCAAACAAGCCTCTGGTTGTTAAATGTTATTTCTAGTTGTGAATATTGAATTCCTGTGTGACCGTATCCAGTAATATGTGTGTTGTTGCGTGAAGCTAGACTGATAAAAATATCCCCACTAGCTCTCTTGTTTATGGTACGTATAGCTCCTGTTTCTGGTACGTATAGCTCCTGTTTCTGGTACGTATAGCTCTTGTTTATGGTTCGTACAGGTGTAACGCTAGAAAGGAAAGGTTTTGCTCTCCAAAGTTCTGTTGTCTCCCCTTCCACCAATGCCAAGATGGCGACTGATGATGACGTCAGCACCTGTTCCGTGACTGGAAGTGAGACTGGTGATGCTCCCTGGTGGCAGATGGATCTGAATGGGGCAGTTACTGTCTTAAGTGTGGAGATCACAAACCGGAATGATGACAAATGTAAGTGTACTGTCACACAAATGTAATCAATCAAACACAATTTCGTTTCAACTTCAATGTTATCTGCAGCTGACACTGCTTCCATCTTGTGTAAGATTCTTAAACATTTTGTGTAATAATGAATTCATGTTCAGGTCATTAATTTTGCGGCCTTTGGGGATTTTGATACTGAAAGAGTATGAAACAGGCAATCCAGTGATTGGCACGAAACAGGGATACGATGACAAGCATCAACCAAGTCAAAGAGTCTGACCACCTGATCCCGTTAGTCGCCTCTCAGGCAAGCATGGGTTGTTGAAGTCCTGTTCTATCCCTGGATGTTCAAGGGTCGTCAGTATTAAGGAGTCATATGCACATGTTACTCGCGGTTTCCACACATGCAACCAATATTTCTTTGGCAGTTTTCTGCTTTTATCCTTCGCATATAGTTTCATTGTATCGGTTCAAATAGAAGCAAAGGGTAACAAAAAATATATCTAATTTTGTAAGGGAACAAAAACTTTGAAAGCATGATTTTGAAATACTCACTGTGTTTGACTGCTGTTTAATATCCCACTCAGCGTAATTACAACTATGTGATGGCAGTCTGTACATAATCGAGCCTGGACAAGACAGTCCAGTGATCGGCATCACCGATCCACATAACTGGTATACGATAGGACAAAACCCTTTCCGTATCCAATAGAAATGTGAAACAGATGAGGCGGTCTCACTGGTCTCCTTTGTTTCGAGTGCAAGTGGGTAAATCAGTGGAAGGGAGTTGGTAATGAAACAATATCAGATCATCGATATACCTGAAGTTTAACTTTAACTTCTTGGCCTGATTACCTTGTTTTGACTTTATCAATCTGAGCAGAAATTCCAAATCATATGCATGAAGAAACAGACCCTCAAGAATGGGAACACAACTGGTGCCCATGGGGTGCCTACTTCTTGCCTAAATGTTTTACCCACAAATGTTAGGAAATGTTATCAATGAGGATGCATCAAAGCAAGTCGCAAACCTGACCACCTGTTAGTCGCCTCTTATGACAAGCATTCACTGTGGTATATGAATGTAAATATAAACGTTGTCTCTTTGATCAGTTTAAAAATATTCACCAATTGTTTGTTATTAAATCAAAACTAATGTTAATGTATTTTACTGAACCTCTATCTAGACACGTGGCTCTCCAACATCCAGATTGATCTTTATGATCAACTGCCATCAAGCTGTTCAGGCGACACAGAGGTCACCCGTCACAAGTGCACATTCCGTGAAGAACAAGTTGGTCGAGGAGAGACAGTAACTTTGACTTGTGACACGCCCATGACCGGTCGTTATTTGAGAATCACCAAGATGGTCAAACTTCCGAGCGAAGCCTTTTCTCTGTGCGAAGTCACCGTCAACACTTTACCTTCGGCATGACAACACATTCGGTTGACCCGCGGTACCTTTGGCATATGAACCCTAACTGCTCGTCATTGTGTCTTTGTACTTCAACGTAATAAATAACAGCAAACGATCGGAGTTGTCTGTACTAGTGGGTGATTGAGTGAGTGAGTAAAAATTTAAAGTCACATCGGCAATATTTCAGCCATATAGTGTCCGCCAAGGACAGATAACTCACGTATTGAGAAAGGGCAATAATCACGATATCAAAATATACAATACATCAATTTAGAATACCAACCTGTCGACAAAGGATAGTAAAAGAACTAGAATATCACAGATGTAGGTTTAAAACAAGTAAATTAACATAAAACGTGACTATTCATACAATACAATACAATGTAAAATTGGGCTATTTATCACCACCAACCTATAAGTAGGCCACCATACTGGGGACCATCGAGACTCACAGTACCTTTGCTACCTGCATGGACCCCGGCAGGATTTACACCATCCCTTCAGTTACTGGTGATTATGGAGACGTTTAGCCAATATTAAAACAAACAAATATTCTACGATAAAAAACCTGGTATATACTAATTTCAGTTGATGACACTCATGACCATAATTAATTTTGTCGGCAACTCTCTTTTAGATATCAACGAGTTTTTTACTTTTGCGACCAGGGTTGTCTGTAATGATTTCAGTTGATAACACTCACGGCCATAACTAATTTTGTCGGCAACACTCTGTTAGATATTTACGATTTTACTTCTTTTGCATCTCTTTATGTTTGCAGAGTCTATGTACACTGCACTGTCATGAATATACTTACATTTAAACAAAGAAAATATACATGCACAAACATTCATTTCATATAAAAAAATCTGTGTTACAGCATGGAAACGTGCCACCTGATCATACCATACACCTGCATTATATTTCCCTTGGCCCAACTGTGACGTGATTATGTTGTAAACAGTGGAGATGATGGTTTACCATATCACTACAACACGGGTATAAGAGACGATTTTAAGCCTTATGCTGAAGTACTTTTTTTGTCTTGAGAAAATGATCATTTGTAATTACTTAATTCCATATAGCAGTGTAATTCATGTAGAATAGAGGAGAGCTGATCATATTTTGCTTGGTCCAACTGTCACGCGATCAGTGGGGATGATCTTTTACACTTCCTACATCTCTACCAAACGGGTATAAAAGACGCTTTTAAGCCTTTTGTCTTGAGCAAAATATAATTTTGAATTACTCAATTCAATGTATCAGTGTACCTCTTGTAGAATACAGGTGTGCTGATTCTTCACTATGTCACTAAACGTGTATTGATCATCTGTCTAAGATATCTCCCCAAAATCCCTCAACAATTGTCAAAGTTAAAATGATTTGAATTGCATGTCCATATTGTCTATCCCTCACAAGAAACATAATGGGGCATTTGTTAAAAACGCGGTGACCACAGATCTAGCAACATATCTGTCTTCAAAGGTTCAGAAAAATGACAAAAATGTAAGCAAATGCAATCTGATGATAACTGAGAAAACAATATGTGAAATGCTCGACACCTTCAATGATGACATGTAAGCACACTGGGATTATGTATCATGACACAATGTAACCATACGCATGACACACATAACAAAGGCAAAAAAATAAACCTATAAAATAAACATGGGCAATAAGAGGTCAATCAGGGCAACTACTAAATTCATTTTTGTTTCACAACCCTTAGATACACAAATATCACAGTGTTCAGATACATGTAAGTTTAGATAAAAGTCAGACAATATAAAATATCACAGAATCAACAAATGTCCAATACACCATGTCAATCCGTAATGTTCACTGGATCCCTGCTGTACAATAAAAGTTCAATGCTGTAAAATGTTCACATGATTGTATAAACAATCTATTGATCAAGTGTGTACTGAGTTCAGCAAAGTAGCATTATCACAGCACGCTAATTAAAACAGGCAAAATAGATGTTACAAGGCAAAGGCATGTAACTCACAGAAAGGCAGATCACGGGATGTAAACAAGTCAACTTCCGGTCACCATCAGATCAACGTCCGGTCAACATCAGATCAACTTCCGGTCACCACCAGGTGAAGATCTGAATAACTCCTTACTGAGGCTCCAAATGTTACAGCTGGTTAGACGCTGGGGTTGTCATCGGTTTTATTCAGATTTAGAGATGCATAAATGTTGAAATGGCCCTGAAACAATTACAACATAATAGAAACGGCAATAAATTATATAAGTAACACATACATATCACAAGTAGCTTATATGAAGAATATATTGATACTATGATATCTCATAATACATTGTAGATTGTTACAAATTTATCAATTAGTCATGTTATCATATACAACCAAATACATTTTGCCCACATACTCAAAAGTAAAACAATATTTACACATATACCTAACATACACATCATTCCACAAGTAAGATGACGTACATTTGAATAAGCATGTCGTAACCTACAAAAGGTTACACAAAAAGTGTACATGAAGATAACATATTTAAACATGCTAATAAGCCTTACCTATTTGTGGAATTGAGCCATGTAATTGAACGTGGTGACTCGCGCTCGATGACCATAGATTGCCTGTAATTTACACACACCATCATACAACATTGTGACAATGCAGTCACTCAGGGTCTCCAATTACACAATTCAAACAAAACCGTTTGATATATATACACACAGCGGACTGACAAAAGCTGACGTTTAATAACTATTTTACCTCTAATCAGAACATTTGTTGCAACTTTCTACTCTACCATATGGACTTTAGGTTTGACTTAGCTGATTGAGTGAGTGAGTGAGTTGGGTTTAACGCCGCTTTTAACAGTATTCCAGTTATATCGCGGCGTGTCAGCTTAATGTGGGAGGAAAGCCCGAAGTGATGCATGTCTCAGACGTTTACCACTTCGGTGAAACCCACGAGCACGGGTATGGTGCTGACAAACCTAGAAACATAATCGGGGCGAACCGGGATTCGAACCCACAATCATAGGTTTCTGGCATGCCCAAGGGACGCAACTCTGCACAGCGAATCGCGGCGCCATAGACGACTCGGCCACCCGTGCCCCCTGACTTAGTTGACAAACATCAGATACTTTAGATACTTAAATTCATTTTTCAACATTATCATTTTTAACAAGATAATAAATAACATTAATTTCTAAGAAACAACATACTCAATGAACATATAAAAGAACTAATTAACCTAAACATAATTTAGTGTTTAAGTACTTAACTGACCTGTTTAATCCTACTGCCACTTTGCTGTTGCCTCATGTGCTGTGCTGTGATTGTGAGGTGGTTAGATTGGCGCAAAGAAAACTATCTTAGTTTTTAAATGAGCCAATGAGACGCTAAGAATTAGGGTCAGGTAATAAACAACTTTCATCCTGGATCCAGAATGAGACAATACTCTTGATCCAGCATTATACTTTACATAACTCTGACGTCATAACCATTCAGATGAATGAAATTCATATGAACTAATATATAAACAAAACCAAATGTCAATCTAATTGACATTCGCTTAAAACCACAAACATTAGAATATTGCTACCAACCATCGATATTTATAACAACCTTTTTATGACTTATACATTATTTTTATTCTTATTTTACCTTTAAACCATAAAATATAAAACACCATGTTACATCCAATAATTGTAAAATAGATATATACAAAGAAACCAAGTAAAAACACGAAATACGCATCAGTCGGAAAGCGCACGTTAAATCTCCAAAGTAAGTAAGTAAAAACACTAAACTACCCTTAATATGTCACTGCTACAGAAGACATGTTGAAGTTGGATCAAAATGTTGTCGGATAAAATTCCTAATTTTGACCTTGTTTTTTACGTGTTCTTGCCTTTGCATGTGTCTTTTGGGCGCGTGGTGCAGGATACGCCACTTTTTCACGTAAACACCTGGTATCATCACTGTTTGGTGATGATTAACAGACACATGCTTATGATATACTTGTAGTACAAATCGTACAATGGACGCTTCGTTTTTTGTATTTTTGTCTATGGAAAGCCCAACTTTATTCCTTGGTCCATCTGTTACAAATCGTGGTAACTATCGACCAACTACGGGGTAAGACATGATAAGAGAGAAGTAGGCATCCCCTTGGGAACAGTTGTGATCCCCTTCTTGCTGATCGGTTTCTTTCTGCTTGGATTGGCAATGTCAAAACAGCTGTTTAATAAAAGTGACAAAACCGTTTCCATATTCAATGGAAGTCGATTGTACGGTTCCGTACTACATTAGGAGCATGTGTTCATGAATCACTAA
This sequence comes from Haliotis rufescens, assembly GCF_023055435.1. Classification (NCBI taxonomy): domain Eukaryota; kingdom Metazoa; phylum Mollusca; class Gastropoda; order Lepetellida; family Haliotidae; genus Haliotis; species Haliotis rufescens. The sequence goes on along the minus strand of NW_025964001.1, from coordinate 63,805,883 downwards.
AAATAGTGATGATACCAGGTGTTCGCGAAAAGGGGAGCGTATCCTGTCGCACCAGTGGCACCTGTTACAAACACACGCAAAAACAGGTAAACTGTTCACCTGAAAAAGCACAGGAACATATGGTCAAAATAAGGAATTACATCGGACATCATGTTTGTCACTGATTTCATGAATTTGGAAATATCCTCCACATGCCTAGCATAAAAAATTATGAAAGCTATAATGAGGCCTTGAATGTTGTAACTTTGATCAAACAACTTCTGAACAATAGTTATGTGACGCTCTTTGACACCTTGGAATAAAGAGCATGCTCGGTCGTATCTCAAAAGTTGTGAAATGTAAACACCAGAGGTTTGAGCTGCTCGACATGAAGGGAAAGTTGAACTCATGTTGTCATACAGTCGTGTGGAGAGTGCTTTGCCACTTTGAATCTTTATTCATAGATCAAAATATCAGATGAGGCTGTCACACTGGTCTCTTTTATTTCTAGTTCAGGTGGGTAAAACAGTGGAGGGAAATAAACTATTTGAAAATAGAAAGGGTTTGTCGTTTTAATTATAATCTGGGCATGAACATCGGTTTAAACCGATCACATTTTGATCGACGTTTTCGGCCAGAAGATACGTAAATATTTATTCAATTCCCCACATTGGTACAATATGTGCAGCCCATTTCTAGTGTCCCCAATCGTGATATTGCAGGAATATTCCTAAGTTGTGTAAAACCATACGCACTCACTCACTCATCAAAGATGTCATTTATAGAGCCATTTGTACCAGGTTCTCGGGTTATATTGTGCAATTAAATCAGAAAGGTTTAAGAACACATGGTTCTTGTATATGTTAATCTGCCCATCCTTGAGCTTGCAAGATGGATGAAAATCTCCCTTCAACGTAGTAAGGGAGACTAAACTGAGTAAACAGGTATGGAAAAATGTAACAGCAGTGAGATAATTTGAAGATATTTTCTTATTCGCGAGTGAATTGAGTGCCGACCTCAACACCCCTTGTAGCAGAAGGGCACTCGTGAAGAGCAACCTCCCCGTGGTGAGTGCTGGGTAACGCTAATAGCTCTTCCCCCGTGTGGACCCGGGGTAGAATATGTCCACAGCACCACATTGCTGGTCGTAAAAGGCGACCAAAGTGGGCAACCCGTTTGCCGTGGGTTGCGTCCCTGTGTAGGCGGAGGACGGTAGTCTTGTAGTTGAGGGCACTGGTTCCAGGAACAGTGTTCCTATGCTCAACACACCACTTCGACCCTTACTTCACCTAGACGGGTGGTAGAATTGGCCAGTTTCTATCAATCGGCTGGTCACGCCATGCCCTGTGCATGGAATACTTGAATGGAATAATTTCGATATATATCAACCAAAGTTTGATCAGGATATATCATAAATTTGATCCTGTTAATTTCAATTTTGCCTAGAGTCCTATGCCAGAAGGCGGTGGCTCATGGGCCAATCTGGCATTATAAACCTCTGAATTCTGTGTTTCTCCAGAAAAGTGTCATGGGCGAACCAGCCTGGCATTTCTTCTGTCAGATTCCCAAGCTATTCACGTTTCTATTTGCTGGAGTATAACATCTCTGTAGCCCTGGTGGTGCAGGCGGGCTTCCACTGCACCATCGTCCTTGTTGACATTCCATGGCGGGTGGGGAGCAGAGATGTCGAAACCTTTACTTACACCATGGCTCTTCCCCTTCCTTCTGGTTCATCAAAGAATAAACGGAGACATGTTGAGTCTTTATCGTCTGATGAAGACTCGTCTGAAATTTTTGACTCGTGGCCCAGGTTTATTGTGATCTTATCTTCTGATGAAACACCTTTAAAACTGAACCCCTTTGCAATCTCCTTGGGCATTAAAGGCGTCTGTGGAGAAGTGAAGAACGTAACACGACTCCAAAGCGGTTCACTGTTAGTGGAATGTGCACAGAGACAACAATCTGACAATCTCTTGATATTAAAACAGTTTGTGAATATTCCAGTTGTTGTCTCAGTGCACCAGACACTGAACGCCTGCAGAGGCATAGTCAGAGACAGGGCTCGTTGTCTTTCTGACATGAGTGAGGAGCAAATTGCAGCTGAGCTGAAACATCAAGGAGTAATTGCTGTAAAGCGATTTACGAAAAAGAAAGATGATGGCACAATTACGTAACTAAACACTTATCTGTTTACATTTTCACTTTCATCAATTCCAGGAAGGGGGGGGGGGGGGGGGGGGGGGGGAAGAGGGCAGGCCATGGTAGTATCAGATGTCACTGACACAAAGAACGGCCACATGGTTCCTTTGAGTGAATTTACTGCTATTGGTTTGGGAGCTGTGCTGTTATATTTATCTGGCTTATTCTATTATTCAGTAACATGTCCTGATGGCTTTTATCCCACAAAATTCCGGAACTCCAACCAAACTTTCTAAAACTATGAATATTTCACCCAAGACTAAAACTACTGTTTGCCTTGTGTGTGGGAATGATGTCAAGGATGTGAATTACAGGAGGAGATTATTCAGGGGCGACACAAAAACGGACATTTTTTTACTATTTGAGAAGTATCTTGAAGCAAATATTTCAATGAGTGTTCAACTAATATTGTTAGTAAAAAATGTCACTTACACTTGACGAGAGCCAGGGATATTATTGACAAACTTAGAACGTCATACCGTCAAACTGTGTCCCGTTTGGATGATACCCATGGATCAGAGACTAAGAAACGCTTGCTGAACGAGGATTGCGAACAGAAACCGGCCAGGAGGAAATCATTATTTCCAACAGGATCAGATTTATCTGGAGCATCATGTATTGGGAAGTGAGTGAGTGAGTGAGTTTAATTAAAGTCACGTCGGCAATATTTCAGCCATAATGTGACTTGAAAGAGTTGGACAAGATTAATAAAAAACTGTCGACGAAGGACAGTAGAATAACTAGCAGTATATCACAGATTGACTTAAAACTAGTTGTAGAACATTAAAACTATTTGAACAGTTGGATACGACACAATATAAAAATGGGGCTATAGATCACCAGCAACAAGGTGAAGGTCACCATACTAGGGACCAAGGGGACTTACTGTACCTCTGCTACCTGCATGGTTCCCCAGCAGGATTTACACCTTTACCCTAGTTACCGGTGATTGTCGCAAGTTTAGCCAGAGATTAAAATCAACAAATATTCTGCAGTTAAAATAGAGGTAGATATAAATATACATTGAAAGAGGTGGTCTTACATACCCTCTCAGGGGGACAATAATTTTACGCTACGTCAACCCCCGTCAAGGGCATAGCCACGAACAATCTCTGTTAATAATCATACACTACCGATTCATAAAATACATATCAAAATTTGTGAACTAGTTCAATATCTTTTAAAAAGTTAAGGATTAAATATGAATTAACATTGTTAAAAAGGTCCTTAACTGTTTTGACACTGAAATATTGATCCCTTGTGATGGAAAAATCGATACAGTCAAGCAGGACATGCCTGACTGTGATTCTTTCATCACAAGGGATGCAAAACGGAGGATCCTCACCTTTCAATAGATAATCATGAGTATATCTGCTGTGGCCAATACGACATCGTCGCATAACGACCTCATCAAATCTGGACTGACAACCCAAGTAGGTGTAACCAATATTGGGTTGAATGGCATGTAATTTATTGTCTACTTGGGTGTCCCACTTCTGTTGCATTAGATCACGGATGTAAGATCTTATTGCAGGTTTCAAATCACTATATGGTAGCAGAAGTGGTGTCACAGACTTGTTGAGCGCCGCCTTTGCAGCAGCATCGGCCATGGTATTTCCAGTTATGCCCACATGGCTCGGCAACCAACAAAATACGATGTCGCATTGGCCAGTTGAAAGATCATTGTATAGTTCTAAAATATGTAAAATAATCGGATGAGTAGAAGATACCTTAGTTAACGCCTGAAGACAAGAAAGAGAATCCGAAAAAATGATGAACTGTTTACATGAAGACTGTCGTTGAATATATACCAAGGCTGTAAGGATAGCATTGGCCTCAGCAGTGAAAATAGAGCTATTGTCTGGTATTCTAGACGATATAATCTTGGATCCAACGACAGTGGCACTCGCTACTTTGCCACCGTCCTTGGATCCATCAGTAAAAATTGAACGGTGAGTGTCATATTTGCTTCTTAGTTGTAAATATTCCTGTTGATATACTAGTTGATTTGTGTCAGATTTTAGAAAGCGTGTCAGTGAAATGTCTACTTCTGGCCTCACCAACTGCCAGGGAGGAGTAGACAAAAGCCGGGAAGGAGAGATAAGATCCAGATCTAGATTTCCATTAGTAATATGGGATTTGAGCCGGATTCCAAGTGGAGGGATCAGTTTCGGTTTCTTCTGAAATAGATTTTCATACAGGGGATAGAAAACGGAGTCATAAGCAGGATTAGAGGGGTTCGAACGTAATTTAGTAACATATTGAAGAGACAATTTAATACGGCGATGTTTTAAGGAAGGTTCATCAGCCTCTACATAGAGGCTGTCAACCGGAGAAGTTCGAAAAGCACCAAGACAAAGTCTTAATCCTTGATGGTGGATTGAATCCAGTTTTTTTAAATTACTCTTACAAGCTCCAGCATACACAATGGAGCCATAGTCCAGCTTAGAGCGAATAAGAGATCTGTATAAGTGAAGAAGGGTTTTCTGATCCCCTCCCCACTTTGAGTTTGAGACGACTTTTAGCAAATCTAAGGCCTTCAGGCATTTTGTCTTTAGATATTTAATATGTGGCAAAAAAGTTAGATGATGGTCGAAAATTAATCCTAAAAATTTGGCTTCTTTTACAATCTTGATTGGAGTGCCATCTAAAAAGAGTTCAGGATCTTTATGAGGTTTATATTTCCGACAAAAATGGATACAATTGGTCTTGGTCTGTGAGAACTTAAAGCCATTCTCAAGACACCATTTATGAATTTTATTAAGACACAACTGTAATTGGCGTTCAATAGTACGCATATTTTTACCACGACATGAGATATTAAAATCATCTACAAACAAAGACCCATCAATTGAGTCATTTAATACTTTAGATAAACTATTTATTTTTATGCTAAACAATGTAACAGACAAAATACTGCCTTGTGGAACCCCCTGATCCTGATTATAATGATCAGACAGGGTTGATCCAACACGAACTTGAAATTGTCTGTCCGTTAAAAACTGCGATATAAAATGAGGCAAACGGCCTCTGAAACCAAAGTCGTGTAAATCTTTTAAAATACCATGTTTCCATGTTGTATCATAAGCTTTTTCAAGATCAAAAAAGATTGATACAGCATGCTGGCTATTTACAATGGAATTTTTAATGAATGATTCTAAACGAACCAGATGGTCAATAGTACTTCGATTTTTGCGGAAACCACATTGAATATTGTTAATAAGATTATTAGTTTCTAAAAACCATACTAAACGGTTATTGACCATGCGTTCCATGGTTTTACAAACGCAGCTAGTTAACGAAATAGGTCGATAGTTAGATGGATCAGTATGATCCCGACCAGGTTTCGGTATAGGAATAACAATGGCATTGTGCCAGGAAGGAGGAAAGTGTCCAGTTGTCCAAATATGATCAAAAATATTTAGCAGTGTTTCTAGACATGGATTGGGTAAATGTTTAAGGAGCTGATAGTGGATATTATCAGCTCCTGTTGCGGTATCATGAGCTTGCGTTAGGGCAGTATTGAGCTCATGTAGTGAAAATACTTCATTGTAGTCTTCACCATTATCCGAATTAAAGTTAATAGTTTTCTTTTCTTGTTGATTTTTATATTTCTGAAATTTGGGATTATAATTGGCTGATGAAGAGTGTTTGGCTAAAGTTTCACCCAACTTATTTGCGATGTCCATTTTGTCAGTAAGTAGACCATGACCATCTTTAAGGTGATGAACGCCAGAATTTGAACCCTTCCCTTTGATTCTTTGTACCATGTTCCACACCTTTGTCATTGGTGTACGGGAATTAATCTTTGATACAAAGTTTCTCCAAGACTGTCGCCGATTTTGTTTGAACGTACGTCGAGCCTTGGCACCATTTATCTTTACATTATTGAAATTGTGAACTGTAGGGTGACGGCGAAAGTATTTTTCAGCCTTCCTCCTATTCTTCCTAGCCTGTTTGCAATCATCTGTAAACCATGGTTTACGAATGTGTGGTTTAACAGAGGACTTAGGAATAGTTACATCAGCAATATTATTCAGCGTGTCCGTGAATAACTGAAGAGGATCAGGGACGTTAAGAAAAATGTCAGATATCAATTTGTCAGTACAAAGTGCCTGAAATAATGGCCAGTTGGCCCTTTTAAAATTCCACCTTGACACAGGTGGCTCATTATTCGGGTTAATAGCAGAAAGTATCGTGGGGAAATGGTCGCTTCCACATAGATCATTGTGTACTGACCACTCAAATTCGTTATATACATTTGGATCTGTGAGTGACAAATCAAGAGCAGAATAAGTTCCAGTAGCGGGATGTAGATATGTGTCTGATCCATCATTATATATGCATAAATTATTATTTGAAATGAAGTCTTCCAGGATTTTCCCTTTGTTGTTGGTATCTGTGCTACCCCACAGAGGGTTATGCCCATTCAGGTCACCCATAATGACACAGGGTCTTGGGAGCTGATCAAACAAATCCTGAAGATCAGATTGCTGAAGAGGAGACGATGGTGAAATGTATAAAGAGCAAAGTGTGAAAGTTATATGTAAAGACAGACGGACAGCAACAGCTTGAAGGTTGCATGTAAGAGGGACGGGGCTATGGATGACATCCTGCCTCACCAAAATGGAAGCGCCACCTGTCGCCTTGTCACCTGGAGGTGAAAACGAATGATACGAATTGTACTGACGAAAATCAAATTTATCTGTATTTTTCAGGTAGGTTTCTTGTAAGCTAAAAGCTGATGGTTTAAAATCTTGTGATAATAACTGTAGATCATTGAAATTGTTCCTAAGTCCTCTGCAATTCCATTGTATTAAATTCGTGGCTCCACTCATGGAGGTTCAACCGGGAGACGTGAACGAGTAGAAGGAACATTCCCATGTACTGGGAGAGAAGGAGTGACCTCCATGTCCAATGGTTCATAAGAATTATGAACCGCTACAGGGCACGCGTCAGGAGAAGGCTCCTCCAAGTGCTGGAGTGCTCTGGCCTTTCTCCTCATTTGCTTTTTGGTCTGTTTTTTAGATAGATGGGCTTCGCCCTGAACTGATTCGATTTCCGTGATAATGTCTGGTTCAGTTGGTTGAATATGCGAAGTTGGCAAGTTTTCCGTTTGAGATGAAGACGTCATTGTTGAAGGCTTATCCGGAGACAATTTAGGTGCGTCATCAATGATGATCTGGTCATTGTGGACCCAAGAGATTTCAGTTTGACAATGAGTGGATCTCATTGTGATTTTGTGACCTTGACTCGGAGAAGAGACTGCAGCTGAATATAATCTATTTGAAGTGCTCTGAGAGGGAACAAGTAGTTTTTTAGCATCAGAGTAGGAAATGTTATTTGTATGTTTGATTTTTAGTATTTTCGATTCGTGATCGAAAATCGGGCATGATTTGGAGGACGACAAGTGCTCACCGCTGCAGTTAGCACATTTGATCTCATTTGTGCACTCTGTGCCCTCATGAGGACCACTGCAATGGGAGCATCTTGTCTTGGCCGTGCAAGATTTGGCCCCGTGACCGAAGCGTTGACACTTGAAACACCGGAGTGGATTTGGAACATAAACCTCCACTCCGATGTTAAAGTATCCAGCTTTTATTGATGATGGAACAGTAGAAGTTGAAAATGTGAAAAGATATGTCTGAGTTTTAAATATATTTCCATCTTCTGTTTTGCGTGTGAATCGCTTGACAGCGGTGACACCTTGATGCTTAAGTTCTGCTGCAATCTCTTCTTCAGTCATTTCTGAAAGACATCGTGCTCGATCTCGCACGATACCACGGCTAGAATTCAATGTCCTGTGCACTGAGACAGCAACCTGCGTGTTAACAAACTGCTGGAGACCCAGCAAGTTGATAGATTGCTGTCTCCGTGCACACTCCACAAGTATGGAACCAGAACGAAGACGTGTAACGTTCTTCACTTCACCACAAGTACTTTGGATGCCCTTTGATATGGCAAACGGATTAAGTTTTAAAGGAGTTTCATCGACCGATGCGATAACAATGAATCGAGGCCAAGAATCTGCAACAATAGGCGAAACCTCATCGTCAGACGAAACAGAATCGACATGACGACGTTTGTTTGCTTTGAAAGAACCAGGGGATTTGTTGTGAGACATGGTGTGAGTATGTAATTCGACATCTCTGCTCCCCACCCGCCATCGAGTGTCAACAAGGACGATGCTGCAGAGGAAACCAATCTACAACACCAGGGTTACAAAGGTGTTATACTCAAGCAATATAAACATAGGTAGCTATTTTTGACAAACAGAATTTAAAGTCAGGCTGGTTCGGCCCTTGACAGTAATCTGAAGTCACATAGAACCTAGAGGTTGATATATAGCCAGATTGGCCCATGAGCCACCGCCTTCTGGCGTAAGACTCTAGGCAATTTTTCAATCCAAAATTGATAATTCACACAAGTTATGGACGGCCAAGACCAAAATATACATCAAAATACAACACAGGTGTGCATTTACAATATTACGCACAGGGCCTGGCATGACTAGCCGATTGATAAGACCGGGCCCATCTTACCACCCGTCTAGGCGAAGTAAGGGTCGAAGTAGTGTGTTGGGCAAAGGAACACAGTTCCAGGAACCAGTGCCCTCAACTACCAGACTCCCGTCCTCCGCCGACACAGGGACGCAACCCACGGCAAACGGGCTGCCCACTTTGGTCGCCTCTTACGACCAGCAATGGGGTGCTGTGGAAATATTCTACCCCGGTTCCACACGGGGGAAGAGCTATTAGCGCTACCCAGCACTCACCACGAGGAGGTTGCTCTTCACGAGTGCCTGTATTGGGAAGAAGGAGACCAGTGACATTATGGTGAGTACATCTTATTTGATGCAAACAATTATACTATTTATAATATCATGATAAAACTTGCATATTAATAATATATTGCATGGATATGAAATAAAATATTGTGACTATAGAATAATAGTGGTGAAACGATGCGTCGATGGATCATGAGTTTTAATGCGACGACACAATATATGATACGGTTTTATTCTGTATCGATACAAGACGATACACTTGCTGACATAAATTACTTAATACTTGTTTAATGACAACCCAGCAATTTTGTCAGTCAACTATCTCAAAATGTGTTGTAATTAGCGTTTCAAGTTCACTACTAAAATAGCCGACAAGAATGTGTCTACAGCTAGCTTTTCCTCTTGATCTTGCATTGCTCTGATATATTTATAGTCAAGAACTTAACACGTGATTTGATGTAAATATGTGTATCTTACTGCGACCTTGCTGTATCATTTCACCCCAGTGTAGTAATATATAATGCACCATAGACAGTTGTCATGAAGCTGAATTTAAATATCATTGTTTGATGACACCTACTCATGATAGGTGACAATTATCAATTCAATTTATCATGCAAAATTATTTACTCAACAATTGTATATATCCCCCATTTTTCTTGAACTCACTCCTGGCCTCTTTAATAAGCATATACAGTGTATCACTGGGGCGTTGTAAGGTTCTCTAAATGCCGGTGACAAGACAATATTTACATGTTAGACATGTTACACATATCATCAAAAAACACATAGCTTATGAAGCTGAAATTGTTTCATGTCCCCTGAAGCAGCTCACAAACGTCCTGTATGGCTTTTAAACATTGCGACATGTTGCCAATATGTCCACTATGACTGCATTAGGAAAATCTATATACAGTAGGTATATGGTAGTTAAGATCTCAAATCCTTTTTTTTAAGGGATCAATTCCCTCACAACAGCATGGCCATTTCACAGTAGTACAGACGCTTTCCCCCCTCACCAAACAGCTCACAAAGGAAATTGCTGGTCTATGTGGCAAGAATAAGCCTTCCATTTTAAGGAAGAATGATAAGTCCACCATTCTAAATCTTACATGGGATACCATAGTAAGTGAATGGAAAACAAAGGCTCCTTTGTACTGGTCTTTTTTGGAGATTTTTATCTCAAACCCAGCTCTCCAGTTAAACAAATTAAAGGATGCCAAGTCCCTTATTCCTGGCCTCGTGACAGCTGGTTCGAAGCTGATCTCCCTCTACAACTAACAACTGAGCCTGGTGCAACACCTAAACAGCATCATTCTCCTGCAAGGTGGGACCAAGAAGTCCTTGTTCAACCGATTAAATGCCACGCATGATAGTCTCAGCTACAATGCTTCAATTAATCAGGTTGAAAGATTTGCTTCTGACTGGCCAGAGACTATAAAATTGTGGAAAGAGCACTGTGAGCGTGATGGAAGACGTGAGTGTCAGCTACAGGAAAACATAGCTCACACAAGAGGTGAAATATGCTGGAATATGGTGCCACTCCTGAAAGAATCTTCTACCTTGCCGGTGAACAAGAAGCTCTTCTTGTTCACAAAACAAATGCACAAGGGGTACTATTTTGTTGGTGACAATGTTGACTTTTACACACGGGTGCGGCACATGTCATATTTGAGGCAAAATCAGAGCCAGCACATGTTTCAGATGTGTGCCTACAAAAACAGGGTATCGGGCAATAACCTGGATGACACGTCACCAAAGGATGACATCAACACCATTCCGTTTTCAAAATTTCTACCAAATGATGAAGATCGCAGTAAACTCGCCGAGGAATTTGCCTACTTTGTAGCGAAAGCATGGGCACAACACATCCCCAAAGCTTTTCAAAGCTTTGCAGCAGTACTGCCCAAGTTTATTCCCCACGAAAACATCCAGGAAACTAAGAAGAAGACTGAAAGGGAATGTTTTCTATTTACTTACTTCTTTTGTTAAGTTATAAGCGGCCTTCAAAAGCGACTATGCTTGTCGTAAGAGGGGACTAACGGGATCGGGTGGTCAGACTAGAAGACTTATTTGATGCATGCCATCGTATCCCAATTGTGTGGATTGATGCTCATGATGTCAATCACTAGACTGTTCAGTCTGGACTCGATTATTTACAGACCGCCGTCATTCAGCTGGAATATTGCTGAGTGTGGCGACAAAAAAACAAACAAACAGTTGTCTCAGGTTATTCATATTTAAAACATATATTTATTTGTTACAAGTAAGTTTCTATTATATCCTACACACAGTAACAAACTACTATCAAAACACATTAATGAAAGATTGTGTCTGAAACTTATAGACTGGAAATGTATTTCAGATACCACTCGGAGTGCTTAAAAAAACCGAACAATTCAACGACCAGATGACTGACATAGCGGAGTTTCTTCACCAGTTCGTTCCTTGCCACAGTGACCGTTCTCCACCACAGAAGGTGCTCAGCGGAGGGGACTACCTCACCTTTGAGAGGCAGAAACAAGCCCATCATGCACTAGGAGATGGACCTACACCAAGTTCCAGATTACAAGGACTTGTCCCAAAGATGGAAGAGTTCCATAACCAAGCTGAATTTCTAAAGGTATATATAATAACATTCATTTTCTGTAATTGCGATTTAACAACAGAAGGACAGCTAATGTGTGAATTATAAATTGGTTTATTGTTTTGTTGCAAAAGTAACGGACTGGTCTTTGTCTAATACCTGACTACCTGATACTAATGATCACATTTTTTTTTCAGGTTATATGGAAACACTTGTACTCGTCCTCCTCCAACAAGTCTGTTGGCACTCTGCATGCTGCAAGAAACACGATAAATGTGGTGAATGTTACTCAGGATCCTCATGACAACTTTTACCCATGCTCTGAATTGATGGACAAGGTCACCACCGCCTACATCGTAACTGGGGGACTACATCACTTCCAAATGGAACACCTCACTTCTGTCCCAACGGCAATTTACATGGGTGCTGTTGGCAATCCATATGAAATGATTGATTTTTTTCTAGGTCATGCAAAACAGTTTGTAGACAAGCACGTCTTACCGGAGGTTCCAAAACTGCCAGCTCATGGTCTCCAATCAAACACACTAGCCTGCAGGTACTGTGGAAAACTGTACCAGAGACCAAAAGCTTTCGAAAACACGAGGCACGTTTGCATCGACATTCTGATCCGGAATATAATGCTGAAAACAACCAGGATTCCACATCTTCAGCAGAATCAAGATCATCTGTGTATCAGTATACCCGTCTGTCTCCACCAAGGCAGGGTCGACACTAATCATCTCAACGACCTTGACTTGGAGCATTGCAACAGGGCTTTCAAAGATGGTGTACACACATACAAGGGAAGGTACACAGATAAGACAATTCTCAGAGTCAGCAGAAGTGCGCTGTTAATGGCAGAATTATGCAAAAAATATGACAAGTTGACATTCTGCAAGCAAAGTTCGGGAAGGCATGCAGTTGTTGATCCCTCTGGTGATATTCTGAAACTTGTAGAACAATTCAATGCCTTTGCAGCTCTATTCAATGAGGCAACAAGCCACTGCCACAGAGAATTCAAGAACATGCAGGATCCACTGTCCTCACTCAATACGAGTGACATCCAAAATTGGATTTCAGAAAGTCTGAAAGTCTTCAGTAGCTGCACATACTATGACATCTGAACCTTTCAGTCTTTTTCCGATGTGTTATTCAGTGTCACATGACTAAAACGAGACCCTGTTGCAATGTTGCTATCACTGGATGTTTCATGATCTTCATGTTCTGAGTCTGAGTGAGATGATGAGCTATCACTCGAGTCACTGCATGGAGTATTGCATGTACATGAGCCGATGCAGTCACAGAGACACTTGCAAGATATGGCACAGTTGTCACAGCACTTATGCAAAGGTTGAATTTGTTGAGGGTTCTGGTCAAATGACTTCAGTAGCTCAACTCGTCGACATACGTTGGTTCTGACATACTGTTTCATTTCATCCGAAATATTCCGCCTGCCACTGACACACTGTCTACATTTCATGAGAAGAGCATGTGCCTGCTTTTCTGGATCCCTGCCTGCTCGTCCTGTCTCTTGAATATAATCGTCAACATTGTTGGCTGGACCATAGTGGATGACGGTTTCCACACTTTGTAAGTCAAGTCCCATGCTGAATGATGTTGAGCAAAGGACTATCCTCTAGATCTAGAAACCATTTGGATCCATGAAGGACTGGGACACATATTTCTTCACTTCCCTGTTTGTCTTGCTGTGGAACATGTCGAATAAACGATTCTTATGACTGTTAACTCCGTCGTCACTATTGTTTATAAACGCATCATGTTTTAGCTCTGATTTGAGAAAGTCAAAGAGATCACCTATTTGCTTGATTTTGCGGAAAAATATCAGCATCCTTGGTGTTTGTCAATTCCGTTCCCACAACAGGGTAACTAACCATGAAAAATCCTGGCGAATGTTGCCACTGGTTGATATCTGCCAGTACTTGATGTTTTCTTTGTTGGGACTGAGGAGTATTTGTTCACAGCCGGACATACACATTTAATTAATTATCACATCTCGGGTTGACTTGGTTGCAGTCGCTGTTAGTGCAATCACTGGTATTCCTGGAGCTAGTGCCCTGAGTTATTTAAGTGCTCCATACGCTGGTCGAAAGGCCTTTTTATTTCTAATATTCTTTTCACCTTTGTTACACTTGCCGCAGAAAAAATACACAATTAAAGTGAAACTTTAGTCAAGATGAGCATTATGAATGTCTTAAGCTGTTAAGGTTTGATTGTCATTCCTTATTCATACATATTCTGTATGGTGATATGCATGATTGATGTTGAACTTCAATTCAATAATCAGAAGCTTGAAAATTGGCCGATTTCTTTTATGAAATTCAACTCCTTATTAGAATAAGATCAACATATCTATTGAAAAAACAATTGTTGTTAGATGACTATTTTTTGTAACTGATTTATTCAAGATCAACTTTAGTGTTTTAACTTAGCTAATGTTAGCTGTGGATGTATGCATTCCTTTTTCATAAGGGCATGAACATACATAATAAAATGCCTCTACCTGGGACTGCGGCCAAACCCTTGTTTCAAAGCAACAATGTGTCAAGTTCATGATGATTGTAGAAGTTCTTGTATGTATTCATAATGTGACAAACCTACATTTTGAAAAGTTAATATTTGTGCTTTAACTTTGATTTGATGAATATCAAATTAGATATTTAGTCACACACACACACACACTATATCAAGGCAGCCTGTAAACTAGTAATTGATATGCACACCATCCTAGTCATTAAAACATTCACTCGCCATGCCTAAGACCCGAGTTGGATGCCCAACATCGGTACTATGTGTGAAGCCCATTTCTGGTTTCCCCGCCGTGATATTGATGGGATATTGCCAAACGATGCGTAAAACCATGCTCTCTCATTCAACATGCCATGCCTTGACAGACAAAACGAAATACAAAATATAACATTTATACTTACAATTTTGCAATGCAGTGTGCTTCATCAATGAAAAATTGCCTTCAAAATCTTCTCTTTAGTCAGGTCTTGTATGACATCACGCTGTGTTCCAAGAACTGTCTCTGGACTTGCAAATATTATGTCAGTGTCACAAGATTGAATATCCTGAATTGATATTTGGTCCATTACATGTCCAAGATCATCATCATCATCACGAGTAGGGTCATGTTCACCCTTCAAATGAACAGATTTCAATCCAATAGATGAACACTTCTCTGTTTGTTTTGTCATTAGTGCCACCAAGGGTGAAATAACAATCACAGTAGCATGTTTGGAGTTATCAAGTTTCTTAAACACGAATGGTGCTATTTCAAAAGTAAGGGATTTTCCTGTTCCTGTTGGAGAGGACATCCTTTCCTCTGAGGTAACTAACATCACTTGTCTTTGATGATTCCTGAAGTGATCAATATGTAACTGTTGCTTTCCAAACGATACAGCTTCGTCAGTAGCATTACCTTCCATACCAATAGTTATACTTGTAGTTAAATAGAGGGTATACAGCAAACGCTTACAGAAAGCAGCCCACACTTAAAACACAACATCAGTCCTTTGTTCAGTTCGGCAGTGTGTCAGATTCATGATGACCACATGTGTGGAGATCAGCCATCCCAGGTCACCCTGGTAATCCCCTCAGTAAACCCCCCCCCCCCCCCTTTTCCATTTACGCCTTTCCCCCCCCCCCCCCCACCCCCCACCCCACCCCCCACCCCCCCTATTTACGCCTCTCCCCACTGCCCCAGCTGTATATTGTTACAGTAAACCTAGATGGGAGCACTACCAGTGCTTGTGATGAAAGAATCACGGTCAAGCATATCCTGCTTGACTGTTGATTTTACTATTTCAATGAAGGATCTTTTTAATACTATAAGTTGTCATTTAATTATTGGCTTTTTAAAGGAAATAGAGTTGTTTAGTAAATTTTCTTAATTTGTTTTGTATAAAAATAAATGATAGTTTAACATTAGTAGAATAAATTGATATCTGTGAATGTTTGTGGCTGTATCCTCGAAGGGGGTTAACGTCGTGTAAAATTATTGTCCCCCTGAGAGGGTATCGTAAGTCCAAAATATTCAAAATATGTTATTCCTACTATAGTTTTAATAGTAGCATATGTGTTCTTTTAATTTGGCTAAATTTCCCAATAATCACCAAAAGCTGAAGGGATGATGTAAATCCGGCTGGGGTCCATGCTAGTAGCAAAAGTACTGTCAGTCCCCATGGACCCCAGTATGGGGATCTACCTTCAGTTGATGGAGATCGATAGCCTGATTTTATAATGTATTGTTATGTATCGTAGTATCCGTTTTATGATTAAATACTAGTTTTAAATATTTCTCTGTGATATGTCTAGTTATTTTACTGCCCGTCGTTGGCAGGTTTTTATACGCTTCAAAGTATTTATAATCTTTAATCTTGATAGTCATGATATGGCTGAAATATTGCCGATGTGACTTAAAACTTAACCCACTCACTCACTCATTTAATATTTCATGTCGTGGCAAAAATGTGCGTACCATCGAGAGACAGTTGAAGCTATGTCTCAACAAAATCGAAAAATGGTGTCTTGAAAATGGTCTTAAATTTTCCAAAGTTAAGACCAATTGTATCCATTTTTGTAGGAAATACAAGCACCACAAGGATCCAGAGCTATTTTTACTCCTTTGAAGGTTGTAGAAGAGGCCAAGTTCCTGGGTCTCATTGTCGATCATCATTTAACTTTTAAGCCACATATTAATTATCTCAAAACTAAATGCCTGAAGGCTTTAGATTTGTTGAAAGTTGTTGCCAATACAAAGTGGGGAGGTGATCAGACAACCCTCCTCCACTTGTAAAGGTCTCTGTATCCAAGGTACTTTAAACGCCTTAATGACCGGCGGTAATTGTCGTTAATTACCAGGGTGTAGCCAGTCGCGTACCTCTTCTTCTGAACTACGGTAATCCCCTCGTTCTTTGGTGCTGACAGTCAGGGATGAGCGAGAGGTACCAGGTCAGTACCCGAGGGCCTTGGACCTATTACCGTAGTTACTCCAACAAGTACAAAGAGTGATCTTCGTTTAACAGCTTTTATTCCCACTTTGTGTTGCCGGTCAACCCACTCTTTTTGTCACTTAATTATGAGACTTCGGCCGCAAAGCTTCAGTCTCAGTCGAAATGCTGGTGCCTAGGTTTGGTTTCTGGTTCGAAAGATCGTGACAACAAGCCGAGAGCGGAGCACCAGTCCAGATGTAGTCTCCGCAGCCGCTCCTTAGCCGCTACCTCGCCGCTCTCTCGCCGTTCTCTAGCCGTTCTCTCGCCCTTCCTAAGCCGTTTTTCTCGCCGTTTTTGATTTGGGGCTTTTGCCCCTTTTTAAACCGGTACCTACGTCACAGCTCTACTCATTTTTCCATTTATCATTGGTCAACCACCTGTCCCCCCTACACTAGATCATTCTAACCCACTCATATCTAATAACCAGCACCTTATTCAGACTTGTTATGATGTAGCTTCTCACCCTTCTGGAATTCGAACTATTTTCCCCCCAATACCATATATGTCTCAGGTCCCTAACATCTCCGTCCCTCTCATCTCCGTTCCACATTTTATCTACTTCCAATCTGGTTAATCGTTTTTCATTAATGTATAACCCTCGACCTACTACCCTCACCCCTGGTTATTCGTGGCCAAGTATGTTCCCCGTAGTCTTCAGCTATCAGAGTTGCCCGTCTCCTATATATATATATCAATGTCCCCACACTCTGAGATGTTGCCAATTCTCGTTATAATATCTGGTATACATTCCCTCTTATTTCTATGACTTATTGATTTAACTTCCCTTTAATTATCAAAATATGTATTACACTTTCATGCCTATAATACGACAATTACGTAGGTGTCTTAATGAATTGTTAATTACTTTAATTAGTTGTTAATTACTGTACTTTTATGCCTATAATATCTGATCCACTCTAAATTAGATTATGGCTTCATCGTTTATGGTGGAGCCTGTAAGAGCAATTTACAAAAATTAGATTCAATTCACCATCAGGGCCTAAGACTATGTCTTGGCGCATTTCGAACGTCTCCTGTGGATAGCTTACGAGTATATGTAGAAGCTGATGAACCATTGTTGAAGCAACGGCGTATCAAATTATCGCTTCAATACATTGCAAAATTACATTCTAACCCGTTAAACCCTGCATATAACTGTATATTTCAACCCCTTTATGAATAACTTTTTCATAGTAAGCCTAAGCTGGTCCCACCACTAGGCATTCGGATTAAACCCCACATTACAGCTGAAATATTGATTTAGATAATATTTCTCTTTTCAGGCTTCTGTCTTCCCCTCCTTGGCAACTTATCAGACCGGAGGTGGACTTTACTCTTACACAATTTAAAAAATCAGACACAAATCAATTAATATACCAACAAGAATATATACAACTTAGAACTAAATATGAATCCCACCGTTCCATTTTTACAGAAGGATCAAAGGATGGTAGCACAGTTTCCAGTGCTGCTGTCGTTGGATCCAAAACTGTATCATCCCGATTACCAGACCATAGCTCAATTTTCACAACAAAAGCCAAAGCCATTTTGACATCGTTGGAATATATTAAAAAACAATCTAGCAGTACACGGTTCATCAGCTTTTCAGATTCACTTTCTTGTCTACAGGCAATAAAATCTAGCTCTTCACGTCATCCATTTATTTTAGATATTTTAGAACTAAATAATGACCTTGCCACTGGCCAATACAACATCGTCTTTTGTTTTCTGCCCAGTCATGTTGGAATCACGGGTAACACTATGGCTGATGCTGCAGCAAAAGCAGTGCTCAACAAATCTGTGACACCACTTCTTCTTCCATACAGTGATTATAAACCTGTAATTAGAGGTTATATCAAAGACCTAATGCAAAAGAAGTGGGATACTCAAGTGGGTATAAATAAATTACATGCAATAAAAGCAAATATCGGTTACACCTACTTGGGTTGTCAGTCCAGATTTGAAGAGGTCATTATGCGACGATGTCATATTGGCCATTCACGTTATACACATGAGTATTTATTGAAAGTTGAAGATCCTCCATTCTGTGTCCCTTGTGATGAAAGAATCAGAGTCAAGCATGTCCTGCTTGACTGTATCGATTTTTCCATCACAAGGTATAATTATTTCCAGGTTTCATCCATACAGGATCTTTTTAATGTAAGTTCTCGTTTAATTCTTGGATTTATTGATAAATTTTTATATGTATTGTTGTAAAAAGTATATTTTTTAATTTGGAAGAATGAATTAATAACTGAGATGTTGGTGGCTGTACCTTCAAAGGGGGTTGAAGTAACGTAAAATAATTGTCCCCCTGCGAGGGTATGAAAGTCCCATTTCATTCAAAGTAGTTTTCATCTCTCTGTGATTTTCATCGTAGAATTCATGTTGGTTTTAAATGCTATGGCATGAATTTCCTGACAATCACCAGTAGCCAGAGGGATGGTGTAAATCCTTCTGGGGTACCATGCAGGAAGCAGATGTACCGTAAGTCCCCATGGTCCCTAGTTATGGTGACCAAACTGTGGTTGCTGGTGATCTCTAGCCCAATTTTATAATGTATTGTCCTGATTAGTCAAAGATTTTATAGTTACTTACTAGTTTTATATTTATAGCTGGGATACTCTAGTTCTTTTACTGTCCAATGACGGGAGATTTTATATATTTACGTCTACATTTATGTATTATTACTGTACAACTTGATTTAGTCACGATATGGCTGAAATATTGCCGATGTGACTATAAATCTTAACTCACGCAATCTTCAGTAAAAATATCAACATCTTCGTCTCGTAGGTATATGAAGCGCCATATAGGTTTAATCTTCCGGATCTTCGTCGTAGTCTTTGTCAATATGAAGCCTGTTGTCCTCTGGGGTATGACTAATATCAAGAAACTCAAACGTTTCTTCGTACCCAACAGCTTCTCAAATACCTAAGCTTTCAGCCTCAAGGCCCAGGTCGGTTCCATGGTCCCAACTTTGTCATCTGAATTAGTGATCGATATGAATAGGGCCAAGGGCACTTGAATGTGACCACTCAATCAGTAAAAACCCCTATATTTTACCAGTCTCCTCATTGGTCAATATGTTGTCAACAATGTTAAAACATTTGATCCTGTGACCCTCTTTGCGTTTATCTGTGAATATCTTGACTAGTAAGGGAGATTGAGTGTGGTTTTAATGACGAGAGGAACACAAGAAATTGCTTTCCTGTATTGCACCCATTTGAGGAAACGAGCCCGGGTCTTTGGCCTGAATAGCCAATGCTTTGACCTAGAGGAAGGGATCTTAAACTGAAATACTTCGTATGCATGATATTTAACATAGTTTAAAACAAAATTATTATTACTAACAGAAAGTGTGCTGTTCCATTTCCGGTTTCTGAAATACTTTCTTACTGCAAGAGAGCTGCTTTTACAACAAAGCTCTTACTACTTCCTTTTGGCATTGTCTAACTGCCGGTTGCAGTTTGCACATTCTTCATACATTAAAACCTTAAATCTGAAAGACTCATTATTCTTTCATAGCTTATCATTAAATTATTATTAACTCTACTTTGCTGTCACTGTTTCGGAAAACAGTTCCTTTCATAAAACTGAAACCCCAAAGTCCTAGTTTGTATCAACATTTTGAACACTTGCGGTTTTGTCAATTGTGGTTTCGGAAATAAGAACGTTAGAACTTCAAATGGAAAGTAATAGGATAGCTGTAGCTTATTTTGTAAGTTAGCTCTTAGTACTTATGTATGACTTCAGCTTTCTAATCATCAACTTTCCCTTTATTTTGAGCAATATTCCAGCAGCTCCAGTGTACTACGTGAATTACACTGATATATTGAATTAAGTAATTCACAATGATAGTTACCTCAAAACAAAAAATATTACAGGCTTAAATTCGTCTTTTATACCCGTTTAGTAGAGATGTAGGATGTGTAGTCGTGTGACAGATGGACCAAATGAAATATAATGCAGGTGCTTGGTTTGATGAGGAAGAACGTTTCTATGTTGTAACACAGGTCTCTCAATATGAAATGAGGGTTTATAACATGTATAATTCTTCTTGATACCAAAGTATTTTTTTTATAAAAGTGTAGCTGCAGGCATTACTCTACATGAATTCACCCCACTGTTATTGATTATTGATAACAAATATACTGACACTCATTATTTCCAAAATGATTAATGGAGGTAAATGTACTTGGTATAATTATATGCACTGCTTCTAAATTTTATCACATAGTTATTCTGAATAACATGTCTCTTATTCTTTGACAACTGTGTTTTGGGGGTTTTGAAGAAAGAATATTGTAAACTATGATTATTTTCCCTACATTGACATTACAGATAACATCCACACGTCTTTTTAAGTACGTTAAACTGTGTAAATATATCAACGATTTAAGCAGGCAATGCTTGTAAGAATATATTAGCAAAACTGCATGTATGAAGTAGAAAGATTTGTTAGTGGTAGTGTGATGATGTTGGCAGCCATCTCGTACGCTGGTAGAATGGACTTTGGGGGTTTCACAGCACAACGGCTACACGTCCTTCCAATTATGCAACAAACGAACGCAATTTTCCAAAAAGACAACGCCCGACCATCTGTTGATTAATTATATGAGCGGTCAGGTAGCTTAGTGGTTAAAGCATTCGCTCGTCACGCCGAAGACCTGGGTTCGATTCCCAACATTAGAACAATGTGTGAAGCCCACTTCTGGTGTTCCCCGCCGTGATATTCCTGGAATATTGCTAAAAGCGGTGTAAAACCATACTCACCTTACGCATTTGATATATTAAATATACATATGTAATCACTTTTGCGTTTCCATTGCTGCAGATTATATATCCTTGACTGCCCAGGCGTTTCAGACAACGAACGATTCAGCTGTTATCATTGGTTGAATATGTAGTTAGACTCATTGCTTCAATCAGAACGTTTCAGGGTAAAGTGGGCACTCGTGAAGAGCAACCTCCCCGTGGTGAGTGCTGGGTAACGACGCTAATAGCTCTTACCCCGTGGTAGAATGTTTCCACAGCACCCCGTTGCTGGTCGTAAAAGGCGACCGAATTGGGCAACCTGTTTGCCGTGGGTTGCACCCCTGTGTCGGCGTAGGACAGGATTCTGGTGGTTGAGGGCATTGGAGCCAGGAACCAGTGTTCCTTTTGCCCAACACACCACTTTGAACCCTTACTTCGCCTAGACGGGTGGTAGAATTGGCCCGATTCTATTGGCTAGATTCTATTGGCTATCAATCGGCTGGTCACGCCATACCCTGTGCATGGAAAAGTGTCACTTTAGAAACATCATATAAAACAATTTATGATGATCAAATATGTTTAACAAACTATGCCGATATAATTATTGCCTAGAGACCTATGCCAGAAGGCGATGGCGCATGGGCCAATCTGGTGATGTCAATCTCCAAATTCTATATGTTTCCAATGTTCTGTGTCATAGGCCGAAACAGCTGGGCATTTCTTTTGGTAGACAAATGTATCTTTTCGTGTTGTATTTACTGGAGTATACCATCCCTGTAACCCTGGTGTTGTAGACAGGCTTCCTCTTCAGCATCGTCCTTATTGACACTCGATGGCGGGTGGGTGCTGAATAAATTCCTTTCATTATGGCGCAACAACTACCTGGTTCAACTCGTCATAAAAAAAAAGAGAAGAATTGAATATGTTCAACTGAAAATGTGTTTCAAAACAATGATTCTTGCGCTCGCTTTCTTGTGATCGAGGCTGCTGAACCCTTTCGCCATTTCAAAAGCTGTTTCCGGAATTTGTGGTGTAGTAAAAAACGTAACCCGCCTTCGGTCTGGCTCACAAATTGTGGAGGGTGCACGGAGACAGCAATCTCTAAATCTTTTATCAATTACTCAGTTTGCCAATGTTGATGTTGCTGTGTCAATGCACAGAACACTGAACTCGTGTCCGTGAATTGTTCGGGACAGAGCTCAAAGCCTGTCTGATATGTTGGAACAAGAAATTGTCAGGAAAGAGTTGTCAGGAATACCAATACTTACCTGTTCACTTTTGCGTGTTCTTCCTTACCGCAATCAATCAAAGCTGGTTATGTCAATATCGGAGTGCATATGTATATCCCAAATCCACTCCGATGTTATAAATGTGAAAACTTTCGGCCATGGTTCAAAATCATGTGATAAACCTGTCAGATGTCATCGTTGTGCTGGCAGCCATGGGGGTCAAGACTGTGAGGAGGACATTGTTTGTGCTAACTGTGGTGGCCAACACATGTCTTCTTCAAAGTCATGTCCTGTTTGGCAACTGGAATCCAAAATCAATAAAATAAAAACATTTCTTTTGCAGATGCAAGAAAGCTGTTCACCAAACAATCAACAAATCAATCACAACTAAATTATTCTGCTGCAGTTCCACATTCTGCACCTATATCAATTGCCACTGCATCAATCACATGCCAAGCGGATCTATCATGGGTCCATTCTGATCATCCCATTAACACAGCTAGAAGCAGTCCTCAAACATCTGATAATCAGACCAGTTCAGCAACCCAGACTGACACTCAGACTGCTAGTCAGCCTGACACAGTTGTTTCAGAAAAAAACAAAACCATGAACCACTTGACAGCTCACTTGACAAAAAGAAAAGAGTAAAAATTTAATAGAAGACAAACATCTCCGGCAGCCTCGCCCCCAGCGCTATCTCTACACAACTCCTTTGAGCCTCTTGACATGGAGGTTACTCTGTCTGTACAGGACAGTAGGAGTAATTCGTCCTCACGTTCACGTGAGAGATCTCCAATTGAGCCTCCATGACTCAATTTTCCAATATGATACAATGGAATTGCAGAGGACTGAGAAAGAGTTTTAATGAAATACAATTATTACTACAGGATTTTAAACCATCGGCAATATGTCTCCAAGAGACATATCTCAAGCATACAGATAATTTTGCCTTCAGGAAATATGGCACTCGTGAAGAGCAACCTCCTCGTGGTGAGTGCTGGGTAACGCTAATCGCTCTTCCCCCGTGTGGAACCGGGGCAGAATATTTCCACAGCCTCCCATTGCTGGTCGTATGAGGCGACTAAAATGGGCAGCCCGTTTGCCGTGGGTTGCGTCCCTGTGTCGGCGGAGGACGGGAGTCTGGTAGTTGAGGGCACTGGTTCCTGGAACTGTGTTCCTTTGCCCAACACACTACTTCGACCCTTACTTCGCCTAGACGGGTGGTAAGATGGGCCCGGTCTTATCAATCGGCTGGTCATGCCAGGCCCTGTGCGTAATATTGTATATGCACATCTGTGTTGTATTTTTATTGTATATTTTGGTCTTGGCCGTGCATTACTTGTGTAAATTCTCTATTTTTGATGGAATAAATTGCCTAGAGTCTTACGCCAGAAGGCGGTGGCTCATGGGCCAATCTGGTGATGTTGACCTCTGTATTCTGTATGTCTCCAGTTTCTTGTCATGGACTGAACCTGCCTGGCACTACATCTGGTAGATAAATATAGCTATTCAAGTCATATTCTCTGGAGTATAACATCCCTGTATCCCTGGTGTTTGCATGTTGGAGATCCGGTGCAACAACACATCGCCCTTGTAGCACTCCATGGTGGGTGGGGAGCAGGGGTGCTGAATTACTATATTTCACCATGTCTCACCAATACCCCGGTTCAACCCGTTCGAAACGTAGACATGTCGATCTTGATGACATTGATCAAAGTGAACAATTATCTCGTGGCTTGGATTCCTGGGCCCGGTTTATTGTGATTGAGGCAGCTGACAAACAACCCATTAAACTAAATCCATTCGCCATTTCCAAAGCTGTCTTAGGAATTTGCGGAGAAGTGAAAAATGTTACACGTCTTCGCAGTGGATCTCTTCTCATTGAGTGTTTACGGAGACAGCAATCTCTGAATCTTTTGTCTTTAACCACATTCGCAAATATTGAGGTTGCTGTGTCTGTACACAAAACCTTAAATTCTTGCCGAGGCATTCTTCGAGACAGAGCTCGTTGCCTGTCCGATATGTCAGAGCAAGAGATTACTGATGAACTGACAACTCAAGGTGTAACAGCAGTTAAGCGTTTTACTATGAAATCGAGAGACGGTGACATCATCCCGTCTAACACTTATCTGCTTACCTTTGCCCTTTCGGCCCTTCCTAAGTCAATTAAAGCTGGTTATCTCAACATCGGAGTGGAGGTGTATGTCCCCAATCCACTCCGATGTTTCACTTGCCAAAAGTTCGGACATGGTTCTAAATCCTGCAATCACTCTGTGGTCTGTCAGCGCTGTGGCGAAGGCCATAACAACACCAACTGCACAGGTGACGTGAAATGTGCAAACTGCAAAGGAACACATCTGGCTTCATCGAAGTTATGTCCCGAATGGCTAAAACAATCAAAAATCTTGAAGCTCAAACATGAGAACAATATCTCATTTTACGAGGCTAAGAAGCTTATTGAAAATCAGTCTCCACAAACTCCACTAACCAGAACGTATTCTGCTGCTGTATCTACCGCTGATCCTCCAAATCCTCCAAAAACTACAATTTCTATCCAGACAGATTTGACTTGGATTACATCCGATCAACCTGTTAATATATCTTCTGTAGTAACTTCAAATACATCTTCTACTCAAACATTAAGCTCATCTGAACCTTTGACTGCTGAGGCTGATGTAGAGATTGTTAATAATGAGCCAGAGACTGTAGAACCAGCTACTATTGAATCTGCTGTTGTTACTTTGACCAGAAAAGAAAGAAAAAAATTAAACAGAAAACAAAGTACGATGAAATCCTCATCTTCAGAGGTTTTGCTCCAGAACTCCTTTGATGCTCTGGACATGGACGTAACCCCATCGTCCCAGAGTAATAGTAGGAGTCCATCTTCCTCACGTGCCCGTGAGAGATCCCCCGTAGAACCACCATGACTCAATCTCCTAACATAATTCAGTGGAACTGCAGAGGACTTAGGAATAATTTCAATGAAGTCCAATTATTAGCACAAGACTATAAACCATCAGCTTTTAGTTTACAAGAGCCCTATCTTAAGCATACTGATAAATTTGAATTGCGTCAGTACAATTCTTATCATTCTTTTTCACCTCCAGGTGATAAAGCCACTGGCGGTGCTTCCATTTTGGTGAGGCAGGGCATCATCCACAGTCCTGTTCCTCTCCACTGTAACCTTCAGGCTGTTGCTGTCCGTCTTACTCTACACATAACTTTCACACTTTGTTCCCTATATATTTCTCCATCCTCAAATTTGCAGCAGTCTGACCTTCAGGATTTATTTGACCAACTACCTAAGCCCTGTATCATCATGGGTGATCTTAATGGGCATAACCCTCTATGGGGAAGTTCAAATACAAACAATAAAGGGAAAATCCTTGAAGATTTTATTGCTAACAATAATCTATGCATCTTCAACGACGGCTCGAACACATATTTACATCCTGCAACAGGTACGTACACTGCATTAGATCTGTCAATCACAGATTCTAACTTATATAATGAATTTGTATGGTCAGTCCATGATGACCTTTGTGGAAGTGATCATTTTCCGACAGTGCTTACAGCTATAAACCCCACTGATGATCCACCTATAACAAGATGGAATTTTTCTAAGGCAAATTGGCCGTTATTTCAGAACATATGTACTGACAGATTGCAACATGAACTTTTTCTGGATGTACCTGACCCGATTCAGTTGTTTTCCGATCAACTGAAAGGTATAGCTGATGAAACTATTCCTAAGTCCTCTGTGAACCCACATATTCGTAAACCATGGTTTACTTATGAATGCAAACAAGCTAGGAAGCGTAGGAAGAAGGCCGAGAAATACTTTCGACGCCATCCTACTGTTCATAATTTGAATACTGTAAAAATTACTTATGCCAAGGCTCGACGAACTTTTAAACTCCATAAACGACAGACCTGGAAGGATTATGTTTCCAAAATAAATTCTCGCACGCCTATGTCAAAGGTGTGGAACATGATCAAAAAAATCAAAGGCAAAGGGTCCAAATCAAGTATTCATCATCTCAAAGATGACAATAATTTATTGACCGAAAAATCAGATATTGCAAACAAACTGGGTGAAACTTTAGCCAATCATTCTTCTTCGTCAAACTATAATCCAAAGTTTCAGAAGTATCAACAACAACAAGAAAGGAAAAAAGTCAATTTTATTTCTGACAATGGCGAAGATTATAACGAAGTATTTTCACTACATGAGCTACACACTGCTTTAGCTCAAGCTCATGATACTGCAACTGGTGCTGATGATATCCATTATCAGCTTCTAAAACACTTGCCTGAATCTTGTCTTACAACACTACTGAATATTTTTGATGATATTTGGACAACGGGACATTTTCCTCCTTCGTGGAGAAATGCCATCATTGTACCCATACCAAAGCCTGGCAGGGATCATACAGATCCATCCAATTACCGACCTATTTCATTAACTAGCTGTGTTTGTAAAACCATGGAGCGCATGGTGAATAATCGCTTAGTTTGGTTTTTAGAAACCAACAATTTAATCAGTGATATCCAATGCGGTTTTCGTAAAAACCGAAGTACAATTGATCATTTGGTTCGTTTAGAATCATTCATTAAAAATGCTTTTATAAACAAACAACATGCTGTATCTATCTTTTTCGATCTTGAAAAAGCTTACGATACCACTTGGAAGCATGGTATTTTAAAAGATTTACATGACTTTGGTTTAAGAGGCCGCTTGCCTCAATTTGTATCACAGTTTTTAACTGACAGACAATTTCAAGTTCGTGTTGGATCAACCCTGTCTGATCATTATAATCAGGATCAGGGGGTTCCACAAGGCAGTATTTTGTCTGTGACCTTGTTTAGCATAAAAATAAATAGTTTATCTAAAGTATTACATGACTCAATCGATGGGTCATTGTTTGTGGATGATTTTAATATTTCATGTCGTGGTAAAAATATGCGTACAATTGAAAGACAGTTACAGTTGTGTCTTAATAAAATTCATAAATGGTGTCTTGAGAATGGCTTTAAGTTCTCACAGACAAAGACAAATTGTATACATTTCTGTCGGAAATATAAAACCCATAACGACCCAGAGCTCTCTTTAGATGGTACTCCAATTAAGGTTGTAAAAGAGGCCAAATTTCTGGGATTGATTTTCGACCACCATTTGACGTTTTTGCCACATATTAAATATTTAAAGACTAAATGCCTGAAGGCCCTAGATTTGTTGAAAGTTGTCTCGAATTCTAAGTGGGGAGGGGATCAGACATCCCTCCTTCACTTATATAGATCATTAATCCGCTCTAAATTAGACTATGGCTCCATTGTGTATGCTGGAGCTTGCAAGAGTAATTTAAAACAGCTTGATTCAATCCACCATCAAGGACTTAGACTGTGCCTTGGTGCTTTTAGAACTTCTCCTGTTGACAGTCTCTATGTCGAGGCTGATGAACCCTCTTTGAAACTACGCCGTATTAAATTATCACTTCAATATATCACAAAATTGCACTCTAACCCTTCTAATCCTGCATATGACTCCGTTTTTCATCCTCAATATGAAGAACTGTTTCTGAGGAAACCAAAGCTGGTTCCCCCACTTGGAATTCGGATTAAATCAAATGTTATTGCTGCCCATATAGATTTAGATCTCATCTCTCCTTACCGCCTTTTGTCTTCTCCTCCCTGGCAGTTGGTGAGGCCAGAAGTAGACATTTCCCTCACACGTTTTATAAAATCTGAGACCAATCCACTCGTATATCAACAAGCATATTTACAGTTAAGAAATAAATACGACACTCACCGTTCAATCTTTACTGATGGATCCAAGGATGGTGGTCAAGTAGCATCTGCCACCATCATTGGATCAAAACATTTATCGTCCAGAATACCAGATAATAGCTCTATATTCACTGCTGAGGCCAATGCTATCCTTACAGCCTTGGAATACATTCAAAAACAATCTGTATATAAACGATTTATAATCTTTTCTGATTCTTTATCTTGTCTTCAGGCACTAAAAAAAGTCTCTTCTAGTCATCCAATCATTTTAAACATTTTAGAACTTTATAATGATCTTTCAACTGGCCAATACGACATCGTCTTTTGTTGGTTGCCCAGTCATGTGGGCATAAAAGGCAACACAATGGCTGATGCTGCTGCTAAAGCAGCCCTCAACAAATCTGTGACACCACTTCTACTTCCATACAGTGATTATAAACCTGTGATCAGATGTTACATCAGAGATCTTATGCAAATGAAGTGGGACACCCAAGTAGGTATCAATAAATTACATCAAATTAAGCCAACTCTCGGTTACACCTACTTGGGGTGTCAGTCCAGATTTGAAGAGGTCATTTTACGACGATGTCGTATTGGCCATTCAAGATATACACACGAATATCTATTAAAAGGTGAGGATCCTCCGTTTTGTATCCCTTGTGATGAGAGAATCACAGTCAAGCATGTCCTGCTTGACTGTATTGATTTTTCCATTACAAGGGATAAGTATTTCAAAGTTTCGTCCATCAAGGATCTTTTTAGTATCAGTGCTCATTTACTCATCGGTTTTTTAAAAGAAATAGAATTAATAGATAAATTTTAATTATAATATGTATAGTATATAGAAAGTGATTTTAATTTGGTAAATTGAATTCATGACTTGGATTGTTAGTGGCTGTATCTTCACAGGGGGTTGAAGTATCGTAAAACAATTGTCCCCCTGGGAAGGTACGTAAGTCCGGTAATCATTCAAAGTATCTTTTCATTTTGCTGTGATTTTAATCGTAGCATTTTTGTTGATTTTAACTGTTTGGCTAATCTTTCTGATCATCGCCAGTTGCCAGAGGGATGGTGTAAATCCTGCTGGGGTACCATGTAGGTAGCAGAAGTACCGTAAGTCCCCATGGTCCCTAGTATGGTGGCCTAGCTTCGGTTGCTGGCGATCTACAGCCCGTTTTTATAAAGTGTCGTCTGATTTAATTTGATCGTTTTATTGCTCTAAAATTAGTTTTAAAATTATAATCTGTGATATATTGCTAATTGTTGTACTGTCCTTCGGCGACAGGTTTTTATATGTAATATAAATGTTTAACTTGTTCAAGTCACGATATGGCTGAAATAGTGCCGATGTGACTTTAAATATTCACTCACTCACACTCATTCAGGAAATATAATTGTCATCTCTCCTTTTCGCCTCCATGCGATAAAGCTACTGGAGGTTCTACTATATTGGTCAGACATGACGTCATTCACAGTGCCGTTCCTCTGAATACAAATCTTCAAGATGTTGCAATTCGGCTGACTTTGCACATTACACTTACGTTGTGTTCCTTGTACATTCCTCCTTCGTCTGCACTTCGACAGTCTGATCCACTGCCAAAGCCCTGCATCATAATAGGTGATCTTAATTGGCATAAACCTTTGTGGGGAAGTTCGAATACAAACAATCACTGATTCAAACCTTTACAACGAATTTGAATGGTCAGTTGATGATGACCTCTGTGGGAGTGATCACTTCCCAACTATTCTTAAAACTCTTAACCCTACTGACGATCCACCATCAAGTAGGTGGAATTTTACAAAGGCTGATTGGTCATCATATGAATTGTTATGTACAGGAAAATTAAAACCTGACATTTTTCAACATGTTCAAGAACCGATACAGTTGTTTTCGGACCTGCTAAATTATATTGCTGATGAAACAATCCCCAAGTCCTCTGCAAATCCACATATTCGCAAACCATGGTTTAACAATGACTGCAAACAGGCACGGAAATGTAGGAAAAAAGCGAAAAATATTTCCGCGGACATCCTACAGTCCATAATTCAGATAAGGCTAAAATTACAAATGCCAAATCATGACGTGCTTTTGAACAACATAAGCGTCAGTCTTGGAGGAGCTACGTCTCCAAAATAAATTCCCGCACACCCATATCCAAGGTGTGGAATATACATGTAGTACAAAAAATAAAAGGCAAAGGTTCAAAATCATCTGTTCATCATCTTAAGGAAGAAACGGAGAAAACTGACATTGCCAATAAGCTTGGAGAAACGTGAGCAAAACATTCTTCAACGTCTAATTATGTTTAAAAAAATTAAGATTCAACAGGAAAAGATAAAAGTAAATTTCACTTCTGATAATGGTGAAGACTATAATGAAGTCTTCTCATTACATGAGCTACATACCAGCCTTGGGCAAGCTCATGACACACCGACGGGAGCTGATAACATACACTACCAGCTTTAAAAATATTTACCTTAATCATGTCCGGAGACTCTTTTATATATATTTGAACAAATATGGACATCTGGGAATTTTCCTCCTTCAGGGCGTAATGCCATTGTAGTCGCAATACCTAAGCCAGGCCGGGATCATACAGATCCCTGTAACTATCAATCGATATTCTTAACAAGTTGCGTGTGTAAAACCATGGAACGAATGGTGAATAATAGATTAATTTGGTATCTGGAAACCAATAATCTAATTACAAATATCCAATGTGGTTTCCGAAAAAGTCGAAGTATTTTACTATGATTAGAATCCTTTGTGAAAAATGCTATTGTAAACAAACAGTGTAGTGTCAGTCTTTTTCGATCTTGAGAACACTTATGATACTACTTAGAAGCATGGCATTCTAAAGGATTTACATGATTTTGGTTTGAGAGGCCGTTTGCTTCATTTTATATCACAGTTTTTAACAGACAGACAATTTCAAGTCCGAGTGGGTTCAACCCTGTCTGACCATTATAATCAGGATCATGGTGTCCCACAAGGCAGTATTTTGTCTGTCACCTTGTTTAGTATTAAAATTAATAGTCTGTCCAAGGTTTTAAGTGATTCAGGGGATGGATCACTGTTCGTGGATGATTTTAATGCATCTTGTTGTGGTAAAAATATGCATACCATAGAGAGGCAGTTACAAATTTGTCTCAATAAAATTCATAAGTGGTCTCTCGAAAACGGGTTCAAATTTTCTATGTCTAAAACTAACTGTATACACTTCTGCAGAAAATATAAGCCGCATAAAGACCCTGAATTATTTTTGAATGGCACCCCTATCAAAGTTGTAAAAGAGGCCAAATTATTGGGACTCATCTTTGATAGCCATTTAACTTTCTTACCACATATTAAATCTCTTAAAGCTAAATGCCTGAAAGCACTCGATTTGTTGAAAGTTGTTTCTAATTCCAAGTGGGGAGGGGATCAGACTACCCTCCTACACTTATACAGGTCACTGATCCGTTCCAAACTTGATTATGGCTCCATCGTCTATGGTGGAGCCTGTAAAAGTAATTTAAAAAAACTTGATACTATCCATCACCAAGGACTGAGGCTTTGCCTTGGAGCCTTTCGCACTTCTCCTATTCCAAGTCTGTCTGTTGAGGCGGATGAGCCTTCTCTTAAACAACGCCGTCTGAAACTATCTTTACAATACATCACTAAATTATATTCCAATCAGTCAAATCCGGCTTTTAATTGCGTATTTAACCCTCTTTACGAAGATATTTACAATAAGAAAACATCTCTTGTTCCACCCCTAGGAATAAGAATTAAATCAGTCGTTTCTGCTGCGAACATTAACTTTCAGGATATAGCTCCCACACAACTTTTTGCCTCCTTGGCAAATGGTACGGCCAAATGTAGACCTCACATTAACTAGACTTCAGAAATCTGATACAAATCCACTTATTTATAAATAAGAATACAATCAATTAAGAAACACTTATGACACATATAAATCTATATTTACAGATGGATCCAAGGATGGTGGCACAGTTGCTAGTGCCACCATCATTGGATCCAGAACAGTATCTTCATGATTACCCGATAATAGTTCCATCTTCACAGCAGAAGCGCACGCAATTTTAACAGCACTAAAATATATCAAGAACAAATCCAAATATAAAGACTTCATTATTTTTTCAGATTCACTTTCGTGCCTTCAGGCTATTAAAAATATGTCATGTAAGCATCCATTTTTAATTGAAATTCTTGAGTTATTTAATGATCTTGCGACTGGCAAATATGACATCGTTTTTTGTTGGTTACCCAGCCATGTTGGAATTGTTGGTAATACAATGGCTGATGCTGCTGCAAAAGCAGCACTCAACCAATCTGTGACACAACTTCTGATACCATACAGTGATTATAAACCTGTCATTAGATCTTACATCAAAGATCTAATGCAGAAGAAGTGGGACACCCAAGTGGGTATAAATAAATTACATGCAATAAAAGCAAATATCGGTTATACCTACTTGGGTTGTCAGTCCAGATTTGAAGAGGTCATTTTAAGACGATGTCGTATTGGCCATTCACGTTACACCCATGAATATCTTTTAAAAGGTTAAGATCCTCCATTCTGCATCCCTTGTGATGAAAGAATCACAGTCAAGCATGTCCTGCTTGACTGTGTTGATTTTTCCATCACAAGGGATAACTATTTCAAGGTTAAATCTATGAAGGATCTTTTTAACACTATTAGTTCTCATTTAATTATTGCGTTTTTAAAGGACATTGAATTGCTTCATAAGTTTTGATTATTATGTTTTGTAAATAAATAAATGCATTTTATAATTGGTTGAATAAATCAATAACTGAGATTGTTAGTGGCTATATCCTCGAAGGGGGTTAAAGTAGTGTAAAATTATTGTCCCCCTGAGAGGGTATGTAAGACCACGTCTTTCAAGGTATATTTACTTCTTCCACGTTTTTAATAGTAGTATATGTGTAATTTTACTGTTTGGCTAAATTTGTCAGTCATCGCCAACAACTGAAGGGATGATGTAAATCCGACTGGGGTCCATGCAGGTAGCAAAAGTACTGTAAGTCCCCATGGTCCCCAGCGCGGTGATCAACCTTCAGTTGGTGGCGATCTATAGCCTGTTTTTATAATGTGTTGTTAAATGATTAGTTAGTTATCTATTTTTACTTGTTCTCAAACTAGTTTTACGAATGTCTGTGATGTTCTAGTTATTATACTGCTCTTTGTCAGCAGAATTTTAAACAGTTTAATATATATTGTTCATATCAAATTTTGTTTCGTCACGATATGGCTGAAATATTGCCGATGTGACGTTAAACTTTAACTCACTAACTCACTCACTCACTCACTCACTCACTCACTCACTCATACAGATCCCTGTAACTATCAACCGATATTCTTAACAAGTTGCGTGTGTAAAACCATGGAACGAATGGTGAATAATAGATTAATTTGGTATCTGGAAACCAATAATCTAATTACAAATATCCAATGTGGTTTCCGAAAAAGTCGAAGTATTTTACTATGATTAGAATCCTTTGTGAAAAATGCTATTGTAAACAAACAGTGTAGTGTCAGTCTTTTTCGATCTTGAGAACGCTTATGATACTACTTAGAAGCATGGTATTCTAAAGGATTTACATGATTTTGGTTTGAGAGGCCGTTTGCTTCATTTTATATCACAGTTTTTAACAGACAGACAATTTCAAGTCCGAGTGGGTTCAACCCTGTCTGACCATTATAATCAGGATCATGGTGTCCCACAAGGCTGAAATTTGCCTGTAACATTATTTAGTATCAAGATTAACAGTCTCTCAAATGTTTTGAATGATTCAGTTGATGGGTCGTTATTTGTGGACGATTTTAACATTTCTTGCCACGGGAAGAACATGTACACTATTGAGAGACAACTGCAGTTGTGTCTCAATAAAATCCAGAAATGGTCGCTTGGTAATGGCTTCAAAGTTTCTAAAACACAAACTAAATGTATACACTTCTGTAGACAGCACAAGAAATTTTCTAAAACAAAAACTAATTGTATACACTTCTGCAGACAGCACAAGGACCCCGAACTATTCCTATCTGACACACCCATAAAGGTAGTTGAGGAGACCAAGTTCTTGGCAAAATGTCTGAAAGCACTAGACTTGCTGAAAGTCGTATCACACTCTAAATGGGGTGGGGATCAGACAACCCTCCTCCATTTGTACAGATCTTTGATCCGCTCAAAATTGGACTACGATTCCATCATTTATGGTGGAGCCTGTAAAAGTACCTTACAGAAACTAGATTCAATTCATCACCAGGGTCTGAGGCTCTGTCTTTGAGCTTTCAGGACCTCTCCTGTTGATAGTCTGTATGTAGAGGCTGATGAGCCTCCGTTGAAACAACGCCGTTTAAAACTTGCGCTACAATATATCACAAAATTAAAATTAAACCCATCAAATCCAGCATATGATTGGATTTTTAATCCTCTCTACAAGGAATTTTTCCACACTAAACAGTAGCTAGTGCCACCTCTGGGGATCAGATTACAACCGCATTTAAAAGCAGCTCATATTGACCTTGATATTATTGCACCCTACCGATTACTGTCCGCGCATCCTTGGCAATTAGTAAAACCAGAAGTAGACCTTACACTTACTAATTTTTAAAAATCTGAAACAAACCAGCTAATTTTTCAACAAGAATTTGTCCAGTTACGCTCTAAATACAATTCTCACCGCTACACCTTCACAGATGAATCCAAGGAGGGTGGCAAAGTTGCCAGTGCCACCATCATTGGTTCAATAACTATTTCTTCTAGATTACCAGGTAACAGCTCAATATTTACTGCCGAAGCTAAAGCCATTCAAACAGCATTGACATATATTCAGAAATAAACTGCATGTAACTGCTTTATCATTTTCTCTGATTTTTTCTCTGATTCTTCGTCATGCCTATAGGCACTTGAGACTGTCAACTCGAATCACCCGTTAATACTTGATATTTTAGAACTTTATAATAATCTTGCTACTGGCCAATACGACATCGTCCTTTGTTGGTTGTCTAGTCATGTTGATATTGCTGGAAACACGCAAGCTGACGCTGCAGCTAAAGCAGCCCTTGATAAACCAATGTCTCCTCTTACGATTCCCTACAATGATTTTAAACAAGGCATCAAGGAATATATTCGTAGTTTGATGCAGAAAAGATGGGACACCCAAGTAGGTACAAATAAACTTCATGAATTTAAACCTCAATTAGGTTACACCTACTTGCGGTGCCAGTCCAGACATGACGAAAATGTTCTGCGACGATGTCCCATTGGCCACAGTCGTTACACACATGAATATCTCTTAAAAGGTGAGGATCCTCCATTCCGCATCCCATGTGATGAAAGAATCACGGTCAACCATGTCCTGCTGGATTGTATTGATTTTTCCATCACAAGGGATCAATATTTCAAAGCATCATCTATTAAGGATCTTTTTACTAGTATCAACTCTTGTTTAATTACGGGGCGGTCGGATAGCCTAGTGGTTAAGCGTTCGCTCATCACGCCGAAGACCCGGGTTCGATTCCCGACATGGGTACAATGTGTGAAGCCCATTTCTGGTGTCCCCCGCCGTGATATTGCTGGAATATTGCTAAAAGCGGCGTAAAACCATACTCACTCACTCTTGTTTAATTATAGATTTTTTAAAGCATATTGAATTGTCTGCCAAATTTTGATTAATAATATTGTATAAAAACTATGTTTTAAATTTGGTAGACTAAATTAACAACTGCGATTGTTAGTGGCTGTATCCTCGAAGAGGGTTAAAGTACAGTAAAATTATTGTCCCCCAGAGAGGATACAGAAGTTCCATTTCTTTACAAAGTAAATTTATAGCTATCACAATTTTGATCGTAGTATATGTGTTAGTTTTAACTGATGGTTAATATTGACTACAATCGCCAGCTACTGAAGGGATGGTGTAAATCCTGCTGGGGAGCCCTGCAAGAAGCAAAAGCATCGTAAGTCCCCTCGGTCCCTAGTGTGGTGGACTAACTTTGGTTGCTGGCGATCTATAACCCGTTTTTATATTGTGTTGTTGAATTGTAGTTTATGCTTTTATATACTCTCAAACTAGTTTTAACTAACATCTGTGATATTCTAGTTATTGTACAGTCCTTTGGCGACATTTATCTTAGAGAATGATTTTCCAGTAACACTGCTATATTGATATCAAGGACATCACATTTGCTCAACGTTTACAGAAATCAATTTGCGAATAATGGGTCTTTATTTAGTTGGTATAAATAAAACCGCTGCTTCTATATTTTCCTAAGTCATTTATGGCACATCGTCAATCTGGTAAAATGACACGATTGTACTGTGTGGTATTCGTATCTTGTTTGGGGCTGGCAGAAGCCCAGTTTCAGGGATTTGAGGCACCTGCATTCACCGGTTCGAACTTCGGATTCAAACAAACAAAATCTGGAAACCCGGGAGACCCTTCTGGAGACCAGGCGAAAAACGACAATGCTAAAGCCATCAATGCTGCCACTGAAGCAATAGAGGCTAAGGTACAAGCTGAATTAAAGGAGACAAGAGGCAAAGTACAGCTGAAGGACAGGATTGAGGAACAGGATAAAGAGGCAACGACAATGAAGGGGAAGGTGCAGGAAGTCAACGAAAAAGTAAAGTCACTGACGGAGAATCTCCAAAGTGTTGCAAAAGAGTCTGAAGAATGGAACAAAGTCGTGCAAAAGAAGATGAAAGAGCAGTGCCTTGTCACGGCTCAACTGCAGGCAGTCCTCAGCAACACTGCAGCTGGTTTGACTTTGGCTTAAAATGCTTTCGTTTGCATATTGGGGTTATCCATCAAATCTAATCTACATCAAATCTAATTAGATGTCAACCAGGCTTTAAACCCGTCTTCACATCAGATTGATAGATTAAGAGGTTTTGTTTTCCCTTACATGGAGGATATATCTATGTTGGTATGATCTAATTATAAGATGAGCTTTCAAAAGAGTAACATGAAATTAATCAATCACAGCACATGTGATCAATTTGGCAGTGGCTAGAAATATGCATGTGTTATCAAGCAGTATGTGAGCCTTAGAGCAATATATGTCATTATTACCCATACGGGCAAGAAGAACTCGTGTAATAACTTTTGGATATTTGCACATGTGCATTTTGGTGATGCTCGGTGTTCATTGGCTGGTTAAATGTCTATGCTATTTCATTGGCTGACACTGATTGCCGGATCTACTTTTGAGCTTTCACATTTCATTCACAAACCACACGTGCTTTCATTCATGAATTATATGCTGATGTCGTTCTCGCAAATGCGTGACTTTGACTAGAACAATATACAGTATCTTTTTCCAAATAAAAACAAAGTACCAATATTGTATTACTGTTACATCTCTTTAATGCACAATCATTTAACAATCGATCAAATTTCCATGCACAACTTTGATACGTCTGCTTTGTTTGTAAACAAACATGGCTGCCCACTTGACACCGATAAAGGTTAGTGACCTGGTCAAAGTTGATGGCGATCTCACTGGACGTGTAATACAGATAGTTCAACCACTTAATACCTTCAATGTCTATGTGGTTAAGACTCTGTTTGGCGAAATGCAAGTTCCCTGATTCCGATTGAGATTACTACCCGAAACT
This sequence comes from Haliotis rufescens, assembly GCF_023055435.1. Lineage (NCBI taxonomy): Eukaryota > Metazoa > Mollusca > Gastropoda > Lepetellida > Haliotidae > Haliotis > Haliotis rufescens. The sequence goes on along the minus strand of NW_025964001.1, from coordinate 63,767,897 downwards.
GTGTCAAATGCACCACCGTCACGTCCGTCAAGTCCGTCCTTTGGCCTACCCCAAGCAGTCGTGGATGACTTAATGAGTGATGACTTTTTCGATCCCCCCACACAAAACAATTCTACAAACTTTGCAATAAAGGAAATTGATATTGATCACTTTTTGGCAAGTAATGAAAATGAAAATACCATGAAGAAAACAAAACTTGACCTGAAGTTTGTTCACAGTTTTTTTTAGCAAAGTTTTCAAGAAACAAGGAAAGTTGAAGAAATCCCACCCAGTGAACTCAATATTCTCTTGTGCAGGTTTTTCATATCCGCCAAAAAGTCGGATGGAACAGAATACGAACCATCGACAATAAAAGGGATAAAGGCCAGTGTTGAGCGTTATCTGAAGAGATATGACTATAAACACTCGTTGTCAGACTCCGTGCATTTCATTAAACTTCGAGAAGTTTTAAAATCTAAACAAAAATCCCTGAAAAAGCAAGGTAAAGGCAACTTACCCCAGCGGGCCGATCCTGTTACAGATATTGAACTAATAAACTCCGTGAATCTGGACAACTTCGCACAAGTACACCTGATGCAATCTTAAACACGTTATGGTGGAACAACACCATCTACTTTGGTCTGCGTTCTGCTACCCCTCACAGGCGCATGCAATGGGGCGATGTCATTCTCAATAAAGAAACTGAAAACAATGAGTATCTGCAGTATATTGAGAGACAATCGAAAACACGTCAGGCTGAGGGGGCACGTGACGCTGCCCCTCAGGCATGGGCACAACCTGGTGATTTGTGCTGTCCGGTAGCTGTCTATAAACGGTACCGTGACCTGAGACCCGCAAATTACTGCGATGATGATCACCCCTTTTACCTTGCAACCAACACACAATTTGGGGTCAAATCTGGAGACACATGGTTTAAACGCCAGCCTGTTGGTCGTAATAAACTGGGTTCCATAATGAAAAGGATGGCCGTCAGGGCAGGGTTGTCAGCTGACAAACGTTTAACAAATCACAGTGCAAGGAAAAGGATGATTCAAACTCTCTCTGACAATGGCGTTCCCGCACAGCAGATCATGCAGGTGTCTGGTCACAAAAACATCCAGTCCATCAATCATTACTCCAAAATAAATGAGCACCAGCATCACAATATTAACAACATCCTTGCACATTCCAGCACCTCAAACTCCACTGTAGCCATGCGAAATTCCCAAGTTCTTGAATCACATGTTGATAGATCTCACGACATGCCAGAAGCCCACCATGTGTCACTAAGTACATCACAACAGAACCGAGTTTCACATGACACGAAATGTGAAGCAGTTCACACACTTTTCGCTGGGCCGATCTATGGTGGGGTATTTAACATTACAATTTCCCCAAATGACACTGGGGCTACGGTCAGACAACCAAGTCCAAAACGACGAAGAATTAACGTCATTCATTCCGATTCTGATTCCGATTAGTCCCAGGTTATCATACATCCAGACAGATTCTGCATAGAATCGATGATAGATGTAAACATCCTGCTCCCAGTTCAGCCATGCGCGCTTTGAAACTTCGGTCGAGATCTAGGTCAAACATCTCGCACTGCGACTGACTTGATTCTTCTTGTATGACATTCCCATCTGTTTTCGTGACACACATGTTCTTTAACTATTGACTTTGTGACTTTGTTTTGCCAGTTTTCATTGTTGTTGAAGATGACAGTTTAAAATACTGACATATTGAGCGAAATTCGTCGGTAACAGCATCGGTGCATTTCTCGGCACCTCTTGCTTCCGGGACTGTTTGCAACGGTCTGACCTAGCTTTGACTGTTTTGTAAATTTATTTGTCTCTGATAGCTAAAAGTTTAATCAGTAACATGTATTATCAATTGTTATAAATTGTTGTTAAACAAAGTCGTGAGTTTGCAGTTTTTAATGAGAATTCTCCATTTTTTTCTGGTACTACATAGCATATCGTTTGAATTTGACTTGATAAGAGTGAAGCGGCTAGCAGTAAAAAGCCGCTTGTTTTCCTGCGGATGAATACATTGGAGATGGCCGGGTGGAGCTCGCTTAAATAGCAACACGATGCAGCACATTTTAACGACGTAAATGATCAAAATTGAGTATGGGTAATAATTAGAATAACCCACTCGATACGGGTGATTACGGAAAATATGGCCCGAGTGAAATTAACGTTCTCAGTTCCGAGCTAAAGCGCTTTAGCGGGCCATATTTTCCGTAATCACCCGTATCTCGTGGGTTATCCTCTAATTATAGGACACTCTCCGGTCCATTCGTATTGTAGGAAAACCTACTTTCACGTCGGCAACATCAAGTTCAACTATTAATGGGGGAGTGGCTACTCGGGCAATTGATGGCAATACAAATCCCCTGTATCTCGGAGGCTCGTGTACTCACACGAGTCCCAGGGACTCCCACCCCTGGTGGCTTGGACATCTAAGTGCGAAGACTAAAGTTCACAACATAACACTGAAAAACAGAAGGGACTGCTGTGGTATGTTTTGTTTGACACCATCACTTTCCTTTACACGTATTGTGTACCTAGGTGATATGGAACATGGAATGGTGATGATATGTTTGTTTCTCTTCAGCCCATCGCTTGAAAAACGTGATAATTGAAGGCTTTGAAGAAGATCCCACAAACAATCCTGAAGCACAACCGCATTTATGCAAAAAGCACCCAATCAAGTTCAGGCAACAGAAACTATTAAATGCGACTCTCCTGTTCCTGCATATTACATCCGAATTTCGCTGGGTTACAAGGAGTGTCTGACGTTATGCGAGGTTAACGTAGGAGGTAACATGGAATAGTAGAACTGTGTGAACAAATGACTAACTTTAAACTTCCCAATTCTCTGGTTTTAATATGTTGTATCTTGTTGTGAATGTTGAATACCTGCGTGACGTTATCCAGTAATATGTGTGTTGTTTCTTGAAGCTAGACTGATCAAAGTATCAGCACCAGCTATCTTGATTATGGTACGTATAGCTCTTGTTTATGGTTCGTATAGGTGTAGCACTAGAAAGGAAAGGTTTTGCTCTCTAAAGTTCTGTTGCTTCCCCCTCCACCAATGCCATGATGGCGACTGATGATGACGTCAGCACCTGTTCTTTGACTGGAAGTGAGACTGGCGATGCTCCCTGGTGGCAGATGGATCTGAACGAGGCAGCTACTGTCTTAAGTGTGGAGATCACAAACCGGAATGATGACAAATGTAAGTGTGCTGTCACACAAATGCAAACATAATTCCGTTGACTTCCAGTTTTTTTTTTCTGCACTGGGCGTTGCTTTTATCATGTGTAAGATTCTTAAACAGTTTGTGTGATAACGAATTAATATTTAGATCAGTTTGCGACTTTTGAGGATTTTGATACTGTCTCTCACTGTTAAGGTCTGTTTGTTGTTGTTCAAGTCCGCACTCAGAAATATTCAGCTATATGACGGCGGTCTGTAAATAATCGAATCTGCACCAGACAATCCTGTGATTGGCCTCATGAGCATCAATTGGGATACGATCACATGCATCAACGAAGTCAGCGAGTCTAACCACCCGATCCCCTTAATCGTCACTTACGACAAGCATAGTTGCCTCTTAGGGCAAGCCTTTGTTGTTGAAGACCTGTTCTCTACCCGGACCTTCATGGGTTGGCAGTATTAAGGATTCATATACACATATTACTGGCGGTTTCCACATATGCAACCACTGTTTATTTTCAGTTTTCTTCTTTAATGCATCATATATAGTTTCATTGTATCTGTTAATTAAAGTATAGAATAGAAAACTATATATTATTTTGTACGCGACAAACAATGTAAGGCAATCTATGATTTTGAACTCCCTCACTGTGTTTCTTTGTTTCTTTGTTATTTAACGCCGCAATGTTTTGAATATTGCTGAGTGTGGCATTAAACAACAAACAAACAAACGAGCAACTGTTATTAAATCAAAACAAATATTTATGTATTTTACTTAACCTCTATCTAGACACGTGGCTCTCCAACATCCAGATTGATCTTTATGATCAACTGCCATCAAGCTGCTCAGGCGACACAGAGGTCACCCCTCACAAGTGCACATCCCGTGAAGAACATGTTGGTCAAGGAGAGGCAGTAACCTTGACTTGTGACACGCCCACTACCGGCCGTTATTTGAGAATCACCAAGAAGGTCAAACTTCCTGGCGAAGCCCTGTCTCTGTGCGAAGTCACCGTCACCGCTTTACCTTCAACATAACAACACATTCGTGTGACACGCGCCACCTTTGGCATATGAACCCAAACTGCTCGTCATTGGGTCTTTGTACTACAACGTAATAAATAGCAGCAAGCGATCAGAGTTGTCTGTGTTAATTTCAGTTGATGATCTCTTTCAATATAATTATTCACTATAATTAAGCTAAGTACGAGATATGAGACCCGTGAAGATCCGGGATAGAATAGGTTTTCAGCAACCAATGCTTGCCGTAAATGGCGAATATGCTTCGCGTAATTTGTAAGAGGCGACTAACGGGATCGGGTGGTCAGGCTCACTGACTTGGTTGATGCACGTCGTCGTAACCCAATTGCGTACACCGATGATCATGATGTCAATCACTGGATTGTCTAGTCCAGACTCGATTACTTACAGACCGCCGTCATAAAGCTGGAATATTTCTGAGTGCGGGGTTAAACAACAACAACTACTACTACTACTACTACTACTACCACGAAATATGAAGAGATCCTGTTTTGGTCCAATTGACATTGGAACACGCTTGGGTGGCTTTTCTCTCTCAGAATTGTTATCGACCTCTCTGCTGCTTGTGGCATCTACTTGATGTTAGATTTGTCCAGTGTATAAGCTTTATGTGTTTGGATCTATGTACATCTTTTAAATGAAGTAAACAAGACTTGCTGTTACATGAATGTGTGCAATTCTGCTACAGAGTGTGTTGAGTTCGGCACTCAATTCCGTCGCGAATAAGAAAATGCGTCAACGGAGTCATCACATTATCTCACTTGTTGAAGGTTTTCATACCGGATTACTCAATCAGTTTAGTCTCCCTTACTACGTTGAAGGGAGATTTTCATCCATCTTGCAAGCTCAATGATGGGCAGATTAACATATACAAGAACCATGTGTTACACCTTACTGATTTTAGCAGTATCCCTGCAATATCACGATGGGGGACACCAGAAATGGCTGCACATATTGTACCAATGTGGGGAATCGAACCCAGGCCTTCGGCGAGACGAGTGAACGCTTTAATCACTAAGCTACCCCACCGCCCATCAGCGTTCATGAGATAGAAGTTAGATACATGTTAAACACAAGACCATGTTCAAATAACTGACTATTCACTTAGTATCTTCAATGTTTAGACTAACCACATTATCAATGAGTTGTATGATTAGAATGAAAAAATATATACGTATTTTCTGGACAAAAACTTCCATCAAAATCTGATCGGTTTAAACCGATGTTCAAGCCCAGATTATAATTAAAACGACAAAACCCTTTCTATTTTCAAATAGTGTATTCCCTTCCACTGCTTTACCCACCTGAACTAGAAATAAAAGAGACCAGTGTGAAAGCCTTATCTGTTTGATATTTAGATCTATGAATACAGATTCAGAGTGACAAAGGACTCTCCACAAGATTGTCTGACAAAATGATTTCAACTTTCCAATAGTCCACTTTCCCTTCATGTCGAGCAGCTCAAACCTCTGGTGTTTACATTTCACAACTTTTGAGATACGACCGAGCATGCTCTTTATTCCAAGAATTCAAAAAACGACTACGACTATTCCTCAGAAGTGGTTTGATCAAAGTTACAACATCCAATTCCTCAGTATAGCTTTCATAATTTTTTATGTTGGACATAGAGGATATTTCCAGATTCATGAAATCAGTGACAAGAATGATGTCCGATGCAATTCCTTATTTTGACCATATGTTCCTGTGCTTTTTCAGGTGAACAGTTGACCTGTTTTTGCGTGTGTTTGTGACAGGTGCCACTGGTGGGACAGGACACGCTCCCCTTTTCGCGAACACCTGGTATCATCACTATGTTTTAGTGATTCATGAACACATGCTCCTAATGTCGTACGGAACCGTACAATCGACTTCCATTGAATATGGAAACTGTGTTGTCACTTTTATTAAACAACTGTTTTGACTTTGCCAATCCAAGCAGAAAGAAACCGATCAGCAAGAAGGGGAGCACAACTGTTCCCAAGGGGATGCCTACTTCTCTCTTATCATGTCTTACCCCGCAGTTGGTCGATGGTCACCACGATTTGTAACAGATGGACCAAGGAATAAAGTTGGGCTTTCCATAGACAAAAATACAAAAAATGAAGCGTCCATTGTACGATTTGTACTACAAGTATATCATACGCATGTGTCTGTTAATCATCTTCAAACAGTGACGATACCAGGTGTTTACGTGAAAAGGTGGCGTATCCTGCACCACTCGCCAAAAAACACATGCAAAGGCAAGTTCCAGTAAAAAACAAGGTCAAAATAGGGAATTGTATCTGACATCATTTTGATCAAATTTGAAAATGTCTTCCACGTAACACCCATAAAACATTTTGAAAGCTTTACTAGGACCTTGAATGTTATAACCTTGTTCTAACAATGTTTGAGCAAGATCCTTATGGTGATCTAAGAAATCTTCGTAGAAGGAGAATCTATGGTCATGATTTGTGAAATTAGACACTAAAGGCTAGAGCTGCTGGAATATTATTCAATATAAAGGGGAAACTGACAGTGACACTTTGGATTAATAATAACGCCTATTTCATATAAATAATAATTTAAGTGTCTGGTCGTATATCCTTGCTTGGTATGAATTCTTTTGCCAAATAATAAACATTTAGGGTCAACTTTTTTTAAAAGCGCTGAACTTTGAAAAAGGTGTAGAATTTCTGTCATGTAGTGAAATATTAGTATTCCACATTCTTATGTTCGAAGGAGAAAGTGATTCATGAGATTGTTTTAATCGTGTAAACGGAAAGTTGGATGATATCAGCTTTTCGAAAAGAATATGTGATCCAACATTTCAGTGTGTGAGATCTTTAAGATAAGATGGTGCAATATCATTATTTATTTCCTATAAAACATACAAAGTTTACAGTTTTTCCTTCGTTCTAATATAAAACTTCAACACAAGAGAATAATCAGTCTGGGCCACCTGCTGGAACAGAGTTCATTTGGCATAATAGGCAAAATAATGTTGAAAACTATCTGAATGTGCCATTGATAACCAGTGATGAAACCAGAGGCCCGTGAAAAAGGGTAAGCAAAAGTAGTAAAATCGTAAATATCTGACAGAGTGTTGTCGACAAAATTAATAATGGCCAAAAGTGTCATCAACTGAAATTAATACAGACAACCCTGATCGCTTGCTGCTATTCATTACGTTGTAGTACAGACCCAATGACAAGCAGTTTGGGTTCATATGCCAAAGGGGGCGCAGGTCACAAGAATGTGTTGTTATGTTAAAGGTAGACATGCTCCCATAATCATTTTTTAGGGTAATGACATATAAACATGAGAATACCTTTGGCACACATATTGTCTGTTATCGAAAATGTCTAGGTATAATTAAATTAGGGGATTTTCCTACTGGCCTAATAGATCTTTTGGATTGTTTGACTTCAGATACTGTTGGAAAGACAACCATCTCGGGTTGTATGTTATACAATTTGGTCACACTGTGTGGAATAATAAGAACTTTGTAGCACTTTTGGGGTTGAGACAATGTATATGTGTTTGAAACCGCGACGCCATCACAGTGCGGCACTGAGCGGTGTACAAAGCTGACGGCCATATGGCAAGCCGTTTTCGCATTTATTACGGAATTACTGATATCTTCAATTGTTTTAAAGATATCGGTATTTTATTCAAAGATATCAATAATGTTTTTTTAAGATATGAAACTATAATTAAAGTTATCTTGAATTCAATTCTGATATCCAAAATACAATTACTGATATCTTAAAATGTTACTGTGATATCTCAAGTTTAAGATAAATATGTCGCAGATCGTATAAAGTTACGATCCCTATCAGAGAACTCATTTTTGTTAGAGATTGAAAAAAGCGGGGTGCTTTCCAGTGATGTCACGGGTATGTCCCAGCTGCTGACAATAACAACAACATGGAGAAGTGACACGGAATTAAAAATCAGGTCACACTGTTTAACACGCAACTTTTTGAGTGACAGTCCGTTCAATGCTACATATGTCCAATATGTAGACGGGTTTTTTTATGATAAATGATACCATGACTACCCGAACACAAATAGCATTCGTGTGCCATGCAAAGTGAGTGAGTGAGTATGGTTTAACGCCGTTTTTAGCAATATTCCAGCAATATCACGGCGGGGACACCAGAAATTGGCTTCACACATTGTACCCATGTCGGGAATCGAACCCGGGTCTTCGGCGTGACGAGCGAACGCTGTGCTATGCAAAGGCACTTTTCAAACCCAATAAATGTTATAATAAATAAGTGTAGTGTAGTGTTAATAGTTATTAGAATTGAAATAATGTGCAAAAAAGATACTTCACTATTTTCTCTTCTAATGATCCTCTCGCGAGAGAGCAGAGCTTTATGTAAATACATCGCGTACAAAGTCAAGGACGAAAGTAATTAAAGGGCGTTATTCTAAATGATATGACGAGACCTATGATCGAATAGCAGACGTTCAGCGATAAGATGTGTGTTCAGGTCTGATGTTACTTGATGTATGCTGGGTCAGTTTCACAATATTGCTTGTTTTTGTGTTTATGTCAAAAGTCAAGTTTATAGAGAAATCACTAACATTCTACCTCGAAACACTCAAAACAAAAATTGTTCAGGAAGCAGCGCACCCACGAGCCAGTTACAATGACAATGTTAGTTTCTTTTGTTATTTACATATATTTCACGAATAAACAAATACAATATCAAGCTATTTGTACTTAGATGATGTATTTTTTTAAACCTATCTTGATCCATAATTCTTATGAAAATTTGAAAGTGACGCTTTCGTTCACAAAGGGAGATAATTTAGGAATTGTCAAGTTATCTTAAAATTGTCTCATGGAACACGCCAGAAGTTAACGTGAACATACATATAATGCAGCCCTCTTCTATCCTTTTAAATTAAGTAGAGCTAATAAACTGATTTGTCTGATTTTATTTAAATCTTGCTCAGGAGCGAAATATCTGCATTGTCAATGTGTAAAATCTATTCCAGAACGTAGTTCGATGACGCTTGGCTTGTGTGACAGCATTGCTGAGGGTCAGTTAATAGTATTTGTCCGGTGACCCTATCCTTTACGATGATATTATTGTTTGAATGGTCTCAAGTATCTATATTTTGTGAACATAAAACGGGTAAATGTACACTTAAATTTTAAAAAGACCACCATCAATCATTATTTTAAAATAGGTCCATTGAATGCAAAATTCAAAGATTATTGTGGTGAAAATGTCTATTTTTTATTGATCAGTAAATTTCATTCAATAAACAATTTCTGCGAAAATATTTTGGAAAGTGAATTTTGGACAATATTCAAAATATGTTACTTCTTTACGACATTTTAAACCCAAACGAGCTTGGGAACCCATTTTTTACTTGAATATTCAAATCGCCATTCTCTAAAATACGGTACGAAAGTATGTGCTTAACTTTGATCTCAAAATATCAATAAATTGCTATATTTAATGGAATACATCTATGTGGTTAATCACCTGTTTTTAGAGAATGCAATTATTCAATAGACAATATTTAATCACTTGTTAAATATTTCAGTAATATAGATAACCTAGGTGTTGTTTTGAAAACGAAACAAAACACAATTACGTTTGCTAGAAAAGTCATTAACTATACTCTTTATACAAATATACTATAGTATTACGCATATTTGATCACATGTATTTCCTTGTTAATTCAATAAGATTAGATGTCCCTGAGATATCAATAAGGTCACGGTCATTACTATAGAGCCTGCCGACACCTTCCGTTTTAATCCTTCCAAAATTATCGAATAGGTATGTTGTTTCACACTTCTTCGGCATGGACTCGGATAGAAATATATTGTAAACTATCGGCTCCATAGTTATGTGGATCGATGTCGCGATTAAGAATATTTCTAACGTGATATCTTCGATGCATTCTTCGTGTTTTTTCGAAGTATCAATTTGAATCACACAGTTTAACACAATGACATGTCAATCCTTGAACGTAAAGCAGATTATTTGTTTGAAAAATATCTATGGCAAAGTATGCCCGTATCTTGGATGCGTGAGTGAGTGGCGCGTCTTAAATGGAACTAATACATTAAAAGACTAACTCGTTCACCAAAGTGGTAAACGTCTGAGTTTTGCAACGCTGGCGTGTCAAGGGGACACTACTTTGTGGGGTCTTAGACGACTGGGCTACCCGTGCCCTCTCATGAAATAGAAGAAGAAAATATATATGATGTGAATGATATAAATATATAGCAGCATATAGAAACAGTTTTTAGTATCACTATAAAGGTGTTACAAGATAACTAGGTTTACAAAGAAAGTGTTATCCCAAATATAACATTTGTTAAATTTGACCACTTTCTAAATGGCATTTTGAATTCATAGCTTTCGGCCATGGGAGCCGTGCCAGTTTACACGTGTCAGAGGGGTACACAAAGTACCTGATCTAGACTACCAGTTGTCGGACTCTTTGTGGAAGCCTCGGTGGCTGAGTGGGTGAGATCACTGACTTTGTGTGCTGGCGATTAGGTGCCTCACTCTGGCAGCAATACAGGACGGGACTCAACCCTAGACATGCAGAACTAAATGCTGTACTTTACTAAGAAAGTGTTATCCCAAATACAACATTTGTTATATTTTTCTTGTACTTTTTCATCATGAAAAAGTATTTACCTAGTAGTTTCAGAGGCAAAACAAATATCACACGTATCTAATTTATTTTATTCTGGCGCTCGGCATTAAGAGGCTAAAACAAGGACTAGTCGGCTCGGAGTCAGTACATTGTGTCTGAGTGGGGTATTCATGTTAAACTGCGGCATGGTATCTCAGTGAGCTAGCACTATAAATCGGCATCAGTCCGGACTAGTACACGCACACACACACACACACACACACACACACACACACACACACACACACACACACACACACACACGCTATATATAAGTGCAATAATCTTGGACGACGCGACGTTAAACCCCATTTCACCTCACCTTGGCTGGACTTTGGCGCGAGCAAACCAACTCTTCCTTTAGAATATTCTATTATCATAATGACGACATCTATGTGTTCACGTTGTATGGTTCGCAGGGCCTAATATATCGGTACACATTCAGCAGATAGTGTTCTCATCGAGGTATATTATGAACACGTCATGTGGTTTCATTGATATTTCCTTTGACATTACATTTATTGTCAGCATGGTGAATACAAGCTGAATGTTTGACAAAATATATTTTTCATATTTCTGGTATAGTATATACCTTAAACATATTTTAAACGGATTCTTAAAAAAATGAATTAATGACTTCAAGTGATCAAATATGACTCGGCATTATTCCGTCTTTAGATATGACGGCGGTCTGTAAATAATCACGTCTAGACCAGACACCCCCCCCCCCCCCCTCTCTCTCTCTCTCTCTCTCTCTCTCTCTCTCTCTCTCTCTCTCTCTATATATATATATATATATATATATAAAGTTTTGTTTGCTGTTTAACGCCGCACTCACCAATATTCTAGCTATATGACGGCGGTCTCTAAATAATCGTGTTAAGACTAGACAATCCAGTGATTGACATAATGATCATCTATCTGGGCAGTTGGGATACGATGAGTTGCCTCAACCAAGTCAGCGAGCCCGACCACCTTATCACGTTTGTCGCCTCTCAGGACACGCCTAGTCGCCTCTTACGACAATCATGTGTTGCTTAAGACCAATTCTAACCCCTAATGTTCATGGGGCGCGTTTCTCTCTATGTCTCCATAGTAAAGAGTGAAGTTGGAACTGTAGCCTAGTTCACAAATGCACCTCATGCAATTATACGCAGAGTAAGCCCTTCATTTTTCCCACTGACAAGTTACATTAAATCATATAGATATATTGAATATACATATCTCAGATAAATACAGAATTGTTTACACATACATTTTCAGTACAATAAACCTTACTTAATCTTGAATATATAAGGTTGAATTATTACCTAAGTTGCACTATGATAAATCCATTGTACTGATGAAGCCACAGAGGTGTTTATGTGTATATTAAGTTTTCTTTGTTTGTTTGTTGTTCAACGCCGCACTCACCAATATTCCAGCTATATGACGGCGGTCTGTAAATAATCGAGTTTGGACTAGACAATCCAGTGATTGACATCATGAGCATCGATCTACGCAGTTGGGAAACGATGACATGCATCAAACAAGTCAGTGAGCCTGACCACCCTATCCCGTTAGTCGCCTCTTGGGACACGCATCGTTGCCCTAGGGGAAGCATGGGTTGCTGAAGACCTATTCTATCCCGGATCTTCACGAGTGATATATGAGGTAGATCAGGTACGCTACTCAACAGTCTAATAACTGTTTGTATTGATAGATGATCTTATCGTTAGTTATTGTTGTATGGCTTTTGCGTCTATTGAATCAAATGACAGATAAAATCGCGGTTAAAAGAATATAAATAACGGTCAATGCATTGCTATGAAATTGTATCTGACTTGTTAGATTTTAATTGCCTTTTTATCCACATTGACGGTTGCGTGTTATGATCAGAATTTGTGATAAGTTTAACTACATCCTGGGTGAAAAGTCGTTTTTGTTTGTAAGTTATAGAAGCCTTTAAGGGTCATTTATTTGTGTTTGGGTTTCTTCTTGAATATTTCAAGATAATAAGTTCAAATTTCAAGATAATGATCTTGAAATTTCAAGATAATAATTCAGCTGAAATTTAAAGATTTTAAGTTGAAAATACAAGCCCCTGTGGTGATAGCCTACCAAGGTGCAATTAATCTTTCAAAAAATTTCTGAGTGCTTTAATTATTCCTTTCATAAGGGGTCCGTCAAATAGTCAGTATCACATGTTTGGGATCTTGGGATGATTTTAGTTGTTGTTTTTTACTGGCGCTGTAGACCAATGAATATATTCATGAATACTCATAAACGACAGTACAGGAAACTGACTTATAGAAATTGTACGTCTGCTTCCATCACTCCGACAATTTTTCGGCGATGTCCTAAAATAACTATCGTTACTAATTATAACCAAATATAATAAAACTGAATTCCTTACTATAATACTGAACACAAAGAAAAACATAATATACCTTCTTCTTTGCATTATATATATATTTTTTATCAAAACAATTGCTGCATTACATTGTGTTAAGTTTATATTTGGAGCATCACGCAGCACTTGACCTTGACCCCGATTTAGCCAGCTGTCGCATGGAATGATACTGACACATTTCCTTCTCCATCCTCGTTGAATTGACATCATGGGCGTTCGTTCATCTCGACAGCTTCAACAAGAAGAGATCGAGGAAATTCAATGCGAAACTGGATGTAAGTGTCACTCAGGATGTAATAGTACACACGCCGGGCGTAAAGTCGTCTGTTCATTAATAGTAAACAATGTATTAGAGCTAACAACTATACTAAGAGATCGTTTCTGTGCTAATAATTGCAAGTGTTGAGTTAACCGAGGCGAGTGCCATGGGGCAGGTGTAATCACGATGAATACTTCATGTGAAAATTTATTGTTGAAATGTCACATTTAGATAATATCGATATGTTTTCAATGAAACGGAAATATGTCTAAATCAAACGCATAAGGCTATATACTGTCATGGGGATTCGATATGAATTAAGAACTGTTTGGAAATAAAGTCGTTTGTTCCGTCACACAATGTGACTATTGTTGCCGGTCAGCAGCGCGACACAATGTGTAGATCAATATACTGGATCAATCAACCCTTGACATTTCAAAAGACCCAACCACCCACATGTTTAGTTTGGCTGTCTTATTTCCTGAATGCTCTTATTGATAGTCTGTTACACAGCAATATATCAGTTGAGATAATAATTATGATCAAAAGGTTTGAAATCGTAACTCATACCATGGAATGATGTGTATCTATTGTACAGATGATCTATAGACCTGTGAAGATCTGGTTTAGAATAGGTCTTCAGTAACCCATGCTTGTCGTGAGAGGCGATTAACAGGATCAGGTGGTTAGGCTTGCTGACTTGGTTAATGCATGTCATTGTCTCTCAATTTCGTGGATTGATGCTATTGATATCAATCAATGGATTGTCTGGTCCTGACTCGATTATTTACAGACTGCTGTCAAATAGATGAAATATTGCTATGTGCGGCTTTAAACAACAACCAAACAAACAAACATGATCTATTTGACCTGCTTCAGTGATTTGGGTTTTGTGCCATTTTTGCAATATTCCACCAATATCACTGCTGGCAACACCAAAAAAGGCTTTATGCACTGTACCAATGTAGGCCTTCAGAGTTAAGAGTGACCGCTTCATCTGCCCTCTTTGGTGCATATAAGTGAGGGACAATGCCCGATTAAACCTTTCAGCTATTCAGTTTAAGTCAGCATGATCAGTGATAGGTATATTTTAATAATCGTCCATTGTTCGTAAGTGTGTATATAAATGCTGAGCTGATCGATTGATTCTAATCACTAATCACCTGATTACTATTGACTTTTGATCTCCCTTTTATCAGTCCTTTTTTACATCCATTACTCGATGTGTTTCAGTTTCCCATAATCAGATCGTGAGACTATACGGCAGATTTACCAACCTTGATAAGACCAACAATGGGGCACTTAGGTAAGTAACCAGGACGGCCAAGGAGCCATCATTGATGAACCGCACTCACTTGCTCACAGGCCAGATATTTCAGTTTGGGTCAAACCCTGAAGGGGGATAATAAAGATCTTAAATTGATTCCTTACTAAGGTTTACAAAAGTGATAAACTCTTAGGCAACATATTTTTCATTACCTGGTTTACGGATGCGCCGCTCTTTCAAAGTCCTTATGTTGAAAAAAATAAAAATAAAAATTACGCTTTTTTTTATTACCGCCGATCTTTACTTTAAAAAATGCATAAAAAGATCCAAAAAAAATCATTTGCTCCGTGAGTGTAAAGCAAAGGGAAGTCACTCTGATATTTCTCAGTGGGGTCCATCAAAGCTTGTCAACGCCTAGCACAGTGGTGACCAGTTTTACTCTTTCAACACTGTTGGCCAGAAGCTAAGAGTAACCAGACATCGCAGGCTTGTAGACCATCCAAGTCACGTCAAAATAGTATAAATTTTATTAACCTACCTGTCATATCATTCATTTATTAAATCTATCACATTTCACGTCTGAAATATGTATTCCATTTCAATTTATCATTTTTTATCAATAGATTAAAAGATTATTCACTATTTCCCTAAATGTTATTGAAAATATGATTCTTGGACTCACACTTCGACAACTGGTCCTCATAGAACATGTCAAACAGCAAAATAAAGACGTTTCAGGCAAATCTTTAAATATATTATGCAAAGTAATAAATAAAATCAACAAAAATATATCTAAAAGTTGCCAAATTCACATCTAAGTTATTATTTCCATCTTTTTGTGCAATCAAGTGTATTAATGTAAGTCAAATGACATCTCGGCTTTCGTCGCTTCTATTTCTCGGCTCGTACACGATGTTTAATGCCAATATATATGCCTACGAAATCTTTGTCATAGCTTAATACCTAGCACTATAGATCCATGAAGTTCCCTATTTTTAATACCGTATTCGACGTAATATGCGCCCCGCTCTAATAAGCGCCAACGGCGATATTTCTTAATATAATCAGCACCCCTTGTGATTGCTCAATGTACAAAAGATTTATTTATTCGCATATAATACACACTCGTGTGTTATATGCATCCTGAATTATGGGCAATTAAATTCTGGAAAATATATATATGTCGTATATAAACATTTCAGGCTTGTCAGCATTAACCACGACATTTATCTTTCAACTCTGTTTTTTCCACCAAAATAATATTCTAATAAGAGCCCCCTATTTCTAATTTTGAGATGGCCCTGGGCGCCTATTATGCCGAATACGGTATAGATCGCCATTTCCTGCTTAAAACGTTCAGAATAACATGATTTAACCATAACCTTTTCGTCAAAATCTTAAAATTATCATACACGAGGATGGTACCATTGCTGTAATTGGATTTGCTGCCTTAGGTCACATGCTTAAATTTAACCAATCACGAACAGATTTTGTCAAGAAAGCGTCACTAGAAACCAATTTTTACACGCTAAAGCTACGAAAAGACCCCAGTGGATGTCACTTCTGTATTAGCATTATGTTGGTAAAACAATATAAGTTTTTTTATGGCAGCCTTATTCGTACGTGTTATTCATACGTAGCTTCGAAAACGGAGGTATTTCCTCATGTTAGTGAGCGGACAGCCACTTTTATAGGGAAATGGGTGATGACAGATATTATTTGTAATTCTTTTTAAAATAATTTTCCGATTACGTAAACAATGAAACTAAAAAAGAAATAGGTAAGTGATTTTTATAAAATCTTATATTGCCGTTTGCAAATTTGGTCAATGAAAACATGAAATTTACAATAAAACATGACGTGACATGATGATTTACAAATTGAGTGTTATTTGTGTACTGTATGCGAGACAATGTTTCATACACAGAGATTAAGATTACATGTGTACTTGTCTCGTAAAATAAGCCAGAAATAGCAGTCAGCTGTTCACACATTTTCTCCCCCTATGGGTGATTTTGTTCTAAAAATACTTAATGACATGACCAAAATCATAACTGAAAAGAAATTTCAGTACAGTGATAAGAAGACTGAAAAACTTTGTACCTCTAACGACTAATGTTCGTTTCAAGGCAAGTTCATGTTGAGTTCATGTGATTTACCGATCAGTTCATACACGATTTGGCTGAAGTTAATGTAAACAGAAATGAATGAAATCTTGGATAAAAGTAATACACACCAGACACACAGTGAACACTTTTATCGCTAGATAGTGTAATAACAGGACTAACTTGCGTACTTCAGTATGGACTTGTTGACATGCTACTTCAGGTGTTGTATGCACACCATATCGTCTTCACATTGTGATGGATGGGTATTCCAGTACTGTATTCCAGTATTTTACTCATCAAGGAATACATCTATGTAGGGGCACTCTGTCCCAGGTTGATTGTACACAACTGTGTATTTGGTTATATGCTAATTTGAAGGACCGAAAAAAAGGCTGCACGCCCACACTATGTTTTCAAAAGCCAGATGGATTAACCCTTATTATGCTTTCATCGCGTATATTGTTTCACGATTTATCTTGTTTGTTTGTTGTTTAACGCCACCCTCAGCAATATTCCAGCTATATGACGGCAGTCTGTATATAATCGAGTCTTGACATGAGCATCGATTCACACAGTAGTAATATGATGACATGCATCAACCAAGTCAGCGAGCCTGACCACCCGATCCCGTTAGTCGCTTCTTACGACAAGCATAGTTGCTTCTTACTGCAAGAATGGGTTGCTGAAGACATATTCTACCCCAGATCTTCACGTCTACCACGATTTATCCAACAATCAGTGACTTGTTACGTATCTATACCTTGTGCCCAAAATGTGTACAACTGATGTACAGTCAATACCATCTGTCTGTCACATGTAGACATGGTAAAGGTATGTCAACTCTAAGACTGTAATAATCTAACATGAGAGTTGCAGTGAGCAATACAATGGATGCTATACTTTTTCATCTGTAGTATTCTGTACATGATTTTTAACATTTTTTTGCAGCCGGGAGGATTTCTTGAGAATACCAGAATTGGCCATTAACCCTTTGGGAGACAGAATTGTGCATTCCTTCTTCCAAGACAGGTATGCTATCCTTGACACATACTCAGTATGTGTTTTGTTATTGTTGGATTGTGAAGAGTGAGTGAGTGAGTATGGTTTTAAGACCCTTTTAGCAATATTCTGGCAATATCAGGGCAAGGGAAACCAGAAATGGGCTTCACACATTGTACCAATGTGAGCGGTAGAAACTAACAGTTTTCATCCACTAGTCCTTATAATGCTAACATATAGCAAAACCCTTAAAAAGGGCAAATTTTTACTAGTCCCTATGATACCTTACTATTGGGCAGTTTGGAAAGGACTATAGGACTAGTGCCAATTTCTAATGCTGCATGTGGTGATTCGACCCCGGGTCATCGTCAAATTGTTTTATTCATTGCAAACTGAAAGGCCATAGGCCCATAGTTCAACGTATTTACAAGGTATGGGTGTTTCTTCTAACTAACAATGCAGGGTCATCGTCATGACACTAACCACTAGGCTACCCCACCCCCAGAGATTGTGATGATCATTATACCCCGAACTATAAGGGCGGGGGTATATAGTTATGCCAAGGAATTCCACCCAACCTTTCGAGGACATTTTTTTGTGCGACCAAGAACTTGAAAACTACTGCATGGAGTCTTTCCATACTTGGTAAACACTTGCTATGTCAATAGAAGAGGTGCAGTGTAAAGCTTGATTTCAATATTTGGATTTTTTTACTTGTTTGCTTAAGCATATTTTTTCAAATTTAACGAACAGATTTTATACTAATAGAATAGGTGCAGTGCAAAATTTGATTTTGATATGTGAAGTTTCTGAGAAAATATGAATTTTATCATGTTTCGAACTTTGAATGTTTTTTTATTCAACATTTGTGTGACCATTAACTTGAGAACTACATCATGGATTATTTTTAAATTTAAGGAACACTTTCTTTTCTAATAGTAGAGGTACACTGCAAAGTTTGATTTTGATATGTGTATTTCCTGAAAAATATGATATTTTTATGCGTTGAAGTTTGAATTTATTTTACTTCAACATTGGTGCAACCTACAACTTGAAAACTACTTCATGGATTCTTTCCCAGTTAGATGTACAGTTTCTATACCAATAGGAGAGATGCAATACAAAGTTTGATTCGATAAGTCGATTTTGTAAGAAAATATTGCTTTGTTTATGTTTTGAACTCACACGTAATATGTCAAAGTCAGGAGTACTAGTGAGCTCTGCTCACTTTATGCCTTATACTTCAGCTAAGTTATTTATCTGACTCTCTCCAAGAATGTTTATGCAGCGTTAGAAATTGGCACAAGTCCTATAGTCCTTGCTAAGCTGCCCAATGGTAAAGGTATCATAAGGACTAGTAGAAATTTGCCCTTCTTAAGGATTTTGCTATATGTTATCATTATAAGGACTAGTGGCCGAAAACTGTTAGTTTCTAACCCTGATTATGTCAAAACGACTCCATCTATACTTTCATTACGTCAGGTTTATTTCTAATTTGAATATTAACATTTATAACGTGTAGACATAAGACATATGTAACACATGTCATAACAAATACCATGAGACAGGAGTACATCCACCGGTGTGTGATTGGTCTTAATTTCCTCATCTAATATTGCAGGAAATAGATACATGTTGAATTATGTATTCACTGCAAAGGACAATTAATCATAATTTTTTTTGTTACTTATAAAGAATTTGCAATATCAATCTCACAATGTTGATGGGTATTGATGGAAAAAGAATTATAAACCCCTTTGTGATTAGTCATTAAACTGAGTATGTGGAACATGGCATAGTCCACTTCTGTATCAGGTAACCCTGTAGTCATTGGTGCATGAGTTGGAAACTTGTTGTTTTAACAGTGGAGGGGAAATGGGATGTAGGCCAGTGGATTAACCTTGTTGACTTGCAGCATCATACAGCTATTGTCATGGTAACGCTGCTGACTCACTCCCTGCAGACTCATCTTCCTGTGGTATTTGATTAATGTGGAATTCATCTGTTTCTGTGGTTACAGGACTGAGGTCAATTTCCGGCAGTTCATGAATGTGCTGGCCAGGTTCCGCCCATTGAAGACAAACTCAGAACGAAACAAACTGAACACAAGGGAAGAAAAGTTGATGTGTAAGTCCTCCCTCACCCACCCACACATTCACCCACCCATCCATACACCCACCCATCCATACACCCACCCACACATACACCCACCCACACATACACCCACCCACACATTCACCCACCCACACATTCACCCACCCACACATTCACCCACCCATCCATACACCCACCCACACATACACCCACCCACACATACACCCACCCACACATACACCCACCCACACATTCACCCACCCACACATTCACCCACCCATCCATACACCCACCCATCCATACACCCACCCATCCATACACCCACCCACACATACACCCACCCACACATTCACCCAGCCACACATTTACCCAGCCACACATACACCCACCCACACATTCACCCACCCACACATTCACCCACCCACATTCACCCACCCATCCATACACCCACCCATCCATACACCCACCCACACATACACCCACCCACACATTCACCCACCCACACATTCACCCACCCACACATACACCCACCCACACATACACCCACACACACATACACCCACCCACACATTCACCCACCTACACATTCACCCACCCATCCATACACTTGCCCATCCATACACTTGACCATCCATACTTCCACCCATCCATACACCCACCCATCCATACACTTGCCCATCCATACACCCACCCACACATTCACCCACCCATTAATACTCTCACCCATCCATACACCCACCCATCCATACTCTCACCCATCCATACACTTGCCCATCCATACTCCCACCCATCCATACACCCACCCACACATTCATCCACCCATTAATACTCTCACCCATCCATACACCCACCCATCCATACACTTGCCCATCCATACTCTCACCCATCCATACACCCACCAACACATACACCCACCCATCCATACACCCACCCACACATTCACCAACCCATTAATACTCTCACCCATCCATACACCCACCCATCCATACTCTCACCCATCCATACACTTGACCGTCCATACTCCCACCCACCCACACATTCACCCACCCATTAATACTCTCACCCATCCATACACCCACCCATCCATACTCCCACCCATCCATACACCCACCCATCCATACACCCACCCACACATTCACCCACCCATTAATACTCTCACCCATCCATACACCCACCCACACATACACCCACCCATCCATACTCTCACCCATCCATACTCTCACCCATCCATACACCCACCCACACATTCACCAACCCATTAATACTCTCACCCATCCATACACCCACCCATCCATACTCTCACCCATCCATACACTTGACCGTCCATACTCCCACCCACCCACACATTCACCCACCCATTAATACTCTCACCCATCCATACACCCACCCATCCATACTCCCACCCATCCATACACCCACCCATCCATACACCCACCCACACATTCACCCACCCATTAATACTCTCACCCATCCATACACCCACCCACACATACACCCACCCATCCATACTCTCACCCATCCATACACCCACCCACACATTCACCCACCCATCCATACTCTCACCCATCCATACACTTGCCCATCCATACTCCCACCGACACATACACCCACCCATCCATACTCTCACCCATCCGTACTCTCACCCAGCCATACACCCACAAACACATTCACCCACCCATCAATACTCTCACCCATCCATACACCCATCCATACACCCACCCATACACCAACCCATCCATACACCCACAAACACATACACCCACCCATCCATACATCCATCCATCCATCCATACATCCATCAATCCATACACCCACCAATCAACAGACCCACATATCCATATACACACCCATCCAAACACCCACCCATCAATAGACCTACATATCCATATACATACCCATCCATACACATCCATACACCCACCCATCCATACATCCATCCATCCATACATCCACCCATCCATACATCCACCCATCCATACATCCACCAATCCATACACCCACCCATCCATAGACCTACATATCCATATACACACCCATCCATACACCCACCCATCCATACACCCACCCATCCATAGACCTACATATCCATATACACACCCATCCATACACCCACCAATCCATACACCCACCCATCCATAGACCTACATATCCATATACACACCCATCCATACACCCACCCATCCATACACCCACCCATCCATATACACACCCATCCATACACCCACCCATCCATACACCCACCCATCCATATACACACCCATCCATACACCCACCCATCCATACATCCACCCATCCATACATCCACCCATCCATAGACCTACATATCCATATACACACCCATTCATACACCGGCCCTTCAATATTTACTCCATGTTAAATTGACTTTCCTGCTTTCATTCAAACACTGCTTTATCATACCCGCATATTTACCAGACACATAGCCCTGCTTCCTGTACACTAAAAATTTGAAAATGGATGCAAATAAAATACAAAGTACATCCAATGGGGCACTGCATGAATGCTGCTTTTTCATAATTTACTACCATTTAAAAAAATGAATTTAAGAACATAATCATTTAAAAGTTGCAATACACAGTTGAAAGCTTCATGATCTTCTAGTCTAGCCCTTGTAGTTTCAGTTAAAATATTCCTAATCTATTTTTAAGTAACGGCCTCTGAGCATGTCACTTGAGGTAAAGCACTCTCTCCTATTGAGTAAAGGAAGTAAGTGCTTCAAAGCAAAAAATAGGAAAACATTACTGATATGGGAGGGGGCGGTCGGGTAGCCTAGTGGTTAAAGCGTTCGCTCATCACGCCGAAAACCCGGGTTCGATTCCCGACATGGGTACAATGTGTGAAGCCCATTTCTGGTGTCCCCCGCCGTGATATTGCTGGAATATTGCTAAAAGCGGCGTAAAACCATACTCACTCACTCACTCACTGATATGGGAGATTATATTCACTAATTATAGAAGAGGTCCAAAGGCACTCAGTTGCTTGACTTTCAATACAATTTTATTCACCAAATAGTATACACTAAAAATGAAAAAATAAATAAAAATAAAATTTCTGTGAGAATGAAGAATAGAGTGAGTGAGTGAGTGAGTGAATATGGTTTTACGCCGCTTTTAGCAATATTCCAGCAATATCATGGCGGGGGACACCAGTAATGGGCTTCACACATTGTACCCATGTCGGGAATCGAACCCGGGTCTTCGGCGTGACGAGCAAACGCTTTAACCATTAGGCTACCTGACCGCCCCACAGGAATAGAAAACACCTCATTGTTTCCTGTGTGCATGTGAAGAAGTTCTGGAATGATCTGACACTGTTTATTAAGAGACATTTTGGTATCAATGTTATTTTCACTGACTTTGCAATACTACTGGAAATAACAACGGTTATAATTTTTTAACAATAATATCCTATCCGCAAAAAGGTATATATATATATAGTATAAAAAACAATCAACTTAACTTGTATTTTTAAGAAGGATTAAAGACATTGTTTGCTAAAAAGAACAGCTGTACTGCAGGGAGGGGGACTAGGCAGTTTGAGGAAAAATGGCCGAAAGAATTATTGAAATACTTTAATAAGAAATAGTTGCCAGTTATGTATATATATGCATATATATTTATGCTCTGACTAATATATGACCTTGTCCATATGTCAAGAAACACGACTATTTTTCTGTTCATTATAATATATGCTTTCGGTATGGCTGCATCTTAGTCACATACTCTTCATGGATATGTAACATCCTTCTGAAAGGAATAAAAAATTGAAAAAGAAGTGCTTCAACATGTTCAAAGCAGTGCAAAACAACAAAATTTCAAATGTATTTTGGCAGGGAAGGTTCACATACATCTTCAAGAGCAAACATGAGTAAATGTTATATATGATATTACATATTAAATTTGTAGAAGATAAAAAACAAGCAAGGAATAAAGCTGTTTTGTTTGAATAAACATTGTTATGTTTGATATTTGACAATTCTCTGTGACCCCATTTTTTAACCTGGGACTGCTACAATTAAATGTTACGAGTCACACAGGGGAGATAACTAACCATTAGTAACCATTGTCCTGATTCCTCTTATCAAGAATATGACTGAATACGGATAATCCCCACATACTACACATACAGAGATAAACATACTACACATACAGAGATATACATACTACACATACAGAGATATACATACTACACATACAGGGATATACATACTAGTATACTACACATACAGAGATATACATACTACACATACAGAGATATACATACTACACATACAGGGATATACATACTAGTATACTACACATACAGAGATAAACATACTACACATACAGAGATATACATACTACACATACAGAGATATACATACTACACATACAGGGATATACATACTAGTATACTACACATACAGAGATATACACATACAGAGATATACATACTACACATACAGAGATATACATACTACACATACAGAGATATACATACTACACATACAGGGATATACATACTAGTATACTACACATACAGAGATATACATACTACACATACAGAGATATACATACTACACATACAGAGATATACATACTACACATACAGAGATATACATACTACACATACAGGGATATACATACTAGTATACTACACATACAGAGATATACACATACAGGGATATACATACTACACATACAGAGATACTGCATATACAGAGATATACATACTACACATACAGAGATATACATACTACACATACAGAGATACTACACATACAGAGATACTACATATACAGAGATACTACACATACAGAGATACTGCATATACAGAGATACTACACATACAGAGATACTGCATATACAGAGATACTACATATACAGAGATACTGCATATACAGAGATATACATACTACATATACAGAGATACTGCACATACAGAGATACTACACATACAGAGATACTACACATACAGAGATACTACACATACAGAGATACTACACATACAGAGATACTACACATACAGAGATACTACATATACAGAGATACTACACATACAGAGATACTGCACATACAGAGATATACATACTACACATACAGAGATATACATACTACACATACAGAGATATACATACTACATATACAGAGATACTACACATACAGAGATACTGCATATACAGAGATACTACATATACAGAGATACTGCATATACAGAGATATACATACTACATATACAGAGATACTGCACATACAGAGATACTACACATACAGAGATACTACACATACAGAGATACTACACATACAGAGATACTACATATACAGAGATATAGATACTACACATACAGAGATACTGCATATACAGAGATATACATACTACATATACAGAGATACTACACATACAGAGATACTACACATACAGAGATACTACATATACAGAGATACTGCACATACAGAGATACTGCACATACAGATACTGCACATACAGAGATACTACATATACAGAGATACTACACATACAGAGATACTACACATACAGAGATACTACACATACAGAGATACTACACATACAGAGATACTACATATACAGAGATATAGATACTACACATACAGAGATACTGCACATACAGAGATACTACACATACAGAGATACTACACATACAGAGATACTGCACATACAGAGATACTACACATACAGAGATACTACATATACAGAGATATAGATACTACACATACAGAGATACTACATATACAGAGATACTACACATACAGAGATACTACACATACAGAGATACTACACATACAGAGATACTACATATACAGAGATATAGATACTACACATACAGAGATACTGCACATACAGAGATACTACATATACAGAGATACTGCACATACAGAGATACTACATATACAGAGATACTGCACATACAGAGATACTGCACATACAGATACTGCACATACAGAGATACTACATATACAGAGATACTACACATACAGAGATACTACACATACAGAGATACTACACATACAGAGATACTACATATACAGAGATATAGATACTACACATACAGAGATACTGCACATACAGAGATACTACACATACAGAGATACTACACATACAGAGATACTACATATACAGAGATATAGATACTACACATACAGAGATACTACATATACAGAGATACTACACATACAGATACTACACATACAGAGATACTACATATACAGAGATACTACACATACAGAGATACTACACATACAGAGATACTACACATACAGAGATACTACATATAAAGAGATATAGATACTACACATACAGAGATACTACATATACAGAGATACTACACATACAGATACTACACATACAGAGATACTACATATACAGAGATACTACACATACAGAGATACTACACATACAGAGATACTACACATACAGAGATACTACATATACAGAGATATAGATACTACACATACAGAGATACTGCACATACAGAGATACTACACATACAGAGATACTACATATAAAGAGATATAGATACTACACATACAGAGATACTACATATACAGAGATACTACACATACAGATACTACACATACAGAGATACTACATATACAGAGATACTACACATACAGAGATACTACACATACAGAGATACTACACATACAGAGATACTACACATACAGAGATACTACATATACAGAGATATAGATACTACACATACAGAGATACTGCACATACAGAGATACTACATATACAGAGATACTGCACATACAGAGATACTACACTGATGCAAGAGGACATATGTCATGTAATCCTTCTTTACTCCCCAGGGTGTTGAGAATGATAACTGAAATGCGAACGGATCCACTCGTCGGAAACAAATAAAACTGCATTTGAGCAGATACTAGTACCTGGATACCGGCGGTATATAAATATATAATATTATAATCCTTACACAAATAGGGTCATCAATTCTACATCAGCTTAGGGTTGTATTATTCTCATTGGCACTGTGACGACATTCCATGTGGGTTATTGTAGTTTTTTTTTATTTTTGTGTACAGTTGCTTTTAAGATGTATGATCTGGACGGAGACGACAGAATCTCCAAGGATGAGCTGCTGTCTGTTCTGCACATGATGGTGGGCGCCAACATTTCAGAAGAACAGGTGAGGTCTCTCTGATAATACTCTTCAGCTATGTTCATTAGGGCTGTTACGATTCACTCGCATATTCAGTCAATCGAACCGTATCCATTCATGAATTGAATTTGTTATTCGTGGCCACTAGAATCGAATATTTATGAATATGCAAGCATGTGCATTTACATAAAAATACCCATTAGAACATATCATATGCATAGATTTCTTCAAAAGACTACACTCTTATACTATTTAGTTTGACAGTACTGTGGTCAATGATCATTGTCGCATTTGAGCAGATACTAGTACCTGGATAAGTGCGTTATATAAATGTACAATATATGAATAATAAACAAACCATGTCAAATAATTTATGTTGTTATTGCTTCACTGAATATAACAAAGAAGGCCAGGCGTTTTATGTTTTTCGGATTACCAACCTGACGACTCTAATTCTTAAGAAAATGTATAAAAAAAGAGAGTCAGATTTCCATTTGTTGTCCGTGTTGTAAGTGGTAGAATTTTTATTTTTACAAGGGGCTTTATCGTCACAAATGGTGGTCTTTTGAGCACAGAATATGTTCATAAAGTATGCCACAGGCATTCTGCATATAAAAAAAAGATGCATCTGGCTCCTTTTTTCCCCCCCTCCAACTCTGGGCTTTGGGCTGAAAAACCGTAATCCTATATTAAAAAAAGCCTGGCCTAATAAATCACAGCTGCTGACTTGTTATTGTATTCGTGAATTAATAATCGTATTCGTTACCCTATATTGTGATATGAATCATATTCGCCTCATAGTGTATTCGTTGCAGCCCTAGGAACATCATAAGGCTTTCACCAAATTCATCTTACTGAGGCAGGGCATTAACGGTAGTGGTGTGACGATACACCGATACATCGATGGATCGCGATGTTTTACTTCTCAATACAAGTATTGATCACAGTGGCACACTAAGTAAAAAATATCGATTCTGACCTTAAATGTTTGCTTTAATAACTGTTCCACTAAACACCAATCAGTAGTGCAAGTTAATAGTGAAAACATAAATATTTTCATTTGTTGTGCCATACGATATGTAAATCGTCAGCGTATTTGGCCATCCTGTCTATGAAAAAGATAGCTTACGCACCACAGATAAGAGCACATGCAAGTATTGTGATACATATTGGATCATGTGTAAGGTATCGTGATACATATCGGATCTCACAGTTGGTGTATCATCCCAGCCCTAGTTAACTGACTAAAAAAGTCTAGTTTCCACCCTTGCCGAACTAGGCTGGTATTATGGAGTTACATTTTGGCTGGACTAACGAGTCTATGCATAGTCCAATCAAAGGGTGGAAACTGGACTTTTAAAGTCCGTTAACTCTCTTGACTCGGGAAGATGACTATTTACTGACATATTTCTGATTGTCAAACATTCAACAGCCATTCATATTAACATTCTATTCTGCATTGCAGTTAAGCAGCATTGCCGACCGAACAATCGTGGAGGTGGATGAGGACAAAGACACGATGATATCTTTCCAGGAGTTTGTGAAGGTGAGGCAAGGTCGTGCTCTGAGTACAGAAGTGTTTGTTTGTTTGTTTGTTTGTTTAATGCTGCACTCAGCAATATTCCAGCTATATGATGACAGTAAATAATTGAGTCTGGGCCAGTCAATCCAGTGATTGACATCATGAGCATCGATCCACGTCATTGGGATACGATGACATGCATCAACCAGGACAGAGAACCTGACCACACGATCCTGTTAGTTGCCTCTTATAACAAGCATAGTCGCCTTTTACGGCAAGCATGCGTTGCTGAAGCAGATGTTGAGCAGTCCCGATATTAATTTTGTATTTGGAACAAATAAGACTGTGTCATGTTTTCAGGGCCCCATAATCTCTCCTGGCCAACCACCCCTATAAGAAACGGGAGGTCCCGAATTTTAAGGATGATCTAGTATGTAGGCATTGTTTTGTGTTTGCCTGCTGCAGTGTTTGAAATTAAGCATGAAAGTCAAGGATTCCTGGTCTTAACACAAATGGTAAAATTTTAGGGGGTCCCTAGTTTCTAATAGCAACAGACCTTAAAGACCCCAGAACCCCCTTAATTTTGAACAAATCAATCATGGCTAGTGAAGATACATCTGCAGGACCCAGTCGTCTAAGGCGCTTAATTCACTGTGCTTCAATTCACTGGCTTTGCCAGAAACCTATGATTGTGTGTTTGCCCTGATTATGTTTCTAGGTTTGTCATACCTGTGCTTGTGGGTTTCACCAAAGTTGTAAACATCTAAGACCTGCATCACTTCAGGCTTTCCTCCCACACTAAGCTGACATGCCATGATATAACTGGAATATTGTTAAAAGTGGCGCAAAACCAAACTCACTCACTCACATCTGCAGGAATAACCCTTTCTGGTGGTTGATCTGGTGTGTGTCTTCATACTGCTACATTGTGTGGATCAGTGCCCAAAATCAACCACTGATACCCCTTTGGGATGCTTAGTAAGAATAGGTCATGGGCCTCGTCCCTTGTACTGAAATGAGGATCAGGTGTTTGCCCTTGCTGATCTTTGCTTGTTCTGTGATATGATCCTTTGTGGGTCCCCAGCTCCCTATTGCTTGGCACAGGAGGTGCTTAGACTCCCTAGAGTGGATCAGGTAGCAGGTGCAGTGACTTTGTTGATTGAGTGTCATTGTATCCCATCAGCATGGGATGGTGCTCATGATATCAACCCATGGTTTGATTTAGAGATCACTGTGAAATAGCTGAAATATTGCTAGCTGTAGCATTTAAAAAAAGTTAATCTTTAGGGAAACACTTAATTTATAATTACTAGGTTAAATGGTTATTTGCCTGAATTGGTGTATTTATCAGTCTGTCATTGTCAGCAAATGTTTCCAAATGTAAAAACATATGCATGAAAATTTCATTAATTAATTTTCTTAAGCCAGTTATTTTGGAACTAAATATGAAATTTTGCGTCAAAGGAAGTTATGCTTCAAATGTTATCCTTATCAGCACAGTTACCATGGTAACATACAGAGAATCTTACACCTCATCCTTGACTTGCAGGCAATGGAGCGCGTTGACGTAGAACAGAAGATGAGCATCCGGTTCCTTCATTAACTACCAGAACTGAAGCAGAGACTTCAGAGAACAGGATGACCAACAGCTACCATGACAACAGCCATCCATACAGGACTTAACACTTAATACTTATAGACCATATCCACAGATTCAGTTGTTTCCATGACAACAGTCATGAACTGATATTGAGACACTAACACAACTAACTTGTGAGGCGTTTGTAATGACAAAGCATAAGCGGAATGATGCAGTCAGATGATTTAGTTACGTATTGTTGAGGAATAACGGGTAACAGTTGAAGGATATCAAGTACATATAGTTTTACAGTTCACTCTCGTTAGAACTTAAATGAAAGAATTGAGAGTTGTATTATATTTATAGAGAAATATTCAGTTACTAAGGAATTGATTTTTAACAAATTTAGTCAGTTACCGCGTCTCTTACTATTTTGGCATTTGTAGACAGACACATAGGTCGTTCACTGAGATCAAACAGTTGAATACTATATTTTATTACATTCCATCTGATTTGCTTTTTAATCATTTCATAACCGTTGTTATCATTGTAATATGATCTTCAGGGTAAAAGGCATATTTTTTTATCCTTAGGCATCCGTATCATGCTAGCTTGGTATTTCTTTTTTAAAACAATCGTAATTCTGCGCCCTGGTTAACCTACTTTATCAATTTAAGAAACATCAACTTTCCCACCCATACTTAAAAAATATTGCCTTGAATGCAATTTGTTTTTTGTATTAGTTTGATGTTTCGGTTTCATACACCATAAAAGTATTTTTATCTTTGATATTGTGTGTATCTTTTGTAAATTTCTGACCTGCAATAACATCTAGGATGTTACGTTGGATTCAAGTCTATTGGGCAAAGAATATGATACCAGTCTAGAGTGTCTGCATTGTAAGATTGACAACGTTTAACTCATTATGCTTTGTGTAGAATGTGAAATGGTTATGGGCTATATTCCTTCTATAGTCAGTAGTTTTTGACTTGACATGTTTGAGCTTTTTGCTTTTATCTGTACCAGTTACATAAAGTTTATTTGGGAAATGAACATATTTCTTCCGGCCCTTGGGCTTGTGATCGTCCTATGATCCTGGGTTCAAATCCAAGCCGATTCTCCCATATTACGATCCCTGGTTTGTCAGGACCAAACTCGTGCTCGTGGGCTTCACCAAAGTAATAAGGAGGCACGGGTGGCCCAGTCGTCTGGGGCGCCGCAATTCGCTGTGCAGAGTTGCGTCCCTTGGACACGCCAGAAACCTATGGTTGTGGGTTCGAATCCCGGTTCGCCCCGATTATGTTTCGAGGTTTGTCAGCACCATACCCGTGCTCGTGGGTTTCACCGAAGTGATAAACGTCTGGGACCTGAATCACTTCGGGCTTTCCTCCCACATTAAGCTGGCACACCATGATATAACTGTTAAAAGTGGCGTTAAACCCAACTCACTCACACTCACCAAAGTGATAAAATCTAAGACCTACATTATATTGCTTCTGACTTTTCCCCCAAATGAAGCTGTCGGGCCATGATACAACAGAAATACTGTTCAAAGTAGATTTAAACACAACTTACTCACTGACAAATTACAGTTGATCAGATCAGATCAGTTAAATGTTTGAATCGACCCGTGAAGATCCAGAGTAGTACAGGTCTTCAGCAACCCATGGTTGCCGTAAAAGGCGACTGTGCTTGTCGTAGGAGGCGACTAACGGGATCAGGTGGTCAGGCTCGCTGACTTGGTTGATGCATGTCATTGTATCCAAATTGCGTGGATCGATGCTCGTGATATCAATCACTGGATTGTCTGGCCCAGACTCGATTATTTACAGACCGCCGTCATATAGCTAGAATATTGCTGAGTGCGGAGTTAAACAACAAACAAACAAACAAAATGTTTGAATCACACCACTTGGAACACAGTCTACTTAAATTTAACGCCTTCATCCCATCAATGTCAAATCCATCCCTTGGTCAGTAATGTAGGATTGCAGTATAGAACCAACTTGGTTCATAACGAGTGTATCTATTCATGATCATCATCTATTCATGACCATGATGAGAATCATGAATACATTAGCAGCTTCATTTGACAGAGGGCCAATGTAAAGTTATGGCCTTGTTTATGAAGACATCAAGGATAGTTTATACATGTCATATGCAAGATCTTCAAAATACCAGTGTCTTTTCACTGGCTGTACACAATACCAATGTCTTGATTTTCCACTGGAACGCTGAGACAGTAACCATGGTAACAACAGTGTCTCCTTCCCAATGGCTCCTTGGAATGTCTCCAGGATTCTGAATGACGATGAGTGGAGCTGTTATTTCCAGGCATTAGAACTGTTGGGTACTATGTGTGTATGTTTAATCAACAGCTTGCCTTCCTCTAGTAATACAACGTGTAATGGTGCTATTCTGCAACGTGTTTGTGATGTTCGTATTTAGCACGCGGCAGTGAGATATGCACTTTTAAGGGACTTTCTTGACATGGGCTAGGATCACATCAAGTTCGATATAATTTTTTCTGGACAGCCAATATGTGTGGCCTTTTCAGTTACTTTGTAAACATATCACATCATATCATGGCAGATTGGAGTACAAGAGCTGTTTCGAGGAGTGAGAATATTCCGCAGATCCATGAATATCCACAAATTTTAGTGACCAAAATTTTGTTAAAGTCTTATGGTTTCCCCCTAAACACCCCCAATTTATGGACCATGCTCCATTGCAAATAGGTTTCAGCTGAAAAGGGAAATATCCATTTCCATCCCAGTGTTACATTATAGCATCAGAAACGAAATGACAAAGAACACAGTACTAACGCAGATGGCTTTGTTTGAATTTCTAACACTGACACCCACAGCTGACTCCCATTGAAGTACTAAAACTTTGCCTACTAATCCTTCTGGACCGGCTTGAACTGTTAATGTTAAGAAACTGTGATACTTTAATGAATGTGATTAGCAGTGTTATTTTGACAGTCTTTATCTTTTCATCACCTACATAATATTAACCTGTAAACCAAATGCAGAACGAAGGCTTGATTATTACGTTTGGCTAGTTTATCAGTTTTCATGAGTGTTTTGTGCAATT
Organism: Haliotis rufescens; assembly: GCF_023055435.1. Classification (NCBI taxonomy): domain Eukaryota; kingdom Metazoa; phylum Mollusca; class Gastropoda; order Lepetellida; family Haliotidae; genus Haliotis; species Haliotis rufescens. Next base: position 63,734,539 of record NW_025964001.1, on the reverse strand, counting down.
TGAGCCAAGCTGATTGTCAGATGTAGGTAAAAATATAGTAACAATTGTCTTTGCTCATCTCCACATGTTAAACAAATCAATCTATTTTCACATTGTTTTGCCTTGATTTTGACTTAAATGGGTTACGAGTCCACGACTTGAAAGTAACAGAAAAGAAAAAAACTATTTGTGTGTCATATGAACATGTCATTTGTCAACTTTCATGACGGTCTTAGAAATGTTATTGATCCATGCAAGGGCTGGTCTGGGAGAGTACAGACAGGTGCTAGTCTAAAGGTAAGGTTAACAAATGCATGCACAGTTCTTCAGACCACCAGATAGTTTATCAATCAGAGCTACAGATAAACTCGTATTTGCGTAAAATACCACCTCAAAATATTCAAAACCCAATTACTTTAATTAACTTGGGTACAGAAGTACATGTAGTAAATGAAAAACTCAAATTATAAAATCAGCACGCGTAAATACCCAATGAAGCTTTTACAGCATGCGTACAACAGAGCTAATTTCCAAAAAACACAATTACGAGTAATTTACTTTCCAGCCAAGCCTATATATTTAGAACAGTTATATACATCTAAAACATTATTTCATTTATTTTTAAATCTTAAAATGTTCACTAATTGTGGGAAAAACCCAATAGAGTGATGAAATATTGGTTACCCAATGAAAAATGTAATAACCCAATTAAAATACCTTAGAGTAAAATCTCAATTGCTCAAAAAGTTATCTGCAGCTCTGATTAATGTTTCCACTTCTCTCATATCAATGTTTCCACTTCTCTCATATCACGAAAGCCATGTAGTTACACAGCTGTACAGCCTTATGTTTAGAAATCCCTTTTTTTCAATGCTTGAACATCGGATCATGAATGCAACCAATGCTCTATCCAATGCACTGACTGTGACATAACTTTTATTCTTGAAATTACTATGATATATTACATTGAATGTCTATTTTTGATTAATTGTTAATAAAATATACATGTATATATTATTATTGTGGTGATGTTTTCTGTTCGTTTGCAGTGTTCATTAAGAAAAGGGGCGGTCGGGTAGCCTAGTGGTTAAAGCATTCGCTCGTCACGCCGGAGACCCAGGTTCGATTCCCGACATAGGTACAATATGTGAAGCCCATTTCTGGTGTCCCCCGCCATGATATTGCTGAAATATTGCTAAAAGCGGCATAAAACAATACTCACTCACTCACTCACTCACTCCCATTGTGAAACACTCCTTATATGGAGTGAGTGAGTGAGTAGATGCTTTACGTCAACCGGACTTGATAGGGCTGTAAGTATAGTGAGGTTTACAAAGGGAACCGGATTTGAAGATTTTATTGGAGGAACTGCTTAGTTATTCTTTTAACACAACTCCAAAGGTTTTGGTTGAAAACGTAAAACCGCAATCTTGAGGTTTTACATTTTGAAAGAAGTACCAGAAAGAATAAGAAAATATCGGAATGCCTCCGAGGGAAACAATACAGTAGTCTCAGTATAAAACAAATTTGATGGCAGCAGGCGAGAGAAAGACCACATGCAGCATGCAGACAACTGAAGTCATGACATGCAAGATTGAACACCTTTTCATCACCTGCTCGGATGGCTCATTGGGAAATCAGTGGGTTACAGTAATAAACATGTGAGTTTGTAAGCTCGATTCATGTCATGGAATTTGCATGTGAACAATATCGTGAGTTTTAGACAGTCAAAAATCGACATCAGATGCATATTAAAGGCTGTTCATACAAATCAAACATAACGTCTCCAAGCAGGTCTCACTTGAAAGTAGTACCACACAAGGTAACTATGAGATACAATACTTTAGGCACAATCTCAAGCAGAGCTACAGATAAACAACGTATTTGCTTAAAATACCACGCCCACCCCACCCCCAAATATTCAAAACCCAATTACTTTCAATTAACTTGCGTACAGAAACGCATGCATTAAATGAAAAACTCAAATGTATAAAACAACTCACATAAGTACCCAATGAAGCTTTTTCAGCGTACAAAGGAGCTACCGGTCATTTCCAAAACAGTTATAGGGTTAATTTACATTCCAAGTCAAGCCTATATATTAAGAACAGTTATATACATCTGGAACATTATTTCATTTTTTTTAAATCTTAAAATGTTCACTAATTTGGGGAAAAACCCATTAGTGTGATGAAAAGATGAGTGAAAAGATATTGGTTACCCAACGTAAAATGTAATAACCCAATTATAATAGAAACCCTAGAGTAAAATCTCAATTGCTCAAAAAGTTATCTGGAGCTCTGTCAGCAGGTTTATAAATAGGTTACATTCAAATGAGAAAGGTCAAGCCAACAGGTGGAGATTGTGAGGTTTCCAAGTTTAGTACAATGCTATTGGAGCTATACCCACTAAAATATGTCAGCTTATTAAAGAAAACAGTTTTTGTGATGTATGAGTGGAATGTGTGGAGGAATTAAGTCATGGGACTGTAGATTTGATCCAGTGTTGAGAGACATATGAGTTAGTATACACTTTTACCAACCCAAAATTTCACAAATATGAAATAAAATTATAAATACCGTCTTCGACCTAATAAGCGCCCGGGGAGCACGCAAAATTAGAAATAGGGGGCTTTTATTAGAATGTTATTTTGGTGAAAAATACAGAGTTAAATTTCGTGGTTTATGCTGACAGCCTGAAATGTTTATGTACGACAGATATATTTTTCCAGAATGAAATGCCCATAATTAAGGGTGCATATAACACACGAGTGCGTATGATACGCGAATCAATAAGTCTTGTGTACATTGATCAATCGGAAGGGGAGCTAACTGGGATTGTTCACTAGCCAATACTTTAGAAAATGGCGCCGTGGGCGCTTATTAGAGCGGGGCGCTTATTACGTCGAATACGGTAATAGACCATTCATTTTTTCACCGGCCGAATGTGTTGTAAAAATTTGGGAATGAACAAAACATCAATGGAAGTCATTGCATCACTTTAAAATGCTTACCTTTAAAGTTTAAAAAACAAAATAAACATTAAAAAAAATCAGTAGACAAAGTTAGTAGGAAAAGAAACCACCTCACCATGTACCATGTTTTCCAGTGATACACCACACCACACCAGTTCTGGTCCCATAAAGTAAGGGAGGTACGATCATCTTAGCGCTAAGATCGCTTCGTGGTACAGGAACCTGGGTCCTCTTCTACAAAGGATTCTTAGCCCACAGCTATTGTAAGCCAATGTTATAGTACTGGAGTTAATGACCATCTCGGCACTACACGTATTGTAAGCTTATAGTAAAGTATGGAAGTCATCATCATCTTAGTGCTAAGATTAAAATGGCTGAAATGAGACCAAAAAACAAACAGGCATCTTTCTACATAGTTTATTGAGATGAAGCAGTCTAACATACAATGCTCGGAAATGATTACATGTAAATTCTGAAACTGATTCAGGTGAATAGGTAGATCAGGGGAGACAACTCTGCTGACATCACACTTCTTTGAGTGTTATGTCATTAGTAGCAACTTTCAGTGTCCAGGGACAACTCATCTTCCCAAGGCAAGTTAACTGACTATAGAAGTCCAGTTTCCACCCTTGCCGAACTAGGCTGGAATTATGGAGTATTTTGGCTGGACTGACGAGTCTATGCATAGTCCAATCAAAATCACAAAATCGACAACTGGGTTGTAAACTGTGCGGATTTCAGTCGATTGCAGGATTTGCAAAGCATGTGTACTGACAACGTAGTGTCAAATATTTTTTCAAATCTTGTCATTTTTAAATCAAGGTGCTCAGGTTTTGGATGCACTTCGTGGAGTGAGACCCGTTTTATCACAATATCGATCAGATCATCTTCACTTGGCGATGCCGTTTTGTTTGAAGCAAATGCAAGTGATATGAGACGTGGAATCTGATTGGTCAATGGGAGGGACATAGAAGGGAAATAACTTGTAATAGTCACTGGTGGCGCTACGATAGCGTCCAGAAATTCCAGCCTAGGTCGGCAAGGGTGGAACTGGACTTTTACAGTCAGTTAACTCCCTTGTCTCGGGAAGCTGGGGACAACTCCCCTTCCATACCACAAAGTACCATCCACATGCTGGAGGCGTGTGTCCAAACATTTCAAAACGTTCTAACATTTATTGTCAGATAGTTTTACAAACATTTATTTTACCAGTGGTGAACCTAAAGTCCGGCATCATGCCCACCCCATGGAATATGTTTTCAAAACCATCTTTCCTTTTCCCTCATGGGAAAGTCCTTGACAGTCTTACAAGCAAACCAGTCTGATATTTGTAAGCCATCAACAGATACACCAGTAAACATTGGTAGCATAAAAAGGTTTATAACAGGAGTATTGTTTAGTTTCAGGACAGATTAACTGAGTATTCCGGTGAACTGATTTGTATTAAAAATCTCCTTTTTTGATGCACTGGTGTAAATACTTGAAAGTGGATTTAAAAACGTAACTACCTGGCTGCTTTGAGGTTTACAAAAAAACGTTCTTAAAAGAATTCACAAAACAATTTTCAATCATACAAGTTTTGTAGCTCCTCCAACTGTTGCAAAATTTACAGGTGTTCCCATTAAACAAACAAATCCGTCTGGCCTCATATTTGAATATCAAGTCTATTTTGGCAGTGCGTTTGCTGAATTTATAACAGCTTCATTGTGAAAGATACCCTGCAGTTTCATTCAGACATTCAAGTAAAGTTCATTCACTCAACTCTAGCACCAGTTTCAAATGCGTCATGCCTTTATGATGTTCTCATTGAGTGCTATATCTTCCGGCAACTCACGGTCATACGTTTCAAGTAAAGGAATAGAGTTGCAAGAGTCTGACAGAAAAAATACATGACTTTTAAAAATGTCATTCTTTTCGTAAGTTGACATATAAAATAAATACTTGATATACCGTATTCGACATAATAAGCGCCCCGCTCTAATAAGCACCCACAGCGATATTTGCTCATATATTGACTAGTGAACAATCCCAATTAGCACCCCTTTCGATTGATCAATGTACACAAGACTTATTTATTCGTGTATCATACGCACTCGTGTGTTATATGCACCCTTAATTATGGGCAATTAAATTCTGGAAAAATATATCTGGGCGGGGCTTGTGTTGCACTGCCGCAGTGAACAATGTCACAGATTTTGTTCTGTTGTCAACGGTTACTGTCAATCTTGAAATTAGCACGAGCATGAATAAAATGCGAAAAATGACTATAACACGGCCTCACTGCACACTTTGGATAGCGGAAATACCAACTTGAATATATACACAAACACGGTTTATTGAGCGTTGTAACAAGTCCTTAACAAGGTTTTTCAAAGAATAGGAATTACACAATGGGCATCAGGTGAGTTATCACTGCTGGGGTCAAGGGTTCTACCCACTCGTGTCAAACTAGACATCATTGACCACTCCAATCAGTGAACTGTTTTTGGTTCAATTATTTTATTGCCTTTAAACTTCCTTAATGCACGTCACCAGAATAAAAATATAAACTGTGTGTTGTTTTTAGGAAAACACTGTTTCTTGTCAGTACGGAAGTTCTTTAATCAGCGCTAATAAGCTGTGCTATTTCAATGCCATAATGCCATTTTGTGAAGGTATCACATAGGGTTATTACAAATTTTTGTAAATATTCCTTTCTAAAAATCATTACAGAGGCAAAATATAAATCGATAGATATGACATATAATGCAATCTTGTGATGGTATCAGGTAGGGTTATTACAAATCTTTGTAAACGATCCTTTCTGAAAATCAATATAGAATCAAAATATGAATCAATAATATCACAAGTATCTTGTCACCCCCCTACGGATATTCACCATCCGGTCATGCTGGTATTGCTATATTTTCAGTCACATCAACAACCTCCATCAGTTGATAGTTCAGGATTTTTGGCATTACAAAAAAGGCAATAATACCGTATTCGACGTTATAAGCGCCCCGCTCTAATAAACGCCCACGGTGATATTTGCTTATATATTGGCTAGTGAACAATCCCAATTAGCACCCCTTCCGATTGATCAATGTACACAAGACTTATTTATTTGCGTATCATACGCACTTATCTGTTACATGCACCCTTATTTATGGGCATTTAAATTCTGGAAAAATATATCTGCCGTATAAAAACATTTCAGGCTGTCAACATAAACCACAAAATTTATCTTTCAACTGTTTTTTTCACCAAAGTAATATTCTAATAAGAGCCCCATATTTCTAATTTTGAGTGCGCCCTGGGCGCTTATTACGTCAAATACGGTATCTATTATTTTCTACAATGTAAAACATACTTTGTCCTTATATGTTCACAGGGACTCAGCTAAAAATGGGACTTTCACACATTGTACAACTAAAGGGAGCTAACTCTAGCATGCTTCAGCTTTGGAATTTCCTGATCCACGATACATCATAAAAAAGTTTACCTAGTCCTTTCAAAGAATAGACGATCACATGTCAGCATAACACAATTAATAACACAATTAATAACACTATCTGTCTGATCTTGGTTATACATATACATATCTATACACCATCTATATGCAAAGTAAAAAGCAATGTACCTAATCTAACATCTGGTTGCATTTTATTAAATATAAATAAGACAATAACATGTATAGAATATATGTAATATCTTGGTTATAATTTGCATGGCAGGAGTGTTGAGGCTAGTGTTGCAATTGCTAAATAACCCTGTTTACAAACCCAAACATTTAACAAAGATAATTTTAAAAAATTGAACTGTTAATATCAAGGTTAAAAAACATAATAGTATGGTTCTCAAGCACTGCCCGTATCCTCATAAAGTCTGCAGCACGTTACATTTTAATTTCCATTTTCCCCAAAAATAAAAATATACCAATACTTAAAAACAAAGTAATCCAATATTGCATGCAGCTACTTCTCTTTACATGCCCACTGCTTTACTGCACATCTTGTGTTATGTTTGTTTGTTGTTTAACGCTGCACTCAGCAATATTCCAGCTATATGACGGCGGTCTGTAAATCATCGAGTCTGGACCAGACAATCCAGTGATTGACATCATGATCATTGATCCACGCAACTGGGATACGATGACGGGCATCAACCAAGTCAGCGAGTCTGACCACCCGTTAGTCACCTTTTTCGACAAGCTCGTGTTTATGTAGGGAGGCCCTTTCCCAGGTTGATGGTACACAACTGTCTATTTGGTTACATACTAACTGAACAAGCGGGAAAAAAAAATCACCACCTCCCGAACTATATTTTCAAAAATCATTGCCTGAGAACCAATTCTTTTATTTTTTTAAGAGTAATATACATTGTTATACATGATGAATAGTTAAATATAATGATTGAATAGTGAACTAGACAACTATTTAACCTGCTGGTACTGTTTATCACAGTTACAAAAAGCATACATTCTGCGTGTTGCAATATTTACAGTGAAAGACACTGCATACGTCATTACTTCAGCAATATCACAGCGGGGGACACACGAGAAAAAGCTTCACACATTGTACTAGAATGGGACGATACACCAACTGTGCGATCCAATACGTATCACGATACCTTGCTCACGATCCGATACGTATCGCAATACATGCATGTGCACTTATCTGTGGTGTGTAAGCCATCTTTTTCATGGACAGGATGGCCAAACCTGGCACACTAATGATTAACAGTTGGCAGTGTCAGGTAGGGCGCAATGGATGAAAATCTTCACGTTTTCACTACTCATTTTCACTAGTAATTAGTGTTGTGTACACTTATTCAAGAAAACATTTAAGGTAAGAATCGATAGTTTTTACTTAGTGTGCGACTGTGATTGATACTTGTATTGAGAAGAAAAAAATCGCGTTCCACCGATACATTTTTACTTAGTGTGCAACTGTGAACAATACTGGTATCGAGAAGTAAAAAATCGCGATCCACCGATGCATCGGTGTATCGTTCCACCACTAATTGTACCCATGTAGGGAATCAACGCCATACCTTAAATGTTACAAGTGAATACTCAAACTAGACTATCCTACTGCACCTAACATATACAGGCCCACCGACCAAACGCGTAATGAAAATAAAATATGAATAAAATGATAAAGAACTTCAATAACAGAAGGGAAGTCTCTTACTTGTCACTAAATACTAGGGATGGGTATTGGAGGTTTAAAATGTATCACAATATTTTGCGATGCACAAGGCCGTATTACAATACGTACCCTGATATACAGTAAAGTGCGGTTATAACGAACTCAAAGGGACTACTGACTTTAGCTTATTATAACCGTAGTTCATTTTAAGTAAATATACAGCATAACTACAGCAAATAGTCGGGACCAAAAAAGTAAGTTCGTTATATCCGTAAGTTCGTTATAAGCATGTTTGTTATAATCGTAGTTTACTGTATTGTATAATTATAAATTTTGAATTCAGCAGCAGTCTGTACATTAAGATATGAATTGAAGTTCAAAAATGGAACAAAACATGATGCTGGTGCCACATGACGTTTACTCAGACAATAAATACGCAGTCATCTTGTATCAACCATCAGTATTCAATAACCTATATTCTACACATAAATCAGGTCACTATCTTACAAAAGTATGCATACTATATAACAATATCTAAATCTCTCTAAACATGAATAGTCTACAAATAAACCAGTGCTGTACAAATTGTGAATGTTCATATGACTTGTGATAGCTTACAAAGATATCTTCTTAAGAATATCTCGTAAACACTATGGATTTCATTGGATCATGAATATTCATTGCGCTGCAGACAAGCATTCAACATCACAAACAGACACACGTCCATATCTGTCAATGAAACATACCACGTGTCAATTATTCAACAAACAACCAATCACCATCAAGCTGACAATATTTTGAGGAAACGAGGTCACTGTGGCGGATACAAACGCACTCATTAACATATTACAAGTATTCACTATATACTGTCACACAGTATTCACATCGGACAACATCGCTCTAATACTTGTCACAAGATGCATCCATAAAGTGCCTGTGAAAGTGCCTCGAAAAAACAAATGTTCAACAAGGTTTAAGATCTATCTATTATAAAAACAAACAACTGTCAAGAAACGTCTAGCAGCCTATGCTTGAGTTGTACATACTTCAAGTAATGAGAATATACACATTATTTCATTTTTATAGCTAAAATGGATAGAATTATCATTAAACCACCCTCATGTTATCAGAAATCAGCAGGCCACTGTAACTTGAAAATGCCCTCATATTGCTTGAGTGAGTGAGTGAGTGAGTGAGTGAGTTGGGTTTAATGCCACTTTTAACAATATTCCAGTTATATCACTGCGTTTCCGCTTAATGTTGGAGGAAAGCCCCAAGTGATGCAGGTCTCAGACATTTACCACTTCGGTGAAACCCACGAGCACGGGTATGGTGCTGACAAACCTAGAAACATAATCGGGGCGAACCAGGATTCGAACCCACAATCATAGGTTTCTGGCGTGCCCAAGGGACGCAACTCTGCAGTGCGAATCGCAGCGCCTTAGACGACTGGGTCACCAGTGCCCCCTCATATTGCTTGACGACAGGCCATTATCACGCCCGTTGTTAAGTGACATCATAGGATAGGGATAGATGATGTCACAATAGTGATGTCAACTGGCTTGTTCTATGACGTTTCCATATTTGTAAAAGTGGGTCAGTGAAATTCATGTTGATTGCACTAAATGTTTCAAAACCGATATTGTTGTTTATTTTTATTTGATAACAAATTCTATACATTTTAGCTATTATAACGGTAATGCTATTTCAGGGCATTATCATTTGCAGAAGCCCTCGGTCTTCTCAACTGCCCTCCTTTGTCGGGCCGTTAATGGAAGACCTTGGGCTTCTGCAAATGATAATGCCCTGAAAAATCACGTTACCCTTATAGTAGAACATGACATAAAAACTATGGCGGTAGCTAGATGAACCTACCAAGAGGCTCATAGAATTACGGTCTCCAAAGCTTTCATTATTATTTCCCATCATCCACTTTTGTCATTCCAACACAAGCTTATTTGCAATCCCATCAAAATTAGATCTTAGTTCTCGCTACCGCTGAACAAAGATCGGAGGACATCACAATAAGGGTCACATCAGACCAACATTTCGCAAACTCTGACCAACCAATGGAATGACTGACAAGAAGTCGGCATTAGCAAATCAGAAGGCAGCCTTCTCCAACTTTACAGCACTAGTTTCAAACTGGCAGCTACGCTTTGAAACATTTTTTGACAAATTCTTGATAAAAACTTTGAAAACTGAACAAAAGAACATTCTGGAATAGCTAGTATTGATTCAATCGTAAATCCTGTTACTGTTGTTCGGAAAACCCCATGTTAAATTTTCGAAGTTGTATGATTAGAAAACACATTCCTACTGTCACTTTCCTGATCTGTTTAGCAACGCTCTGATTGGTCGGATGATTGGTCAGATAAAAGGTCGTTCTGATGTGAGCCTTAATGAGATGTCCTCAGACCTTTGTTTAGCGGTAACAAGAACTAACGTCTGATTCTAATGAGATTGGATTATTTGTGACTTGTGAACCTCTCGTTGACATCTAATTGTGTTGTCTTGTATGGGCATACCAAAGAAATTATTGTACCACATGGCTTGTATCTTAACATGCCTATTTCCTGCTGTCAATGACCAACTGGGACTGCTGGTGATACTTGGTTGGGTTTAACGCATTGGGATTGTTTAAGATGAAGAGTATACCAGTACCTATAAACAGAAGTTATTCTTTGACTAAATTAATTATGGTCCCAGATACACTGATTGGATTTGTTGTGTGTTTGCATACAGCATTGATCAGTAGGTAGACAAGACTTACTGTAGGTTAAAGAGAGGCGAGTATGACAAACGACAAACTCACTGTTGGCCAGCATGCTAGTTCCACAACACACCATACCGCTATAAGAATACTAACGTTATCAAAAATCCTCGCTGGTAGCACACGTTCACTCACACATTTAACAAAACTTTGTCACATGATAAAACTCTTGTCTAGCACTTCACTACAAACTGATTCTGCCCAATAAAATAATTAAGTATGTCCATTTCAAGGTTAGAGTATGCCATGATTTAAATCATTCACCTTGTTTTAAATCATTCACCTTGATTTAAATCATTCACCTTGTTAAAACATCCGTCACAACAATGCCATTTGATGACAAACAAGCTTTCACCAATCAACTCACGAACGACCCAATAGAATTGGTCCAGTTTCCAAACACCACCATCGTCATAATATTCCTCATAAACAACATCCTCCAATGAGCAATCGCTGAAACATTAGAACCTGTGGACAGTAGGTCAGTCCTGATGGTCAGTGTGTTTCTTCAAGGTTCTCCGGCCACAACTGGTCACTCAATGTCCATCAACAAGTCGTCCCCTTCCAGCTTCATGCCGTCAGTGACTGCGATACTCTTGACCTCACCGTCCACTGGCGCACTGACCACCATCTCCATCTTCATTGCACTCAACACCAACACGGGCTGACCTTTCACAACCTTGTCACCAACCTTGACCTTGATGTCTATCACTGACCCTGGCATTGGGGCCCCCACGCTGCCCTTGACGCCCTTGAGGGACTTTGGATGGAAGTGCATCTCCTGCAGAACATACAAAGCATAGCTTACACACATGCTGTGCAGCAGAGTTGAAATGGGGTTTAACATCATGTTCCAAGATTATTGCACTTTTATAGCGACGTGTGTGCGACTGACGTCCTAATGAATACATGCATCATCAAAGAATTGATGTCCATGTGAATACATGTACCATCAAAGCATTGACGTCGTTATGAATACATGTACCATCAAAGCATTGACGTCCTTATGAATACATGTACCACCAAAGTATTGATGTCCTTATGAATACATGTACCATCAAAGCATTGACGTCGTTATGAATACATGTACCATCAAAGCATTGACGTCCTTATGAATACATGTACCACCAAAGTATTGATGTCCTTATGAATACATGTACCATCAAAGCATTGACGTCCTTATGAATACATGTACCACCAAAGTATTGACGTCCTTATGAATACATGTACCATCAAAGAATTGATGTCCTTATGAATACATGTACCATCAAAGCATTGATGTCCTTATGAATACATGTACCATCAAAGCATTGATGTCCTTATGAATACATGTACCATCAAAGCATTGACGTCCTTATGAATACATGTACCATCAAAGCATTGACGTCCTTATGAATACATGTACCATCAAAGCATTGACGTCATTATGAATACATGTACCATCAAAGCATTGACGTCCTTATGAATACATGTACCATCAAAGTATTGACGTCCTTATGAATACATGTACCATCAAAGAATTGACGTCCATTATGAATACATGTACCATCAAAACAATGACATCCTTATGAATACATGTACCATCAAAGCATTGACGTCCTCATGAATACATGTACATCAAAGCATTGACGTCCTAATGAAACGTACATCAAAGCATTGACGTCCTCATGAATACATGTACCATCAAAGCATTGACATCCTCATGAATACATGCACCATCAAAGCATTGATGTCCTAATCAATACATGTACCATCAAAGTATTGATGTCCTAATCAATACATGTACCATCAAAGCACTGAGGTCCTAATGAATAAATTAGGCAAAACACTTTGGCGGCCACACAAGACTGGATTCGGACTGCCCATTGAGCTAAATGAGTCCTCAGCAAGTCAATTTGTCTTGCTGTCTGCTCCTAGTTCACCTGGATGGGCTGATTCACAATGTCTGATGGAGATCTGTCTACTGACCTTCATTGCTTCTTCATCCTTGATGAGGACAGACCGCAGCTGACCGTTCAGCTCGAAGAACACCTCCCTCTCCCCGTTCTTGTTCAAGTCCCCCACTGCAAGCGTCTTGATGGACAGAGTCTTGCCACGCTCTATCTCGACCTGCAAGCAACGACACTCCATGACAATCTGTCGTGTCCAGTAATGGCTTCCTGGGTCAGTACTACCAAACAAACTTAAACACCACCACCTGCCAACGGACTCCACCGATCCATGCTGTCTATGCAGTCAATACCTGTAGATCTGAGGAACTTTCTTCCAGATAATGTGAAATTATCTTTTTCAATCCCTGCTCTTAAAGCCCACCACAAAACCCACCTTTATCAAACACTATCAATGCTAAGTGCACTGAACACAACCATTTGTGCCCTTTATGCGCTTTATAAATCCAAGCATTATTATTATCATCATCATCATCATCATCATCATCATCTAAAGGTTGCTATTATTATAATCTAGGTTGCTTGTGGCCAGTTTGTTATCATCATCATCATCATCATCATCATCATCTAAAGGTTGCTTGTGGCCAGTTGGTTGTGTGTTTGCTTGCCGCTGAAGGGTTCCAGTCATAAACATGGCATGATGAGTACCAAGTGGTTTGTATGTTTGTTTGTTTGTTTGTTTGTTTGTTGCTTAACACAGTTGTTAGTTGTAATGTCACATGCACATGGCAACCCCGTTTCACCTCAGCTGACTTTAGTTGTGATTAGGTGGACCAACTATTAACTGAAATATTACTGACTGTTAATAAATATGGCTGTTGAAAGTTGGACATTCTATTTTGCCTTGCAGTTAAGCAGCATTGCTGACCAATAACTTTCCTGGAGTTTGTGAAGGTGAGCAGCGTCGTGGTCTGGGTACATCAGTGTTTGTTTGTTTGTTTGTTTGTTTGTTGTTTAACGCTGCACTCAGCAATATTCCAGCTATATGATGGCTGTCTGTATATAATCGAGTCTGGACAGACAATCCAGTGATTGACATCATGAGCAGTGATCCACGCAATTGGGATACGATGACATGTATCAACCAAGTCAGCGAGCCTGACCACCCAATCTCGTTCGTCGCCTCTTACGACAAGCATAGTCGCCTTTTATGGCAAGCATGGGTTGCTGAAGACCTATTCTATCCTTGGATCTTCACAGTCTAATGATTTCTGACTTACATTTATCTTAATTGATGATCTTCACAGGTCGAGTAATCAATGGATAAATCACAATAGCTGCTTGACGGCTATCAATGACTGCTAACATTTATCAATTAAAAAAATTACAGAACCTTTTATAGTAATTATTTGGACATTCAAAGTAGATTTAATAATCAATGTGATCTATAACCCTAACACAAAGCTCATCTGACACATGTATCAAGCACATCTCACCTCACACACATATCACTTTAAAGACGTCTACAACACATCTCACCTCAAACACAGCTGACTTCATGCAAGTCTCACCTCACACACGTCTCACCTCACATACGTCTCACCTCACCCAACCTCATACATCTCACCTCACCTCACACACATCTCTACCCACCTCACACACATCTCACCTCACCTCACACACATCTCACTTCACACACATCTCACATCACCTCACACATGTCTCACCTCACCTCACACATGTCTCACCTCATCTCACACATGTCTCACCTCACCTCACCTCACACACATCTCACCTCACCTCACGTCTCACCTCAAACACATCTCACCTCACCTCACACGTCTCACCTCACCTCACACGTCTCACCTCACCTCACACATGTCTCACCTCACCTCACCTCACACGTCTCACCTCACCTCACACATGTCTCACCTCACACACATCTCACCTCACCTCACACATGTCTCACCTCACCTCACACATGTCTCACCTCACCTCACACATGTCTCACCTCACCTCACACACATCTCACCTCACCTCACACACATCTCACCTCACCTCATGGCTCAACTCACCTCACACGTCTCACCTCACCTCACACATGTCTCACCTCACCTCACACATCTCACCTCACCTCACACATGTCTCACCTCACACACATCTCACCTCACCTCACGTCTCACCTCAAACACATCTCACCTCACCTCACACATGTCTCACCTCACCTCACACACATCTCACCTCACCTCAAACACATCTCACCTCACCTCACACGTCTCACCTCACCTCACACATGTCTCACCTCACACACATCTCACCTCACCTCACACACATCTCACCTCACCTCACCTCACACACATCTCATCTCATCTTACCTCACACACATCTCACCTCCCCTCACACATGTCTCACCTCACCTCACACATGTCTCACCTCACATTCCTCTGGGATCTTTGGTCCCATTAGGAAGAGTCTTGTATCCAGAGTGTCAACCGGACCATATTTACTCCGAAACTCCATGAAGTCGTCGAGGACCTTCGGGTAGAGCGCCGAGCTCATGACGTCCACCTCCCGCACCACGGGGCCGTGCTTTTCCACGAGCTCCTCCTTCAGCTTGTCAAAGTCCAGAGGAGGAAGAGACATCCCTGGACGACCGTCGAACGTCTTGGCACCTTTCAAAATCTGCAGTGAACATAACACTTGATATTTTCACTGCAGTGAACATAACACTTGATATTTTTCTGCAGTGAACATAACATTTGATATTGCACTGGAGTGAACATAAAATTTGATGGAACTAACAAGAGCTATCTCCCTGCAAATTGTCTCCCTTTATCGTAAGTGTCTCTCCCGGAAAACAAACTGTTGACTTGTATTAACGTTCAACTCTGACAAGGCAAAATAATGTCAGATGGTCCTTTATGGTGTTAATATCTCTTCTTGCGTTAGCTATTCTCTTGAAAATGTTTCGTTATAAACTGTAATTTGCTCTTTTAACTCATCAATCGAGACTGTTCATTTCGCAAAGCACCATTTATGTTACTTGATCAGCGGGTATTCCTTTGCTTCCACCATCGGTCTCGTAGCTTTCACGAATATTTTTTTTTAAGTTTTTATTTGTATATAATCATATCCAAATGTATGATAAAAGAATTTTACAATTTTTTTATTACTTTTATTTATATTTTTTAAGATTTTGCAAACTGGGATTTACTTTTTAAATCAGTGGGGAAATGTCCCTGCGTGTTAGGTAGGGAGAATTTAAGTTTGAAGGGTTTACCTTTGTAATGAAAAAAAATTAAATTATTACACAAAAAGTATATAATACATAGGATATTCCATGTGTCTCATAAAGTGTCATGTTTTCTCATCTCCTGACCGGGGAAAGGAGATATGTTCTCCTTTCTAGTCAAGGACCAACCTGAAGGTCCCGTGACCAAATCATGGAAACAAAGGTTTGAAAGTTCTTTTGAGTTTCCTGATGTATACTCAACAATTTTGACTTGGGCTGCCCGGTTGAAAATCCCGGGCATTTTGAGGAAGGGTCAACAAAGGTCAAACAGGGGTCAAAATTCAAAATTGTGTCGATATGCATATCAAATTACTCGTCCAGTCATAAGGAACCTAGAAATATATAGTTTGTTATACTTCCGACCTTAAATGGGGAGCTATGGCCAAAAACGTTGAAAGCTCAAGCACTTTTGGCAGTCGGTGAAATTCACAAACACAGTTAACATTGTCCGATAGTCATGATTTTAGTGTCTAATAATATGTTTTCTGACATGACAAATTCAACCAAGCAACTTTTAAAAGTAAAAAGGGTTACCTTGACCTTGAATATCGAAAATGGTTGCCAAAAGGGCTGCACGAAGAATTGTCATGCTTCAGCAAAGTCATTGGAAACAGGATCCTTGGCCAATAACCCTGCATATTTCAGAATCCATTGTCCAGAAATGCTTACTTGCCAATACGGTATTCACAGCCAGCACTGCCTGAACATCTGAGTGATGCCAGAGCAAACTGCTCTGTAGAATCGGACACAGATTCAGATACTAGTGATTGTGACAGTGATTCCGACTCTGCATCTGATCGGTATGACACAAAGTAGGATGATGAACTGTGCACTAAAGTAAGGTTAGAAAAGCATTTCTGGACAATGGATTCTGAAATATGCTGGGTTATTGGCCAAGGATCCTGTGACTTTGCTGAAGCATTACAATTCTTCGTCCAGCTAACCATTTTCGATATTCAAGGTCAAGGTAACCCTTTTTACTTCTAAAAGTTGTTTGGTTGAATTTGTCATGTCAGAAAACATATTATTAGACACTAAAATCATGACTATCGGACAATGTTAACTGTGTTTGTGAATTTCACCGACTGCCAAAAGTGCTTGAGCTTTCAACGTTTTTGGCCATAGCTCCCCTGTTTGACCTTTGTTGACCCTTCCTCAAAATGCCCGGGATTTTCAACCGGGCAGCTCAAGTCAAAATTGTTGAGTATACATCAGGAAACTCAAAAACACTTTCAAACCTCTGTTTCCATGATTTGGTCACGGGACCTACAGGTTGGTCTTCTAGTATTCCTCCCATCATTCGATGAGAGAAACATGATAGTCCACTCATCACATGAAATATCCTCTATGTCTGTTTCTAACAGAACACATCGTCACCTTGGTCCGGAGGGGTTCTGGGTAGCCTCCTGGTGGCTTTCCGAGGTAACCCTGGAAATACTCCACAACGGAGCTAGGGAAAGACAACTCTTCCGCCCTGTCCTCCACCATCTCCGCGGTCAGCTTGTTCTGGACCATAAACTGGGCCATGTCTCCGACCACCTTGGACGATGGGGTCACCTGGAACAAAATGGCTTCCAGTAACATTAGAGCTCTCTACATTTCCTGCGTGGGTAACAGTCTACACCACAGACATTGTTCACAAAAACAAACTGTATTCAATAGTGTTAGATGAAGCAAGTCATGGATTACACATTTTCCTAAAAGTAAAAATTAAGCTGCACATGAAAGCTCTGCTATAGCATATTGAAACACCTTAATTAATATCTGCAGTTCTTTATTAAATAACTTGTTGAGATCAGTGTTGTTATCTGACATACCTCAAGGTGGGGGAACATGTCCAGCAAGTGAGTGTATTAGGGCTGGGACGGGTAACTCAGGTACCCGGGTCGGGTGGGTACTGAGTAGGACCTGGATACCCACAGGACTACCCAGACCCATTGTTCGTCACATGATATATTGTTTAATGACAAAAATTATCTGGAGTTCTATGTTTAAACTACAAGTCACTAATTTTTGCAGTTCTTTCTGACTACTATGCCCATTCCTTCTGACTTTTATATGTTTGAATAAAATTAAAACTTCAGTCTACTTCAGTGTATACACCAGTTTTATATGTGTATCTAAACACATTTTGCCAGAGCTACGGTCAAACTTTTCCCAATAGGAGAGTTTGTACCTTGCTCTTGAGACCTATCGTCCAAGCCCTAGAGTGAATGTTATTTTTTGCTTCAGACAGAAATATCACAGCAGCCTGTAGATCCTTGGCCAGACAGATCAGTGGCTGAACAAAAATCTAAATCACCAAATCCTCATCAGTAATGATACCAGGTAACTGATCCTAACCCAGAATCCCCACTGGTGAACATGTCAAAGATTTAGAGTTCATGACCAAATGACATAATTTAAAACTCTATCCATTCTATCCTGTTTCCTAGCCCCACCCTTCCAGTCATGTTGCCACTCCCCTCCAGTCTGTTTCCTCGCCCCACCCTTCCAACTATGTTGCCACTCTGCCCCAGCCTGTTTCCTAGCCCCACCCTTCCAGCATGTTGCCCCTCCACTCCAGTCTGTTTCCTCGCCCCACCCTTCCAACTATGTTGCCACTCTGCCCCAGCCTGTTTCCTCGCCCCACCCTTCCAGCCATGTTGCCCCTCCACTCCAGCCTGTTTCTTCGCACCACCCTTCCAGCCATGTTGCCACTCCACTCCAGCCTGTTTAACCCCCACCCTTCCAGCATGTTGCCCCTCCACTCCAGCCTGTTTCCTCGCCCCACCCTTCCAACTATGTTGCCACTCTGCCCCAGCCTGTTTCCTCGCCCCACCCTTCCAACTATGTTGCCACTCTGCCCCAGCCTGTTTACTAGCCCCACCCTTCCAGCCATGCTGCCACTCCACTCCAGCCTGTTTCCTAGCCCCACCCTTCCAATCATGCTGCCACTCCACTCCAGCCTGTTTCCTAGCCCCATCCTTCCAATCATGCTGCCACTCTGCCCCAGCCTGTTTCCTAGCCCCACCCTTCCAGTCATGCAGCCGCTCCACTCCAGCCATGCAGTCCACCTACCTTAGGGATGTCTCCCAGGAGTTTGTTGGCCACGGAGTACATTTTCTTGACCTCCTCGAACTGGTCAGCCAGCCCCAAACTGAAGGCCTGGAACTGCAGGTTGGTGTACTGACCACCTGAAACATCCAGCAGCATCCTTCAGGGCTGGCACTCAATAAGCCAGAGATAAGTACAGATCTCACATTCATACAAACTTATCTACCAGTGGAATTATTAGATTTGACAAGGCAAAGTGACTAAACTGACTCCTGGCTCTAACAATGCTGACATCAAGAGACGGAACCCAGATTACTAAATCATTGACAGCTATATTCCACCCCCATCACATCAGGCTGTAAATATGTAACGATGAGAGCACTGTATCTGTGGCAGTTAACCGGTAACTGACTATAAAATTCCAGTTTCTATCCAAGCCGAACTAGGCCAGAGTTGCTGGGCTCGTCCATAGTGCCACCACTGGCTATTACGAGTCATGTCCCTTCTATGTCCCTCCTATTGACCAATCAGATTTCACCTCTCGAATCACTTGCATTTGCTTCAAACACCGTGGCGACGCCCAGTCAAGACGATCTTATTGATAATCAAGATCTATGTTGTAATAAAAAGGTTTTTACATCACAAAGTGTATCCAGTCATGTGAGCACCTTGATTAAAAACATGAAAAGATTTGGAAAATATCTGTTGATGTTAAGTTAAACGTACACGATTTGGAAATCCTGCAATTGACTGAAATCTGCACAGTAGTTTATGAACCTGATGTCAATTTCGTTACGAGGTTTTGATTGGACTATAAATAGACTCATTAGTCCAGACAAAACTTAACTCCATAATTCCAGCCTAGTTCGGCAAGGGTGGAAAACTGGACTTGTACAGCCAGTTAACTCCCTTGCCTCGGGAAGAAGTATTTTACTGTATATGTCCGGTGGGAACTAACAATCACTCACCTGGGATCTCGTTGACGTAGATGTCAGCGTTGCCGCTCTTCATGGTGACGCAACACTCGAAGGGGGCATACAGATTCCTGGTTTGTTCCCAGTAGGCTGAGTATGTCGATACATTCTCCAGCGTCACACCTAGCCATGGAAACAAAAAACAGCTACAATCTGTCTTGCCACTTTCCGTACCCCGTGTTCCTGGGTCAGTTTAGAGCATGTTTTGTTTGATGTTTGTTTGATGCCACAAAAAAAAATATAATAGTCTGGTTCTCAAGCACTGCCCACATCCTCATAAAGTCTGCCGCACGTTACATTTTTATTTCCATTTTCCAAAAAAATAAAAATATACCAATACTTAAAAACAATGCAATCCAATATTGCATGCAGCTACTTCTCTTTACATGCCCACTGCTTTGCTGCACATCTCGTGTTATGTTTGTTTGTTTGTTTGTTGTTTAATGCCGCACTCAGCAATATTCCAGCTATATGACGGCAGTTTGTAAATAATAATCGAGTCTGGACAAGACAATCCAGTGATTGACATCATGCACATCGATCTACCCATCTGGGATATGATGACATGCATCAACCAATTCAGCGAGTCAGACCACCCAATCCCGTTAGTCGCCTCTTACGACAAGCATAGTTGCCTTTTACGGCAAGCATGGGTTGCTGAAGACCTATTTTTACCCGGATCTTCATGGGTTTCTAGAGCAGGTACAGAGTATGGATCTATCAGCCTTTAGCATGTTTAGTAATACAATTCCAACCATTTCACAGAGTGGGGACATCAAGATGGGACTTAACTCCAGTGTACCCATGTGGGGAATCAAACCCTGGTTTTCATTGTTACAAACTAATACTTTAACCGCTTGACTACCTCACCGCTCTAACTGTACCTGGTTGGCAAGATAGTAATGTGAATGTCTTTGTTGATGTACCGGGTATGCTTCCCCATAAAACAAAAAAAAAGAAATTATGGGGGAAAAAAAACACCCACAAAATATAAATGTCACTTGAACAATGCATTCAATGTTTCATGTTTTTAAACAAGTGTAAAAAATAGTGTAGGAAAGTCTGTTAACAATTGTCCCAAGGCTTGTGGGAATGCTGTTTGGGGTGGTCGGGTAGCCTAGTGGTTAAAGCGTTCGCTCATCAAGCCGAAGACCTGGGTTCAATTCCTGACATGGGTACAATGTGTGAAGCCCATTTCTGGTGTCCCCCCGCCGTGATATTGCTGGAATATTGCTAAAAGCGGCGTAAAACCATACTCACTCACTCACTCAAATGCTGTTGATGGTACAGCATTCATGCCCTGAATAATCTTAGCAGTAAGTTTTAAGTCAGTAGCATCCAGGGCCTACCCACCTGTATCGAGATCTGTCCTTTCTGTGGCTGCGACAATGGCCCCCATACTGGGCTGTGACGTCATCCCCGACATGGAGTCCACTGCAACGTCTACAGCATCTGCTCCGGCTCGGGCTGCAGCCAACATGGATGCGACTCCTGCACCTGCGGTGTCGTGGGTGTGCACGTGGATGGGAACATCGGGGAATTTATCCCGGAGGGTGCGGATCAGAAGGTCGGCGGCTTGAGGTTTCAGCAGACCGGCCATGTCCTGGAAGAGCAACGTCAAGGTCAAGGTGTCACCAGCAAACATGAAATGTTTCTTCATTTTCCTGTTTATGTCCTGATAAACATGACCAACATTTCCACAACGTGACGCTCATCAACACTATTGTGTGGCTGTCAGTCATAATCGGCTGTGGCACATTGTCAAAAAAGTGGAGTCTTGCTTGGTTCAAGCAAACGCACACAAGACAGGACCATCTATGACAACATATTTGATCACCTGTCTACGGACTTACCACACTCAGAATACAAATCAGAATCTCTAGCTCTACAGGGCTAGAGTTACTGAGATCCTACTCTGCCCTTAATCCAAACAGTGCAAGAGCTACCAAGATCCTATTCTGCCCTGAATCCCAACAGTGCAAGAGCTACCAAGGTCCTACTGGGCCCTGAATCCAAACAGTGCGAGAGCTACCAAGGCCCTACTCTGCCCTTAATCCAAACAGTGCAAGAGCTACCAAGGTCCTACTCTGCCCTGAATCCCAACAGTGCAAGAGCTACCAAGGCCCTACTCTGCCCTGAATCCCTACAGTGCAAGAGCTACAAAGGTCCTACTCTGCCCTGAATCCAAACAGTGCAAGAGCTACCAAGGTCCTACTCTGCCCTGAATCCAAACAGTGCAAGAGCTACCAAGGTCCTACTCTGCCCTGAATCCCAACAGTGCAAGAGCTACCAAGGTCCTACTCTGCCCTGAATCCAAACAGTGCAAGAGCTACAAAGGTCCTACTCTGCCCTGAATCCCAACATGGCAAGAGCTACCAGGTTCTACTCTGCCCTGAATCCCAACATGGCAAGAGATACCAAGGTCCTACTCTGCCCTGAATCCCAACATGGCAAGAGCTACAAAGGTCTACTCTGCCCTGAATCCAAACAGTGCAAGAGCTACAACGGTCCTATTCTGACTTGAATCTCCACAGGGCAAGACCCACCAGGTCCTACTCTGCCCTGAATCCCAACATGGCAAGAGATACCAAGGTCCTACTCTGCCCTGAATCCCAACATGGCAAGAGCTACAAAGGTCTACTCTGCCCTGAATCCAAACAGTGCAAGAGCTTCAACGGTCCTATTCTGACTTGAATCTCCACAGGGCAAGACCCACCAGGTCCTACTCTGCCCTGAATCCCAACAGTGCAAGAGCTACAAAGGTCCTACTCTGCCCTGAATCCCAACAGTGCAAGAGCTACCAAGGTCCTACTCTGCCCTGAATCTCTACAGGGCAAGAGCTACCAGGTCCTATTCTAGCCTGAATCTCTACAGGGCAAGAGCTACCAGGTCCTACTCTGCCCTGAATCTCTACAGGGCAAGAGCTACCAAGGTCCTATTCTGCCCTGAATCCCTACAGGGCAAGAGCTACTAGGTCCTATTCTGCCCTGAATCCCAACAGGGCAAGAGCTACCAGGTCCTAATCTGCCCTGAATCTCTACAGGGCAAGAGCTACCAGGTCCTAATCTGCCCTGGATCCCAACAGTGCAAGAGCTACCAATGTCCTACTCTGCCCCGAACCTCTACAGGGCAAGAGCTACCAGGTCCTACTCTGTCCCGAATCTCTACAGGGCAAGAGCTACCAGGTCCTAATCTGCCCCGAATCTCTACAGGGCAAGAGCTACTAGGTCCTATTCTACCCTGAATCCCTACAGGGCAAGAGCGACCAGGTCCTAATCTGCCCTGAATCTCTACAGGGCAAGAGCTACCAGGTCCTATTCTGCCCCGAATCTCTACAGGGCAAGAGCTACCAGGTCCTATTCTGCCCCGAATCTCTACAGGGCAAGACCTACCAGGTCCTAATCTGCCCTGAATCCCTACAGGGCAAGAGGGACCAGGTCCTAATCTGCCCTGAATCCCTACAGGGCAAGAGCGACCAGGTCCTAATCTGCCCTGATTCTCTACAGGGCAAAAGCTACTAGGTCCTATTCTGCCCTGAATTCCTACAGGGCAAGAGCTACCAAGGTCCTGACCTGATATTACCACAGTAAAAGACTGGCCTACCTTAATTCCCAGAATGTGTGTCCCAGCCTTGACAAGCTCTGACGCCAGGTCGACGTAGTAGTCCATGTTGTACTTGGTCTTGGTGGGGTCGGACACATCGCCAGTATAGGAGATCGCAGCCTCGATCACGCCACCTGGAGGCAGGGGTTGCCGTAAATGTTAGATCCCTCACGTAAGAATATAAGAACAACATGCTTTACCACAGATCTTTTTTATGTATACCACTGCTTGTTCCAGTTAGTGCAGGGAGCCAGGTATGGCTGAATGGGCCTGCTTGCACAAAGCCATTGTAGAACTATGTCCATCACAAGTGTATGTTAAGGTTTGGGACTTACAATAATCCTGGTGGTTAGTGAGTTACAATAATCTTGCTATTACGACCATTGTAACATATCAAAGTATCAGAGTTACAATATATGTTGTAGCAGGATCACGAGGGGTACATGGGAGTGAGTGAGTGAGTGAGTGAGTTGGGTTTAACGCCGCTTCCAGTTACATAAGCAATCGTACTCAATCAGTGTTTGTAAGCGGGGCTCTATCCAAGCCAAGGATTTTGAAGGCTGGCGGTCCACAGGGGTCGGTGTTAGGTCCCTTTTTATTCATTGTGTTTGTTAACGACATTGCTGATGAATTAGATTGCATAACAAGACTCTTTGCTGACGATACAGCACTCGGCTTTTCTTCACCAGACAATCAACTTGTTGAATCAACTCTAAATTTAAATCTGAGCAAGCTGTGTAACTGGGCAAAACGCTGGTTAATTAAATACAACCCAGATAAAACAGAAGCGGTTATATTTTCCTTAAAAGATGAATCAGACCTCATTACCTTGTACTTTGATGAATGTAAAGTTAAGAATGTTCAAAATCATAAACATTTGGGTATAACGTTTGCATCAAACGGAAAATGGTCCTGTCACGTAGATAACATAATTAAGTCAACATCAAAAATGATAAATTCAATGAGAAAATTAAAATCCATATTGAACAGAAATACACTAAATAAAGTATATACAATCTTCATAAGACCCCATTTCGAATATGCGTGTGAAGTGTGGGATGGGTGTAATATAGAATTATCAACTCAGTTAGAAAATCTCCAACTAGAAGCTGCCAGAGTAGTTACTGGGCTCCCAAAGTATACTTCTCACACACATCTGTATTATGAAACAGGATGGGAAACGTTAATAGAACGAAGAAGGAAACGCAAGCTATCTTTGTTCTACAAAATACAAAGTAATATTGCCCCAACTTACCTTAAAGACATTGTACCAACCACTGTAGGTTCAAATATATCATATAATTTAAGAAATTCAGACAATATTGGGATTCCATATACTAGATTAAAACACTCAACGTGTTCTTTTATTCCATCAACTGTAAGGTTATGGAACACTATTCCTGCAGCAGGTAGAAATTGTACATCTACATCCCAATTCAAGACATTCATACAAAAAGAGCAAGTCATTGCGCCTCCATATTTTTCCTATGGTGTTAGAAAGTTGAATATTTATCATACTCGATTAAGATACATGAAAAGCCAGTTAAATTATGATTTATACAGAATAGAGATGTAATGTGATCCAATATGTCAATGTTGTGATCCATGTGAAAACGCATATCATTATTTATTAAAGTGTCCATTGTATGTCCACCAAAGAAAAACTATGTTAATAATAATTCGGGACATTTTACAGAACGCCGTGAACAAAAATGCTAAATTAGATTTAAATTTGATGTTAAACGGAAATGAATGTTTGTCCATTATCTTTAAAGCAGTGCAAATGTTTATAAGTCATACAAAGAGTGAGTGAGTGAGTATGGTTTTACGCCGCTTTTAGCAATATTCCAGCAATATCACGGCGGGGGACACCAGAAATGGGCTTCACACATTGTACCCATGTCGGGAATCGAACCCGGGTCTTCGGCGTGACGAGCCAACGCTTTAACCACTAGGCTACCCGACCGCCCCTCATACAAAGAGATTTGGGTAACACTTTAATGTACATATACTAGTCTCTCTCTTTTGTACATTTCTTGTTATCTTTACACTCATCTTCTTTTCTGTTTTCCTT
Source organism: Haliotis rufescens (assembly GCF_023055435.1). Lineage (NCBI taxonomy): Eukaryota > Metazoa > Mollusca > Gastropoda > Lepetellida > Haliotidae > Haliotis > Haliotis rufescens. Next base: position 63,708,816 of record NW_025964001.1, on the reverse strand, counting down.
GTATATGATTTACTGTACAAGCTTTGTAAATACCATGGAGAGGGAGTCCTAAGTTGGATAACTTGTTCCAATTCCATTTCAATCTGAATAAAATATGTTTAAATTAAATTAACGCCGCTTCTAACAGTATTCCAGTTATATCTCGGCGTGTCAGCTTAATGTGGGAGGAAAGCCCCAAGTGATGCAGGTCTCAGACGTTTACCACTTCGGTGAAACCCACAAGCACGGGTAGGGTGCTGACAAACCTAGAAACATAATCGGGGCAAACCGGGATTCAAACCCACAATCATAGGTTTCTGGCGTGCCCAAGGGACGCAACTCTGCACAGCGAATCAAGGCACCTTAGACGACTGGGCCACCCGTGCCCCCAGGGGTACACAGGTTTTTATGAGTCCTGTGTTAGGTTTTATACCAAGAGCCGGAGGCAAGTGTTATTAAACCTAACTGGGGATGCATAAAACCCCATGTACCCCTCTTCATCCTGCTTCAATGAAATTATCTTACCAACATGTTTTAATATGAAATTGTAAAATAATTCAAATAAATTCCAAAAATGATAGAAAAAAGCTGCGGTTACCTTCGCTATGTCACGTGACATCCATTGGTTCGGAAAAAGTGTTCGACTTTTGCTTTGAAGCGGGGTATAAAAGATTTATTCTGTCTCTCAGAAATGCACGTGCAGCCTGTAGTGCTCGTGGCGGGGTACAAGAGATTTATTCCCAATTGAGAAATTTATTACCCTCCAAGGCGGGTTACACAGTATTTTGTCAAGATCACGTGGACCAATCAGATCTCATCGTTCTGACATGGAGGTATGATGATCATTGTTACGCTACAACATCATGAGTTAAAGGAGTTAAGTACAGTTATCATAGAACTACAACCACAGAGGACCAACGCCTTATTTCTGAATTGTTCACAGTAGAGTAGTTTGTTAAAACTACAGATTTAAACATGTTTTTTTCAAAACAACATTACTAATCTATATGGGAGTTACCGTTATTAACTTCGGGGATGTCAAAACAGTCTTTTCCTTAATTTGCTGCCAAAGATAATTTGCTTTCACACGTGTTCCCTTCCCAAATAACATACCAATTTCCAATACAAGTACAGCTTAATGTGCTCTCAGGACTTGACAATCTCATTCAAATCAGATCTTTGTTCTTGCTGCCGCTAAACAAAGATCTGAGGACATCCCATTATGGTCACGTCAGAACGACCTTTCGCGCACTTTGACAGACCACTGAAATGACTAACAAGAAGTCGACATCAGCCAATTAGAAAACAGCTTTCTCGAGCTTTACAACACTTGTTTCAAACTGGCGACTTCCATTTCAGACTACACTTGAAAAATATGTTGACACAGTTCTTAATTAAAATTTTGAAAACTGAACAAACAAACATTCCGGAATGTCTAATACATGGTTGAGATTGTATGAGAAGATTGTATGTGCAACGCCTCTTCCGTTCAAATGTTTATTCCATGGAAGCGAGAGATAGACAATGATTTTGACAGAATCAGTCGTACAGGCTGTAATTGTCGTTTGGAATAACCCATGTAAATGCTACGCTCTGATTGGTCGGATGAAAGGTCATTCTGACGTGTCCAGTAATGGGATGTCCTCAGATCTCTGTTCAGCAATAGCGTGAACTAAGATCTGTTTTTAATGAGATTGGGACATCGACAAAGAAAAGTCATACATCACTTCAAAAGTCAAGGGAGACAACTCGAAACTGAAAACTATTTTGTCACGATAAATCCAGTTTGATGAGCCTGTTACCACGGTTACTACAAACCCTGATTGGACAGTAACTGACCTGCTTTTCCGACAGCATCCATTCCCACAATAATGTTGGGTAGATAGTTAAGCGAGTCGAAGATACGGAAAATGTCCATTCCATGTTTGACAGCTTGGTCACAGAACCTGGAACAGGAAGACTGAATGAGTTCCATGTAGTTTGAGCTTGTTCAAACAGCAGCGCATGGGTACCCAGTAGGATGAGAAGTAATGTAACTGTTAACATGGTTAAACTTCCACCACCACCTGGGTTGTATACTCCCTAGGGAGCTGCGAATGAAATTTACGTGAACAATGATCCAAAGATGATGATAATTATAATGTAGAGTGAACAAAATGAATGGCATCTAATGCATAATAAAAATGCATCATCAGCATCATCATCATCATCATCATTTTTATTTGTGTGTTGCCTGTGCTTACTTGAAGACAACATTCATCATCATCATCATCATCATCATCATCATTTGTGTGTTGCCTGTGCTTACTTGAAGACAACATTGTCTGGGTAGTTGGTGTAGCCGACAGCATTGGCGCCTCTCAGTAGCATCTGGAAAGGGATGTTTGGCATCTGCTTCCGTAGCTCCGCCAGGCGGTCCCAGGGACATTCGTGTAGGAAACGCAGCGCAACGTCAAAAGTAGCACCTGAAACACACGGCACAACAAGCATAAGTTGGCAGGGCAAGTGTCTGAGGTGAGTGACTGTTTTAGAATCATTCAAGTCCATTTCATTTTTCCAATATGGCAACCATCAAATATAGCAGAAGACACAATTTACTGCATATTAACTTTCACAATACATATGATGTATGATTTAATGATATGTGATTTAATGATTAAGTTATGGGTCGAATGACATTTATACAATTAGTTCTCAGGCAATGGCTTTTGAAAATAAAGCGACGTTGGGCGGCCTTTTTTTGTGTGTTCAATCTAGTATGTAACCAAAAATAAACAGTTGTGTACAATCAACCTGGGAAAGGGCCTCCCTACTAAATGTATTCCTTGATGAGTAATATACTGGAATACAGTATTGGACTACCGATGGACAACCAGTGTGTGCATAATACATAATGAGCTAAGATTTTATTTCACAACACGAAGACGTTATTGTGAACACTAAACACTGGAAGAAGTATGTCAACAAATCTGTACTGAAGTACACAAGTTAGTCCTGTTATTACACTATCTGGCCATAAAAGTGTTTATTGTATATCTGGACTTATGTTTGAGATCCATTAAATTACTTTTATCCAAGACTTCATGCAATTTGGTTTATATTAATTTCAATGAAATCGTGTATGAACTGATTGGCAAATCACATCAACTCACCATGACTCACCATGAAACGAACATGAGTAGTTAGAGATACAAAGTTTGTCAGTCCTCCAATCACTGTACTGAAATTTCAGTTCTGATATTGGCCATGACATTAAGTATATAAGTTAGGGGAGAAAATGTGTGAACGGCTGATTGCTATTTCTGGCTTATTTAACGAAACAAATACACATATAATCTTAATCTCTGCGTATGAAACAATGTCCGACATACAGTACACAAACACTATTAAATTTATAAATCATTAAGTCTTGTGAAGTTTTATCCTAAATCTCATCGTAAATTTTCATTGACCAAATTTGCAAACGGCAAAGCAAGCACACAAACTCCTATTGCTGCAACACGAGATGCGCAGTAACGCAGTGAGCATGTAAAGGGAAGTAACTGCATGCTCAATTGTATCGAATTGTTTTTAAGCATTCATTACTGTAGCATTTCACTGCTGGGGTGGTGTGCTCGAGACGTGGAATAATAGGATTTTTCAATTTCATTTTAAATGGAAATACAAACTAAATGTGAGGCGGACTTGAAGATAAACCAATCGGTGCCTGAGAACCAAGACTTTTTTAGCATTAATACTCTGTGGGCAACGAGAGACACAAATGCAAATATGAAGCATAGAAATCAGAAAAGATACTAGAAATGAATATGTTTGATGTGTCATGGTTGCTTCCAATTTTAAGTATTCTACGAGATCAAAGCTCAATGTAATACAGGAACTAGGGATGTTTTGAAGAAACTTCTTTTCACGATAATCTATCATCCTGAGGCAAGAGAGTAAACTGACTATAAAAGTCCAGTTTCAACCCTTGCCACCAGTAGCTACTACGAGTTATGTCCCTTCTATGCCTCTCCTATGGACCAATCAGATTCCACCTCTTGTATCACTTGCATTTGCTTCAAACAAAATGGCAGCACCCAGTCAAGACAATCATATCGATAATTAAGATCTATATTGTGATAAAACTGGTCTTACATCGCGAAGTGCATCAAATCACGTAAACACCTTGTTTAAAAACATGAAAAGGTTTGGAAAATATCTGTTGACAACAAGTTGGCGGTGCACATGCTTTGCAAATCCTGCAATCGACCGAAATCTGCATTACAGTTTATGAACCGGATTTTGATTTTGTTGAGCAATTTTGATTGGACTATGCTTAGACTCGTTAGTCCAGCCAAAATGTAACTCCATAATACCAGCCTGGTTTGGCAAGGGTGGAAACTGGACTTTTATAGTCAGTTATCTCTCTTGCCTCGGGAAGATGCGTTAATCAAGATACTGATGATTTTGAATAAGGTAACTATCAATTTGTTCCTCTACAAAAACGTTTCTTTATCTTAAACTTATTAAGTGAAACATTTAAGATTTCAAGGTATCCTTGAAACGAAACATTCATGTAACCAAGTTTGTATTCATTTAATCATGTTTATAATCTTTTAAAATACCAACCTCCCCAATTTTCTGAGCTGAAAAGGTTATTAAAGTTGTGGGCGACGTAGGGAGAGATTCGCTTGAGATCATGGGTGCGGACACGTGTTGCCAACAGCGACTGATGAGCGTCTCGGAAGGTGGTGTCCATTAGCAGCAGGCCCTTGTGTTCCCGCACCTTCTTGGCGAAACCCTCTGGTCCCTCCTTCAACAAGATGTCCCTCCACCCCGGGGGAGGCTTAGTGGCTGAAAACAGGAACAGCCATGAAGATATTCTTCTAATATATTCATATAATTGTCTGAACTCACTTGGAGCCAGGTTTGGCTCATCTTCCCGAGGCAAGAGAGTTAACTGATTTTAAAAGACCCGTTTCCACCCTTGCTAAACTAGGCTGGATTTTCTGGGTTCGATTGAAGAGCCACCAGTGACTATTGCGAGTTATGTCCCTTCTATGTCCCTCCTACTGACCAATCAAATTCCACTTCTCATATCACTTGCATTTGCTTCAAACAACATGGCGGCACCCATACAAGACGATCTGATCGTTAATCAATATCGATATTGTAACAAAATGGGTGTTACTTCGCGAAGTACATCAAACTACATGAGCACCTTGATAAAAAACATGAAAAGATTTGGGAAATATCTCTTGATGCTAAGTTAACAGGACATATGCTTTGCAAATCTTGTAATCAACCGAAATCTGTAGGCAGTTTACGAACCGGATGTTGATTTTGTTGTGCGATCTTGACTGGACTATGCATAGAATCGTTAGTCCAGCCAAAACATAACTACATAATTCAAGCAAAGTTCGGCAAGGGTGGAAACTGGACTTTTATGCCTCAGGAAGATGGGGTTGGGTGTTATTTTCACTTGTTCCTCTCTGTGATTTCTTTGATCCTTGCATACATCCATAGACCTCCACACATAAGCACGGTGTTTCTGTTTACTGGTAGTTAGGAGAGCTGGGATGGGTACACAAGTACTCAAGCATGGGTTGACATGTGCCTCAGACAGGGGGAGATAACTCATATCTTCACTTCATGTTGCAGACGTAGAACAGAAGCAGCAAAAGGTCTGACAATTACGACAATAACATAAACACAAATTTCACAATGTTTGTTGCCTTCTCCTCACAAAACATGAGCGGTAATTCCTGTACCTGTTGAGAACTTTGTGGTCCCACACTGAATACAAAGGATTTTACCATTGGCTAATATACCTTTGCGGCAAGTAAAGCTGCCGGACATACTGATAGACTGCCAGTCAAGTTGTTATGATCAGAATTTCCATTAGTCTTAATACTTTTATAGCAAAAACATTTAGTGATTTTACATATAAATAAAACTTTAATATGCTTGTATTATTAGTGATTTTTCAACCATTACAATAATGTATCTATAAATTTGAGATGAACTGGAAATAATACTTAGGAATAAATGCAATTAATATAATTTGATCTTTAATCAAACTGATGATTGATTTCCATAAAGCTGCTTTGATTTAACAGGTATATATAACTTTTCCACATTGAAACAGTTCACAAAATAGTCAATATTTCAGTTTGAGCCAGGCAAACCAGTGGGTGACTGCATGAGCATCAAACAAAAAGAAGCAAGATCATCCAGGGACCTGTTCCACAAGTGATCGTAGTGTTACGACAGTTGTAAGTACCAAGTGTATTTTAAAGTATGGGAGTTATGATCGATCCACGCAATTGGGATATGATGACAGGCATCAACCAAGTCAGCGAGCTTACCACCCGATCCTGTTAGTCGCCTCTTACAACAAGCATAGTCACCTCTTAAGGCAAGCATGGGTTGCTGAAACAGCTTGAATGACAAACATGGGGTACATGTTCTGGCCTGATAATATGACATCGCCCCTGGGTTTGACATTTCACTTGAACACTTTAATCAACATTTTTCAAAATAAATGGTGTGGATAAAAAACACCATCAATCTAAAAGAAACAGAGATATTTCACATTTTTTCACGAACCTGAGCATGCATGAACAGGATTTAATATCGACTTGTATTATCAAATATATGGAACCTTGAAAGCCTAGCCTGTGTAAAGAAAAGTTTAAAAAAATGACAAACAGAAGCACATCACCACTAACAAAGCAAGAAAAAGTATTATATATGGTGCAAATCTCCCATAGTCTAGGCCTTTTTCCTACAAAGTATTAGAGGTGTTGCCAATCTCCCACAGTCTAGGCACCTGTCCTACAAAGTATTAGACGTGGTGCCAATGTCCCACAGTCTAGGCCCCTATCCTATAAAGTATTAGACGTGGTGCCAATGTCCCACAGTCTAGGCACCTGTCCTACAAAGTATTAGAGGTGTTGCCAATCTCCCACAGTCTAGGCCCCTGTCCTACAAAGTATTAGATGTGGTGCCAATCTCCCACAGTCTAGGGCCCTGTCCTACAAAGTATTAGATGTGGTGCCAATCTCCCACAGTCTAGGTCCCTGTCCTACAAAGTATTAGACGTGGTGCCAATCTCCCACAGTCTAGGCCCCTATCCTACAAAGTATTAGACGTGGTGCCAATCTCCCACAGTCTAGGCCCCTATCCTACAAAGTATTAGACGTGGTGCCAATCTCCCACAGTCCAGGCCCCTGTCCTACAAAGTATTAGACGTGGTGCCAATCTCCCACAGTCTAGGCCCCTGTCCTACAAAGTATTAGACATGGTGCCAATCTCCCACAGTCTAGGCACCTGTCCTATAAAGTATTAGATGTGGTGCCAATCTCCCACAGTCTAGGCCCCTGTCCTACAAAGTATTAAAGGTGGTGCCAATCTCCCACAGTCTAGGCACCTGTCCTATAAAGTATTAGACGTGGTGCCAATCTCCCACAGTCTAGGCCCCTGTCCTACAAAGTATTAGAGGTGTTGCCAATCTCCCACAGTCTAGGCCCCTGTCCTACAAAGTATTAGATGTGGTGCCAATCTCCCACAGTCTAGGCCCCTGTCCTACAAAGTATTAGACGTGGTGCCAATCTCCCATAGTCTAGGCACCTGTCCTACAAAGTATTAGATGTGGTGCCAATCTCCCACAGTCTAGGCCCCTGTCCTACAAAGTATCAGATGCGGTGCCAATCTCACACAGTCTAAACCCCTATCCTATAAAGTATTAGACGTGGTGCCAATCTCCCACAGTCTAGGCCCCTGTCCTATAAAGTATTAGATGTGGTGCAAATCTCCCACAGTCTAGGCCCCTGTCCTACAAAGTATTAGATGTGGTGCCAATCTCCCACAGTCTAGGCCCCTGTCCTATAAAGTATTAGACGTGGTGACAATCTCCCACAGTCTAGGCCCCTATCCTACAAAGTATTAGATGTGGTGCCAATCTCCCACAGTCTAGGCCCCTGTCCTACAAAGTATTAGACGTGGTGCCAATCTCCCACAGTCTAGGCCTTTTTCCTACAAAGTATTAGATGTGGTGCCAATCTCCCACAGTCTAGGCACCTGTCCTACAAAGTATTAGACGTGGTGCCAATCTCCCACAGTCTAGGCCTTTTTCCTACAAAGTATTAGATGTGGTGCCAATCTCCCACAGTCTAGGCCCCTGTCCTACAAAGTATTAGACGTGGTGCCAATCTCCCACAGTCTAGGCACCTGTCCTACAAAGTATTAGATGTGGTGCCAATCTCCCACAGTCTAGGCCCCTGTCCTACAAAGTATTAGATGCGGTGCCAATCTCACACAGTCTAAACCCCTATCCTACAAAGTATTAGACGTGGTGCCAATCTCCCACAGTCTAGGCCCCTGTCCTATAAAGTATTAGATGTGGTGCCAATCTCCCACAGTCTAGGCCCCTGTCCTACAAAGTATTAGATGTGGTGCCAATCTCCCACAGTCTAGGCCCCTGTCCTACAAAGTATTAGATGTGGTGCCAATCTCCCTTAAATCAAAGCAAACTAACATGTTACTTCCTGGTGCTGCTACTGGTGGATGTTAGTGATATATATTCTGTTATTTGTTTTAATGACTGTACACTGAGAAAGTGTACCCCAAAAGTTAGAAAGAAGAAACATTTGTCTAGGCAGAAAGTCCAAACTTAATGGTAAGTCAAACTGGGTAACTTCGTTCAGTGAGTTTATAAGATGGCGACTTATGGCGTGAGCATCAAAATGTGACATTCAAGTGACACTTTCATCTTATCAGCATCGATTAACATAAAATATGTGACAGTGAGTGAGTGAGTGGGGTTTAACGCCGCTTTTAACAGTATTCCAGTTATATCACGGCGTGTCAGCTTAATGTGGGAGGAAAGGCTGAAGTGATGCAGGCCTCAAGACGTTTACCACTTCGGTGAAACCCACGAGCACGGGTATGGTGCTGACAAACCTAGAAACATAATCGTGGCGAACCGGGATTCGAACCCACAATCATAGGTTTCTGGCGTGCCTAAGGGACTTAACTCTGCACAGCGAATCGTGGTCCCTTTTTAGCTATAAGAAAACATCATAATATTAATGTTAGTGTTCTTGTAGGGCTAGGGCACTCGGGGGCTCAGGGACTCGGGTCGGGTCGGGACAGTGAGTGAGTGAGTGGGGTTTAACGCCGCTTTTAACAGTATTCCAGTTATATCACGGCGTGTCAGCTTAATGTGGGAGGAAAGGCTGAAGTGATGCAGGCCTCAAGACGTTTACCACTTCGGTGAAACCCACGAGCACGGGTATGGTGCTGACAAACCTAGAAACATAATCGTGGCGAACCGGGATTCGAACCCACAATCATAGGTTTCTGGCGTGCCTAAGATGCAACTCTGAACAGCGAATCGCGGCGCCTTAGACGACTGGGCCTGGAAGGATGGACAGACCGCACCCATTCCTATATCCCCTTCCTACTTTGTGGGAAATACATAATTTCTAACCCTAGTAGAAATAAACAACATACAAATTTTCAACTGTGTGCCCAATGGCAGGCAAGTCACGACACTAACGTTTTGTTACAAAAGAAAAGACACAGGCACATTTAGCATATTAAGTATTTTTTCAGCATCAATATTTTGACATCACACTAAACCAGTGATATAAATCAACCATTCTTCTAAGAATGTATTCACATATGGATGATACAGTTAATAATCATGGACTGCCAGTAACTGTAGAGGTAGAAAGGAATATATCATAATATACAAAAAAAAGCTAAGTGTTTTTTACGATGTTATGTAAGTTTTCATTGGTTAGAACACTTGCTTGTTTCCCACTGGACCCAGATCAGAACCAACTTCATCATCCAAGCAGTTGCAAGATAGATGATTTTCTAAATATTACTAAATTTCCAATTTAGAAGCAAGAAAAGGAAACAAAAGATTGGAACCAATCCAAAACACTGATGTCTTCATTTATTTAAAAATTGACTTTCACTTTGTGAGGGACAAAGCGTATAAATATTAGTTTCACGACAAAGCTGTAGATCATGTCAACATTAAAACATTACTGGACCTTTAATGTCAAGTTTCAACTTCATTGTTTCATCGGTTTCGATTGTAGCCGATATTTACAAACAATGACAACAAAGGCAACATTGGCAATGACAAACATTCACTAGATCCATAAGTGCAGGGTCCGCTTGCACAAAGCGATCTTAGCGCTAAGACTGTCGTAAGCCATGTTAAAGTATGGGAGTTACGATCATGTTAGTGCTAAGATCGCTTTGTGCAAGTGGGGCCATGTGAACCTAACATTAAAGTATCTACGCCAAACCATAACATATGATATCATTAAAACTTACCTCATACTGTTTCTTTAATTTCACAAAATGAACAAATATCAAAGTTTTGAGTCAAATAACACGTCAAAATGGCAGCCAGAGCGGCCATATTTAAAATCAGATTTGAATTCAGTTGGCAGCCTTACGATCGTCAATGTAAACAAGTTTCTGCCTGACACGGAGGAATGACGATGGATGCCATTACATAACCTCACCTTGACCTTCGGTTGAGATGAGCTTATGAGCTGAAATCAAAGTTCAAGGCCAGACAAACATACAGAGGGTAGCTACGGTACAATGAACAAGCAATGAGGCAACTGATGTAATTTCCATTTACTTACAATTGTTACACTGCAGCATATCTTTTAAAAACTTTCAAGGCGAGAAATCTGAATTCCACAGTTCTGATTCAGAAGGGCAGCGAAAACTTGTCGACACAAAGCACTTAATTTATTTCACCCTTAAGGAGTGAGTGAGTGAGTGAATATGGTTTTACGCCGCTTTTAGCAATATTCCAGCAATATCACGGCGGGGGACACCAGAAATGGGCTTCACACATTGTACTCATGTCGGGAATCGAACCCGGGTCTTTGGCGTGACGAGCGAACGCTTTAACCACTAGGCTACCCGACCGCCCCTCACCCTAAGGGTGTCTACTAGGAGGTGTTAAGAGTATTCATTTTTTTCTAAAATAAGCATTATTAAAATGTCTATGATTTAATCTATGTGAAAGAAAGAGTGTTAGTGTTCATTGTATAGCTCGAGGCACCTTACTGCACCATACAACAGAAGAATACACGAAAGTCATTCACCATGTTATCAGTTTCGCATAAAAGAATAAATAATACAACCACATCTAAAATGTTTACCTATAAGAGTGAGTGAGTGAGTGAGTTGGGTTTAACGCCGCTTTTAACAGTATTCCAGTTATATCGCGGCGTGTCAGCTTAATTTTGGAGGAAAGCCCGAAGTGGCACTGGTCTCAGACGTTTACCACTTTGGTGAAGCCCACGAGCACGGGTATGGTGCTGACAAACCTAGAAACATAATCGGGGCGAACCGGGATTCGAACCCACAATCATATGTTTCTGGCGTGCCTAAGGGACTCAACTCTGCACAGCGAATCGTGGTCCCTTTTTAGCTATAAGAAAACATCATAATATTAATGTTAGTGTTCTTGTAGGGCTAGGGCACTCGGGGGCTCAGGGACTCGGGTCGGGTGGGTACTCAATAGGGCCAGGGTACCCACAGGTCTACCCGGACCCATGGTTAGTCACGTGATATATTGTTTAATCACAAAACTTATCTAGAACTCTGTGAACACACTACAAGTCACGAACGTTCACAATTCTTTAATCCTATATTCGTATCCCTCCGATGTTTGACTCCACTATGAACAGAATATATCACAGTTAATGTAATCTGTGAGAAAACCCAAAATGGTGCAGCATGGATGTGGTCCTCACAAACCGCTTTTAGCAATATTCCAGCAATATCACGCCTAGGGACACCAGAAATGGGCTTCACACATTGTACCCATGTCGGGAATCGAACCCAGGTCTTCGGCGTGACGAGCGAACGCTTTAACCACTAGGCTACTCGACCGCCTCCACCAAACAGAGATGCTTGAAATAAAACTACAAAATGCAAACAAATCACTTTTTTCCCCTATGAACAGTATATATCACAGTTAATTGTTATGTAATCTGTGAGAAAACCGAAAATGGTGCACACCAAGTAGTGAGCTGAGCTTAACGCCACTTTGAACAATGTTCAAGGTTATATCACAGCATGTCAGCTTAATGTGAGAGGAAACCCGAAGTGATGCAGGTCCCACAAACCAAGGATCATCAGAACAATTCATTTTAACCTATAATCAGTGTATCCTGGCACCACTAAGGGGCACAACTCTACATGGTGAATTCTGGTGCCTAATCAAGTAGGCTAGCTTGTTGCGAACTATGGATATTTTAGGCTTCAAAGAAACAGGGTTTCACTGAATTATCATGAATAATTGGATGGATTCTGCTTGACATAAAAAGCACCACTTTTTCTGAAATACCAGACTTCACAGACAGTACAAAATAAACCATGCAAATCGACATAAAAAAAAGAGAGAGATTTTTTGCAGCAAATTAAATCATATTGTTATTGGGTTATTTATCACTGGAGGATAAAGAAATCTTTATAATGCGAAATCCAGTTAATAAAGCATGTCTATTTTGAGATATCTGACTACAAAAATTTAACATACTGAAATAATCATGCTGACCGTGATTGCATCATAAATTGCACACTTACCTTGAAAACCTGTAAACATTTCAGAACACGACGTTAATTTCATCAGAGATTATTTACATTCCCATCGAACTGACAGCTTTTGATAAACATGCAGTCTCATTAAAATCAGATCTTAGTTCTCGCTACCGCTAAACAGAGATCTGAGGACATCCCATTACGGGTCACGTCAGACTGACCTTGCGCGAACTTTGACCGACCAATGGAATGACCAATCAGAAGCTTTTTCGTGCTTTACAGCACTAATTTCAAATTGGCGACTACGCTTCGAAACATATTTTGACAAATTCTCGATTACAGATTTGAAACCTGAACAAAAGAACATTCTGGAATGGCTAAAAGATGGTCTAGATTGTATGGATTCAGTCGTTAAACCCGTAACTATCGTTCGGAGTTTTCGAGGTTGCAAGATTAGAAATCACATTCCGACTGTCACTTTCATAATCTGGTAAGCGATGCTCTGATTGGTCGGATGAAAGTGTTCTGAAGTGACCCCTAATGGGATGTCCTCAGATCTTTGTTTAGCGGTAGCGAAAACTGAGGTCTGATTTTAATGAGATTGGACAAACATGTTTATTAAAGGCAACAGTGAAAATAACTGGTATTGATTTCTGACTTATATTAATAGAACTCATAGTTATAATAGCTTTGTTTGCTTGTTTGTTTGTTGTTTAACATCACACTCAGCAATATTCCAGCAATACGACGGCGGTCTGTAAATAATCGAGTCTGGACCAGACAATCCAGCAATTGACATCCACGCAACTGGGATATGATGACATGCATCAACCAAGTCAGTGAGTCTGACCACCCGATCCTGTTAGTCAGCTCTTACGACAAGCATAGTCACCTTTTACGGCAAGCATGGGTTGCTGAAAACCTATTCTATCCTTGGATCTTCACAGTCTAATGATTTCTGACTTACATTAATAGAATTCATGGTTTTCTATGCATGAATAGAAGTAAACAAAAAACATCTTTCAGATAGCAGAATTGTTATTGATATACCGTATTCGACGTAATACGCGCCCATGGCGCTCTAAAAATTATAAATAAGGAGCTCTTATTAGAATGGTATTTTGGTGAGAGAAAAAAACAAAGTTGAAAGATAAATTTCGTGGTTTATGCTGACAGCCTGAAAATGTTTGTATGTATACAACAGATATATCTTTCCAGAATTTAATTGCCCATAATTAAGGGTGCATATAACACACGAGTGTGTATTATACACGAATAAATAAGTCTTGTGTACATTGATCAATCGGAAGGGGTGCTAACTGGGATTGTTCATGAGCCAATATATCAACAAATATCGCCGTGGGCGCATATTAGAGAAGGGCGCTTATTACGTCGAATACGGTAATAGATTTTGAATAAATACACTCATTTTCTCTTGCTTATTAGGGAAACTGAACTCCAGAACTGGACAAAACACAATATTAACTGCTTTAGCCAACAGTAAACATGGTACAAGACTTTCAGGATAAAACTACCAGGTAACTATGGTAACATCATGCAAATTGAAATTTTGGAATTGCTTTTAATTGATAACTACCAGGAACTAAGATAAGACTCAACTTACATCAAAGCAATAGTCATCTGCCCATTGCATATTTTGTAATTATTTTTGTTCCATTTTCATTTAATGAATTCTTAACTCTCTCTTAGAACTTCACTACACAAATATTAATAACAAAATGTTAACCTAACAAGATGTCTATACACCATGTATACTGTAAATCTTGAAACTGATGCGAGCGTGAATTAAATGCGAAAAATGACAGTGGTCTTTGTCCGCATTAAGAAACTTCGCAGTTCTTTCTCCAAAATGACTATCAACAATCTGCAGACTTTTGAGAGGGGAAATACCAACTTGAATATAGACACAAACACGGTTTATTGAGCAGCAGTTGTAACAAGTACATAACAATGTCATTTAAAGAATAGGAATTGCACAATAGGTATCTGGTGCATTATCACTGCTGGGGTCAAGAGTTCTACCCACTCGTGTCAAACTAAGCATCACTGACCACTCCAATCAGTGAACTGTTTTTGGTTCAATTATTTTATTGCCTTTGAACTTCCTTAATGTCAGTCAACAGAATAAACATATAAACTGTGTGTTGTGTTTAGGAAAACACTGTTTATTGTTAGTACAGAAGTTCTTTACTCAGCGCTAATAAGCGTTTCTATTTGCTGTTTGATTGGATTAGGGTAAGGATATGCATCATTCCACTAGGGATGGGGTGGGGGAGTCGCATTGATTTTGAGTCGGATTTTTGGCTAGGGGTCAGCAGTCGTATTAATTTGGAAACGCTTTAATTTCAAGATTTACAGTAATTCAATACCACAACACATCTATTCTAAATAACCTCTAAATAAGCTACACGATTTCCCAAACTGCTCACCGCAAATCTAACATACCTTGAAACCAAAAAGCATTCGCCCAGTACAACACAGCTCAACCTACCTACGGGGGTCTCGGGTACAGTCGGGGTGATCTCGGAAGGCTTCAGGTTGGTTGCTAGTGGGGTGGAGGCCCCGTTGACTATCACCTGACCAAGGTAGTACAGGAGTTTCTGGGCTCGGTTCTGGCTCGGGTAGAAACTGAACAGTTGTGGGTTTTCGTCGATGAAGTATGTGTCGAGGACACCAGTGAGGAATTCCTGATTCTCTAACACATTCAGCAGGAACGGAATGTTGGTCTGAAACACAAGCAAGGGAGCTAACTCTTACCATCCAATATGGTGTACCCTTCTCCCATATATCATCTCCCCTGTCAACTGTGAGTGAGTGAGTACGTTTTTACGCCGCTTTTAGCAATATTCCAGCAAAATAACGGCTAGGGACACCAGAAATGGGCTTCACACATTGTACCCATGTCGGGAATCAAACCCGGGTATTTGGCGTGACGAGCGAACGCTTTAACCACTAGGCTACCCGACCGCCCCCACCCATCAGAGATGCTTGAAATAAAACTACAGTATGCAAACAAATCACTTTTTTCCTACAGATTTCATTTAAAAATTCTGAAAAACAGACACTTTACAAATTAATCATTTAACTTTGAATGTATTTTATCCAATGAACAGACATCAATTCAAAATTATAACAAACAAGTCAGTTTTATTCATAATCTAGATGTAGATATTTTTTTATTTGTATTCTTATCCTGCATAACTACGTATTCATAATGCTACGCATGTCTTGCCTGTGATCATACCCAAATTGTATCAATTGGATGAACCAATTATACATTCAGGAACCTAAGACTAAAGACAAACAATAGCCTCACATAGTCCTTCCTTAATTTATCTACTTCTTATCTGCTTATGAATATGTAATGTATACAATTCTCGGTATCACCATGTTAATAAATTATTGTTCAGCTGCGTTCAGAAGCACAAAAATTAATGATCTATATGAAGGCGTTGCTCACAGGATGAATGTCAGACGGACAACTCACCTTGACTCCACGAATACGGAACTCTTTGAGAGCTCGTAACATCTTGGAACATGCGGATGGGTGGTCTCGAGCCTGGGCAATGACCTTGACCAGCAGAGAGTCGTAATAGGGGGAGATAATTGCTCCTGCAAAAGCCGACGCACTGTCTAGACGGATCCCCATACCCTCTCCACTCCGGAATACCTACACAGAAATGTGACATGATAATACAGTGGACAGAGTTCCAGTTGGCTTTTGAAACTGCCAGTCAGGCAACTCTAAAACTAACCATTCCCCCTAATTATTTCAACAAATCCAAAATCACATGGAAAGTACTTGGTTTGAATTCATTCAACATCATGTTCAATGCAATGACGTCATCTCTGAAGTAACTTTGATCTACACGTCATTCACACAAAGTTCAGTCACAATTTTCTATTAGATTTTTTTATAACATTTCGAGACCAGTCGCAGCAAATATATATTTATCCTCGAAGCAAAGTGAAATGTTATTTCCTTGCACTAAAAATAGACAAGGGGATGGTAACAGACAAGCTTGAAAAAAATATACTAATATGAATATCGCTGATGTTTTGTTCAACAACAAAGACTTATAAGGTACTTTATTTGCTGGTCCACAGGGACTGGCAGTCAATACTCGGGACAGGACCAAGCAATCCTGTGAATAATATTATGAGCAACAGCCCACATCATTAAAGTACGATGACATCAAATCTACCAGTCACTGAATCTAACCACCCATTCCATTAGTGAGTGAGTAAGTTGGGTTTAACACCGCTTTTAACAATATTCCAGTTATAACACGGCGTGTCAGCTTAATGTGGGAGGAAAGCCCCAAGTGATACAGGTCTCAGACGTTTACCACTTCGGTGAAACCCACGAGCACGGGTATGGTGCTGACAAACCTAGAAACATAATTGGGGCGAATCGGGATTTGAACCTACAATCATAGGTTTCTGGCGTGCCCAAGGGACGCAACTCTGCACAGCGAATCGCGGGGCCTTAGACAACTGGGCCACCCGTGCCCCCTCCCTCCCCCCCCTCCCCCCTTCCATTAAGCCGCCTAGTCTCACTACAAGGGTATAGAGGACCTAGTCCAACCCAGAATCCCTATGGGCAGCTCTAAAATGGGGCACTCTACAGATGTACAAAGACAGGTACCCACCTCAATCCTGCCTGTGTCTGGCTGGAAGCCGCGGGCAGGATCCTCCGTGGTCATCCGACACTGAATGGCTGCTCCGTTGAGTCGGATGTCCTCCTGGTTGAGGCCGAGCTCTGGGAGAGACTTGCCCTCAGAGATTCTGATCTGGGACTGAACCAGGTCGATCCTGGGGGGAGAGAGCGGACAATGAGCCACACCCATAAACTATGTTGTAGGTCATCATTGTACAGCATTCAGAATTTGACAACTATCTGCCACGTGGATACGATAAAAAAAACAGGTGACTGAAGGGTTTTGTTGTTGTCATTATTATGATCAGCAATAGAAACTAACATTTGTTTATTTGTTGTCTAACGCCGCACTCAGCAATATTCCAGCTATATGATGGCGGTCTGTAAATAATCGAGTCTGAACCAGACAATCCAGTGATTAATGTCATGAACATCGATCCACGCAATTGGGATCGATGACATGCATCAACCAAGTCAGCGAGCCTGACCACCCGATCCCGTTAGTCGCCTTTCACGACATGTACGACAAGTATGGTCGCCTTTTACAGCAAGCATGGGTTGCTGAAGACCTATTCTACTCGGATCTTCACAGGTCAACTTTAGTCAACTAGTTCTTATAATGGTAACATATAGCAAAACCCTTAAGAAGTGCAAATGTCTCTAGTCCTTAGGATACCTTAACCACTGGGCAGTTTGGCAAGGACTATAGGACAAGTGCCTATTTCAGTGCCTAACGCTGATGGTGAATACATGACCTGTGCTATACTCTCTGACACTACCCAGATATGAAATACAATCCACCTCTACAGACATGGAAATAAACCACTGGAAACTGCTAATGAAATTTAATCTGTGCATTTTAATGAATATAATAAAAAGGTTTTTTTCACAGAAAATTTGTTTTGAAATATTTTATCTCTATTCACAATGTGACATTCGATTTAGTGAGAGAGTTGGGTTTAATGCTGTTTTGAACAGTATTCCAGTTATAATACGGCGTGTCAGCTTAATGTGGGAGGAAAGCCCGAAGTGATGCAGGTCTCAGACGTTTACCACTTTGGTGAAACCTACGAGCACGGGTATGGTGCTGACAAATCTAGAAACTTAATCGGGCCGAACTAGGATTCGAACCCACAACCATAGGTTTCTGGCGTGCCCAAGGGACGCAACGATCAAGTGTGGTATCTTAGACGACCGAGCCACCCTTGCCCCATGTAACTTTCGAAGGTTATACCATCATCAGTTTCTTTCTCAACATTTACAAAGAGGAGAGTTCTGATTGGTGTATCTTCACAACATGTATGAGAGGAGAGTTCTGATTGATGTATCTTCACAACATGTATGAGAGGAGAGTTCTGATTGGTGTATCTTCACAACATGTATGAGAGGACAGTTCTGATTGGTGTATCTTCACAACATGTATGAGAGGAGAGTTCTGATTGGTGTATCTTCACAACATGTATGAGAGGAGAGTTCTGATTGGTGAATCTTCACAACATGTATGAGAGGAGAGTTCTGATTGGTGTATCTTCACAACATGTATGAGAGGAGAGTTCTGATTGGTGTATCTTCACAACAAGTATGAGAGGAGAGCTGAGATTGGCTCAGTGATCTACACCCAGAATCCCAAAGGGACACAGCATTAAACCCAGGAACACATCAGACCTACATATAAGCTGCATATTGCGTAAAATACTCCCAAAAAATTAATCAAAACCCAATTACTTTCAACTAACTTGCGTACAGAAACACATGCATTAAATGAAAAACTTAATTGTTTGAAAACAGCACACGTAAATACCCAATGAAGCTTTTTCAACATGCGTACAACACAATTATGAACCAATTTACTTTCCGAGTCAAGCCTATATTTAAAACCGTTATATACAGCTAAAACATTATTTCATTTTTTTCTAAATCTCAAAATGTTTAATCATTTTGGGAAAAAACCAATAGAGTGATGAATAGATGAGTGAAAAAATATTGGTTACCCAATGAAAACTGTAATAACACAATTAAAATAGAAACCTTTGAGTAAAAACTCAATTGCTCAAAAGGTTATCTGGAGGAGATATCTTGTGTACATGCATGTTTCTAATGCAATGAGGCCATCAAAAATTACCGGTAATTGCTAGATTATCATCCACTTTTTTTCAAAAGTGGGGAGGGAGGCTTTTTATTTTTTATTTTTTGTTATCTATAAAAGTCGTCAAGTTGAAGACTGAACAATAGATGACTGAAATAACAAATTATTATCAAAATAGCGAGCACCATCTTGACAGCCTACAGCAAGCGGACGATAGGCAGGCGTGCACCGAGAGTCGGTTGTAGACCAGTTTACAGCATGTCGTAAACATGAAAAGGTCGTTTCAAAGCTGATGTTGTTACATTGCTTTAAACATTTCACTGGGGCAAATAAAATTTATTTGTCGGGCGGTGGGGGGGGGGGTTAGTCGTAAGTCCGGCAGGGATGATAATCCAGCAATTTAATTATTATGGCCTTAATAACACACAAACATATGAAGCATGCAGCATCTCATCCCAACATAAACACAGCCTCCCTACCCTGTAACTTCCTCCGTCACCGTGTGTTCCACCTGCAGACGAGCGTTCACTTCGATGAAGTAGTAATGGCCATTTTTGTCCAAAAGAAACTCAACCGTCCCTGCATTCTCGTAGCCAACATGGCGGGCCAGTTTCACAGCGTCCGCAGTCATGCTGTCACGCAGGTGTTGCGGCAAATGGGGTGCAGGCGCTATCTCTACCACCTTCTGATGACGTCGCTGCACGGAGCAGTCTCGCTCGTACAGGTGGATCACATTCCCGTGGCCATCACCTGGAGAAGTTGTGCAGTTCTTAGACCCGAAGACCATAATTTGACCATTTTGTTGACCACCATCAAAATATCGACCAACACATTATAGATGCTGCTGAAAATACCGTATTCGACGTAAGAAGCGCCCAGGGCGCTCTCAAAATTAGGAATAGGGGGCTCTTATTAGAATATTATTTTGGTGAAAAAAACAGAGTTGAAAGATAAATTTCGTAGTTTATGCTGACAGCCTGAAATGTTTACGTACGACAGATATATTTTTCCAGAATTAAATTCCCCATAATTAAGGGGAGTGTGTATTATACGCGAATAAATAAGCCTTGTGTACATTGGTCAATTGGAAGGGGTGCTAATTCGGATTGTTCACTAGCCAATATATTAGCAAATATCGCCATGGGCGCTTATTACGTCGAATACGGTACTCTATCTCTATTCTAAATATTTGATATTTAACAATGTGATTATTCTTACATATTTATGATCATGTTAAATTTGTTGACAAACTCTTTTTTCCTTACAGTCTCTTTCGGGAGAGAACTTTACATGCCTTTAATATCTTAAAATGGATACCAAGCACTTTTTTTTGCAAGCAGACAAAACATATTTGTACTGTCCAAGCCAGAGACTGTCACAGTTGTTCCTGAGGTTTCAAATCAATCCAATCAATTATTCTTATTTGGCATTTCTTGCTGTTTATTTCCCAGAAGTGACAGATCACCTGACAAGAGGAAGTATGTTGGTGAGAGAAATAAACACTATTATAATGATTATTCAAAGAAAGTTTGCGGTAAACCTGCTTTGCAAATCCTGCAATTGATCGAAATCTGCACAGAATTTACAAACCTGACGTCGATTTCGTTACTCGATTTTGATTGAACTATGCATAGACTCGTTAGTCCAGCCAAAATGTAACTCCATAATTCCAGCCTATGTCGTCAAGGATGGAAACTGGACTTATTAACTCCCTTGCCTTGAGAAGACGTTGTAAAGCTAGTCACAACACTACTACAGTTGCTCTAGATCCACTCTTCCCGAGGCAAGTGAGTTAACTGACTGTAAAAGTTTCCAGTTTGCACCCTTGCCGAACTAGGCTGGTATTATGGAGTTACATTTTGGCTGGACTAACGAGTCTATGCATAGTCCAATCAAAATCGCGCACTGAAATCGAAATCGGGTTCGTAAAGTGTCATGCAGATTTCTGTCGACTGCAGGATTTGCAAAGCATGTGCACCACTAACTTCTAAATTTGTTCATGCTTTTAATCAAGGTGCTCACGTGATTTGATGCACTTCGCGATGTAAGACTCGTTTTAACACAATATCGGGAAGATGGGCTTATGCACGACATACCTAAGATTTGGACTTCTATGTGTCTTGGCCTCTCGATAAACTTCTCCAGGAAGAGTTCTCCATTCCCAAACGCTGACAATGCTTCGGAGTATGCTCTGTCAAAGCTCTCCTCAACGTCCTGCATTAAGACAAACACATATCCATAAGGAAATGACATTGTCAGCATTGTCACAAATAAAACTATACAGATAAAACAGATTTGATAACATTCTGAAACATGTTTGATTGGTCTTTAACAGGAGCATAGCTAGGGTAAATAACCATGTAAACAATCATATTCCAGTACTTATTTTTCTTAAACACTCATTACGCTATCAAACACAAGCAGGCCTGTGCAACACATCGAAAACAGATATCACGATCTATCCTTACCATCCTCTGAACATTACACATTTTAAGTATAAAACAGTTTGATTATTGTGATCAAACACAGATATCTTCATAAAATATAGATTATCAGTGCAAGAGAATAACCACTTGAGATTATCCATGGAAACAGATTCCATTTGGCGTTAAGTCAAATTAGCTGTGAAAATTAACTGAATTGACCACTGAAAATCATTTGACACCAGGTGTTCGTAAAAAGGGTAAAAGAAATGTAAAAAGCAAACAACATCGAATCAACTCAATGACAATTTTGTCACTGGTAGGCGGGTCAAAATTTTAATTATCAAAAGATCATGTAACTGTAACAAACGACTGAAAGAGGTGGAAGGCACTAAAGCACTTTTTTTTTCTTCTTTTTTTTTCAATGATTTCAAAGTGAAAGCACTTGCTTTTTGTGCTGGTAGCTACGCAACTGTTAACTGCCAATTTTAAAAGGTCAATTAACAAGTCAAAAACAATTATCAGACAATTTGCAAATTTCCTCAGAATTTGAAGCCAAGATTTACATTCTCCTGTCCAACAGTTTGGGAGATGTCCACATATGTTGATGCAGGTGACACCAGACAGACAAACCAGGTACTCATTTGGCCCTACAAATTCCCAATCTCATTAAAATCAGATCTTAGTTTTCGCTACTGCTAAACAAAGATCTGAGGACATCCTATTACGGGTCATGTCATAACGAACTTTCGCAAATTTTGACCGACCAATGAAATGACTGACAAGAAATCAACATTGGCCAATCAGAAGGCAGCTTTCTCGAGCTTTACGATACTAGTTTCAAACTGGCGACTACTCTTCGAAACATAATTTGACGTATTCTCGATTAAAAATTTTAAAACTGATAAGAAGAACATTCTGGAATGGCTTATAGATGGCCTAGATTGTATGGATATAATCATAAAACCCGTAACTGTTGTTCGGAATACCCCGTGTTAAACATATCGTGGTTGCATGATTAGAAAACACATTCCGACTGTCACTTTCATGATCTGGTAAGCGACGCTCAGATTAGTTGGATGAAGGGTCGTTCTGACATGACCCGTAATGGGATGTCCTCAGATCTTTGTTTAGCGATAGAGAGAACTAAGATCTGATTTTAATGAGATAGTACAAATTCTGTTACCACATTCGGCATACAAACCTCAATATTCTTGACAACCCTCATTCCACGTCCACCTCCACCGTAGGCTGCCTTGAAAATAACAGGAAGCCCATACTGCTCACAGAACTCGAGAGCATCCTTGGCCGACGCTACTGGGCCTGGCGTTCCTGGCACTACTTGGACGCCTACAAGCAGAAATATCGGACCTCATGATTCTGGCATTCTGATTGGCAAGGCACAATCGTTAAACACCCCGTATAAGTTGGCTGGCAAGCTTAAACATCATTTATTTATTTATTTATTTATTTATTTATTTATTTATTTATTTATTTATTTATTTATTTATTTATTTATTTATTTATTTATTTATTTATTTATTTATTTATTTATTTATTTATTTATTTATTAAGAGTGCTTTGTTTTAATCTATACATGTTTCATACATGTTAATGACTTTAGTGTCTCATAGGTCATACTGGCCGGCCATTGTACACATCTACCCGAACTACGTAGCAATTCTATGCTGAACAATGTGCGACACTCTAATAAAAGTTCTTCTTCTTCTTCCACTGTGAAAGCCACCCCGCCACTTGTTTCCCAGACTACCCATAATCCATCTGTCATGTTATTAGCCAATAGGAATCCACGAGGATAGCTCACCTGCTTCCATGGCTGCTTGTCTGGCCTCGACCTTGTCTCCCATTTTCCTCACCACTTCCGATGAGGGTCCGACAAACTTGATCCCGACATCGTTACATGCCTTGGCGAAGTCGGCTCTCTCCGACAGAAACCCATATCCTGGGTGTATTGCATCTACATCATTTTCCTGTTTAACAGAAACATAACACTTAAAATCTGCTCTATATACTGAAAGCTTACATATTAGCTATGTATTCAGTAACAGAGCACTAAAGTACTGTCGGAAATGCTAGAAAAGTGCTTTCCAGGCTTTATTTAATAAATACCAATCATAGGGCTGTGAAAACAGCATATATCAACATAACGCAAATCTACCTAATCTAGCCTATCCTAATTGACACTGAAAATGGCCTGTACCTTAAGGTAACTGCTATTGAACTAACCTGGGTGATGCTGTAGAACTCACCTAAATGATGGTGATGAACAAACCTGGGTGATGGAGTTGAACTAACCTGGGTGACGATGTTGAACTTACCTGGGTGACGATGTTGAACTAACCTGGGTGACGATGTCGAACTAACCTGAGCGACAGTGATGAACTAACCTGAGCGACGGTGATGAACTAACCTGAGCGACGGTGATGAACTAACCTGAGCGACGGTGATGAACTAACCTGAGCAACGGTGATGAACTAACCTGAGCGACGGTGATGAACTAACCTGAGTGATGGTGATGAACTAACCTGAGCGACGGTGATGAACTAACCTGAGCGATGGTGATGAACTAACCTGAGCGACGGTGATGATTTCTGGGATGTTGAGGTAAGCTGCTACAGGAGGGAGGCCCTTGCCGATGAAGTAGGACTCGTCTGCCTTCTGACGATGCATGTGCATCTTGTCCTGTTCGGAGTAGATTGCCACCGTACGGATGTTCATTTCTGTACATGCTCGGAACACTCGGATAGCAATCTCACCTTTAATAAAACAGCAAAATATCATGTATACATCATGTCAAAGCTGTACATAACATAGGCTGCTGTCATGAACATTATGATTATCATGATTATAGCTACCACTGGTACTAACCCTGTTCCTATGACAACAGCTCCTTTCTTTGGCTGTTAACACAGTCTTCACTCCCATCAATAGGGCAACAATTTAGTCAATATCCATAGCTAATGTTATGATTAGAAACAAACCAAATCAAGATTTTGTAAGAATGACTAACAAGCATGAGATACTCATATCCCCCACCAATATTACACGTCCAGTTCTGCCATTTTTAGTCTAAGTCAAAGTCGTTGCTATGGAAACTCGAAAAATAAAAAAATTTAAAATCCCAAACTATCAAAAGGCACCAGTTCACCACTAGACCTATCTGTGTGCCAAGTTTGGTTAAGATATCTCTCATGTTTTTTTAGTTCTGCTCCAGAAACAAAACTTGACACACGGACAGACAGAAAGACGGATGGACAGCACCCATTCCTATATCCCCCTTCCACTTTGTGGGTGGGGGTAAATATTGAGCATTTGAGCTGGGTTTCACAAACATTCAACACTATTGAAGAGTATTTCAGTTATATCACAGCATGGTAGCATGGGCGGAGAGCTCAAAGTGATGCTGGTCTTAGATGGGTACAACTTGGTGAAACCAACAAGCATTTAGGTGATGCTGACAAACCAAGACTCCTAATCAATCTGGGATTCAAACCCACTTTCAGTGGATCCTCGCATGGCTGACCTTACAACTTCAATGAACTTACAGGGGCACGGGTGTCCCAGTCGTCTAAGGCACTGCGATTGGCTGTGCAGAGTTGCCTCCCTTGGGCAAGCCAGAAACCTATGATTGTAGGTATGTATTCCAGTTACATCACGACGTGTCAGCTTAATGTGGGAGGAAAGCCCAAAGTTATGCAGGTCTCAGATGTTTACCACTTTGGTGAAACCCACCAGCACGGGTATGGTGCTGACAAACCTAGAAACATAATCGGGGCGAACCGGGATTCGAACCCACAATCATAGGTTTCTGGCGTGCCCAAGGGAGGCAACTCTGCACAGCGAATCGCGGCTCCTTAGACGACTGGGCCACCCGTGCCCCCGGGTCTCCATGACAAGCCAACGCTTTAACCACTAGGCTACCCAACAGCCCCTGCAATGTGATAGACCACTGTGGTCTGGGACTACTTGTTGTGTAAGGGTCAAGACTCACCTCTGTTAGCCACCATAAGTTTCTTGATGGGCTGGACTGTGCCCGATTCGCCTGCTGTGTAGTATCGGAGGGCCTGGGGCTGTGTGGCCTTGAGAGGACTTGACTGAGTCACGCGGGTCAGCTGACCAGCCGCCTGGCAGATCTGACTGGCTCGGGCCTTGAGCCGCAGCATTGTGAGTTAGTGTGGAAACTGTACCTGCAGACAACATCACACGTCATGTCACATGTGTAGTATGGGTGAAACGATACAGCAAGATCGCGATATGATATGTATCCTGATACGCATATTTACTGGGGGTGTCTTTCAAATATTGCCAAAAGTGTAGTAATTTGCTACTAAGTATACTACTAAAATGGCTGCTACGAACATGTCTACAGCTAGCTTTTCCTTTTGAACCTTCTTTGAAACATTTATTGTCAAGAAGTTTCCATGCAATTGGAGGAAAACATGCGTATCAATATATGTATCATATCATCTCCCATGCATCGTGATATGTATCATATCATGACCTTGCTGTATCGTTTCAATATTTACATCAAAACTGCGTGGAAACTAGTTGACGAGAAATATTTCAAGCCGGTTCAAAAGGTTAAGCTAGCTGTAGACACATGTTCATAGCAGCTATTTTCAGTAGTGAACTTGAAACCCTAATTACAACACATTTCGTGATATTTGACTGACAAAAATACTGGCTGTCATTAAAAGTCAATTTATAATTCATTATTGCCATGATTGATAAAATAAGGCATACCTAACCATGCTAAGACGCAATTTTGCATTTAATCTTTGGTATTAAAATATAATGAGATATATATCCATGATAATCAGGTGTTCCCTATCTGGGACACTTCTTACCTCCCCTGGCTGAGTGTTCTAAAAAGAGTGAGTGAGTTTGGTTTAACGCCGCTTTTAACAGTGTTCCAGTTATATCACGGCGTGTCAGCTTAATGTGGGAGGAAAGCCCGAAGTGATGCAGGTCTTAGACGTTTACCACTTCGGTAAAACCCACGAGCATGGGTATGGTGCTGACAAACCTAGAAACATAATCGGGGCGAACCGGGATTCGAACCCACAATCAGAGGTTTCTGGCGTGCCCAAGGGACACAATTCTGCACAGCGAATTGCGGCGCCTAAGACGACTGGGCCACCCGTGGCCCCGTTCTAAAAAGAAGCGGTTCTATTACATGCGGTCCTTGAGGTTTGCTCCGGTAGTATTTGAATATTTAGGCACCCTACATATTTAATGTCCTGTTTCATAAATTCACATCACCTCCAGCTCAAGAACTTGATAACACATACTGAGGTTTGTAAGTGGAGCTAGCTTTCTGAGCTTAGCAGCCAGAGCTGAGATTCCCTTGTGTAAAATTTGCAAAAATCAATGCTGAGAATAATGTTTTCAATGTTGACAGAAATAGACGATTGAGAGTGACGTAAATCTCACGAACATCGTGACACACATTAATGCCCTGATATTGATCGTAAGTTTACGGTGTCATTTACAATGTTAATGTCTGGCCGACCCTTCGAGGTGCACTATTGACCGATCCATTTACTCATTAAAGTGGAATAATTGTAATGGCAATGTAAAGCAAAGACGGAAATGTTCATTTCCACAAAGTTCAAACAATACTTAATGGTGCAGGTGCCCCGGTCATGTGGAATGCATTGTTGAGAATTTGTTAAATGACTTGTGGGAGATATTTGATCAAGTTAACAGACCGGATACTATGGCTAGATATTGCATTTAATACTGTCATACACACTGATAGAGAAACAGATGGCTCAGCAGAATCTGTCACAAAAACAACTGGGGTACCGTTATACAGTGTATCGCAGAGCTACAGATAAGCAGCATATTTGCGTCAAATACCCCCCAAAAAATATTCAAAACCTAACTACTTTCAATTAACTTGGGTACAGAAATGCATGCATTAAATGAAAAATTAAATGTATAAAAACAGCTCACGTAAATACCCAATGAAACATTTCCGAAACACAATTACAAGCTAATTTACTTTCCGAGTAAAGCCTATATATTTGGAACAGTTATATACAACTAAAAGATAATTTCATTTTTTGTAAATCTTAAAATGTTCACTAACTTTTGGAAAAACCCAATAGAATGATGAATAGAGGAGTGAAGAAATATTGGTTACCCAATGAAAAATGTAATAACCCAATTAAAAAAGAAACCCTAGAGTAAAATCTCAATTGCTCAAAAAGTTATCTGGCGCTCTGTATCATATGTCCTTTCTATAATGATACACATCTACAACATGACGTCACCCATTCCACTACAGAATTTCCCTTGCTCATGCGCTTGAAATCATTCAAAATACCTCTGCTGAACGCAAAACCAGCGTAGAGCTTCACAAGCAAAATTGTGGCCTTGACCTAGCGAGCCCTCAATATATATAATCAAATCAAAGGAATGTAACATTTGAAATTTCAGCTGAAAAACTCCTGCTAGTAGGCTTTCCTTCTGCTTGTATTTGATGTGACATGTTCAACATGCTATGTAGTTGTAGTCGAGCTTATTCCAATCATGAAGGAACAGAGTATTTTGACCTACTTATAGCATTGCGTCAGTCAAACAGGACATAAACATACTTCATGGTGATGAATAAGTCTAGGATATACATGTAATTACCATAACATTGAGATGTGATAATCATGATAATATAGGATGATGGTTAACTGAAGAGGGAACGAAATATTTGGAACTTGTAATAGTCCCCAGTGAAGCATAAGCATCACTGTACAATGTAACATTCTCCATGACAACACACTCACACATCAAGGGGTGAGAATCTTCCGTGGATCCGTGAACTTCCGCGAATTTTAGTGCCTACAAACTTCTGATGGGTTCCCCCATAAACAATTAATGGACCATGCTCCATTGCAAATAAGTTTCAGCTGGAAAGGAAAATAGCCATTGTCGTCCCTGCATAAAACAGTATTTAGAAATTTTCATGACCTGACCCATGAAGATCTGGGGTAGAATAGGTCTTCAGCAACCCATGCTTGCCGTAAAAGGCGACTATGCTTGTTGTAAGAGGTGACTAATGGGATCGGGTGGTCAGGGTCGCTGACTTGGTTGATGCATGTCATCAATCCCAATTGCGTAGATCAATGCCCATGATATCAATCATTGGCTTGTCTGGTCCAGAGTTGATTATTTACAGACCGCCGTCAATGCAAGGACAATGTGAGAGACCACTTGAATGTTGTAACCCTGACCAAACAACTTCTGGACAAGAGTCGTACGACACTATTTGAAAGCTTCAAAGAATCAGTATGCTTCATTGTACCTCAGAAGTTGTGAAATATTGCTTGACAGAAAGCCAAAGTTGACATCACCCCCAATTATTGTCACTCTGAATCTTAAAAGTGAGTGAGTTGGGTTTAACAACGCTTTTAACAGTATTCCAGTTATATCACGGCGTGTCAGCTTAATGTGGGAGGAAAGCACGAAGAGATGCAGGTCTCAGACGTTTACCACTTCGGTGAAACCCACAAGCACGGGTATGGTGCTGACAAACCTAGAAACATAATCAGGGCGAACCGGGATTCGAACCCACAATCATAGGTTTCTGGCGTGCCCAAGAGACGAAACTCTGCACAGCGAATCGTAGCGCCTGAGACGACCAGGCCACCCGTGCCCTCTAAGTGATATAAGAGGTGGAATGTGATTGGACTATAGGAGGGACATAGACATAACTCGTAATAACCACTTGTGGCGCTACGATCGAGTCACAAAATTCAAGCCTATTTTGTCAAGGGTGGAAACGGGACTTTTATAGTCTGTTATGTCCCTTGCTTTGTGAAGATGTGTCTGTACATGCTGTTATCAACAGTCCATGAGGTCACTGACCTTGCCATGTGCTGTCAACAAAATCGCTGAGTCTAGCCATAACAAGATAAACTACTTCTGCCTATCTCACACTTTATGTGTAGTACACATCCACCACACAGCCTGGCTTTCCCACAACAGACCTCATGCAGCTGGTATGGATACAACAGCTCACTCTTCAAAGATTAGATAGACGTGGTTTGATGGTGATGTTAGTGACAATTTCATTTTTAAATTAAGAATATATTTCAGATGAATGACAAAAAAGTGTGGTTCAACTAAATAAATTCTTACCATATACACAGGCATGATTAATGGTTTTGATTTGTTGAGTCAGTCAGTCAGTCAGTCAGTCAGTCAGTCAGTCAGTGTGCTGACTGAACCATTAACCAGTACACTACCCAACCTGACTTAATCCATTAAAACAACAGCATGGAGGCAAAATATGTAGAAACTAGGGTTGGGACGAGTCCAAATTTACTACCCGGGTACCCACTCCCCTATTACCCGACCCTACCCGGGTACCCACTGTAGGTCTCAAGAGATGGGTACAAAATGTTCGATTTGAATTTTTTTTACCCGGGTCCTACTCAGTACCCACCCGACCCGGATATCCGAATTACCCGTCCCAGCCCCACTAGAAACATAGAGTGTTGGATATAACAAACAGACATAAAAAGAGGAATATTATTTACATTTGTCATAAATAAATCTAAATTAATTATCATGACTGAGATGCACTAACTATGCTAAAGGTGTTGCCTGCAACAGGTGCAAACGCGAGAAAAACACACACTGCAAATTAAATTTTACTTATTATTCTTAAATTACCGTTTTGTATAAAAATAGAGTTCAAATGATTCATCTACATCATTTAGGTATATAAAATACAGCTATCAAAACCATGTTACTATGGTTACAATGCATTTGGCAGTATGTGTCTCATGAATAATGTTGAAAATGAGACATACATGTGACCGGTCAGACTGACCAACAGCTGTCCTAAAGCAATCATCGCCAGCACAGACCGCCAGTCATTTCATTATTGACAAAACCTAAGAAATACACGTACCGTATTTAACGTAATAAGCACCCAGGGCGCTCTCAAAATTAGAAATAGGGGGCTCTTATTAGAAAATTATTTTGGTGGAAAAAAACTGAGTTGAAAGATCGTGTATTTCGTGGTTTTAATGCCAGCCTGAAATGTTTATATACGACAGATATATTTTTCCAGAATATAATTGCCCATAATTAAAGGTGCATATAACACACGAGTGCGTATTATACACGAATAAATTTAAGTCTTGTGTACATTGATCAATCAGTAGGGGTGCTAATTGGGATTGTTCACTAGCCAATATATTAGCAAATATCGCTGTGGGCGCTTATTAGAGCGGGGGCGCTTATTACATTGAATACGGTATTTACATATTTTCTCCACTGATCGTATCACAATACGTATAAGGCTAGCATCTCGGTTTACATGTGCATTGCTTAAATGTGCAGACTCACTGGATGTCCTGAAATACTATGTGTTGTAACAAAATTAAACAGGTTGCCTCCTGGCTTCACAAAAAAACATACGCCAAAAATAGATCCTGCCTCTAACAAAAAAAAACGAGTCACTCCAACCCCCCTCCACAATGATAGGCCCTTAGTAGTCAGACATGAAAGGTTCACAATTCATAAACACAAGGGGTGGTGGGGTAGCCTAGTGGTTAAAGCGTTCACATTGAAGGCCTGTGTCCTATTCCCCACATGGGTACAATGTGTGAAGCCTATTTCTGCTGTCCCCACCGTGATATTGCTGGAATATTGCTAAAAGCGGTGTAAAACCCTACTCACACACTCACCCATAAACACAACTATCTGAAATATATTTCTTCCAAATTTATAATGCTGACAGAAAATGGAATGTGTGCTGCTCTTTTTTCGTTGAATTTTTAACCAATTTTAATATAATTCTTTTTTTCAAGGACGTTAACAAGAAAATATGTAAATCAGAAATAAATATGTTGGTATCTACAACCAACCAACATCTATTGCTAAATAGTCAGGCCAATACATATACTATTAAACATGACAAAACAGATTACCACATGATTACTGGGAAAACATTATTACGTTGACTGAAAGGTCATGGTCATCATTGTGTTCCTACAAGTACCCTATGCTTCTTTCAACACCATCTCCCACCCATCACCATCAATTAATCAAATGAAATAAAGATTTTCCCAACCAGGCCATTGAGCATCCACAAGTACGAATAATCAATAGACGCAACCAAAGTAATTAAGTTACCACTTGGGTTCTTCGATTACCTTCAACAGAGCCTCCGAGAGATTACTGTGGCCACTCTGTACGTCAAAATCATCCGTTCTTCTCTCGTACCAGTTGGACTGTTATATGTGTCAGTGAGGAGTTTCGTAAACAGTCAAAATCCACTACCATAAATATGTACAAAATATGCAGGTCATATCAGCTGTCAGTGGTGAGCCATGAAAGAGACCATAGTACCCCCAATAAGTGTTCCTGTGTTAAAGATGTATTAATAGAAGTAGGACCTGTTTTTAAATTGACTTTCAAACATAAATCCAACAGGGACACATTTCATATCAAGGATTCATTTAGGAATCCAATCTAAGCGTCCTTGGACGACAACTTTGGAAACAAAGTGTTTCTCTTTTCCAACATACTCATATCCCCACCAGTATGATATGTGCGGTTCTGTGCAAGGCAAGAAATATGGTACGGTTTTCAAAATTTGCTCCGGAAACGAGCAATACCATTTCAGTCTAAGTCAAAGGCGTTGCCATGGAAACTCAAAAAATATTTTTTTCAAACATCCACTTACTATCAAAAGGTACCAGTTCACAACTAGACCTATCTCTGTGCCAAGTTTGGTTGACACATCTCTCATTGTTTTTGAGTTCTGCTCCGGAAACAAAACGTGACAGACAGACAGAAGGACGGACAGCACCCATTCCTATGTCCCCCTTCCACTTGGTGGCCGGGGATAAGCGAGGTAGGCCAAAAACATAAATCAACATTCGTTTCATTTATTTTGCAGTTATACCATCAGGGATTTATCAGACATGAAATAATTCATCCCATATGCATACAAATAGAAAACTGACGCAATAAAATGCATACACTGGTATGCAGAAATTGTGTGTGCAAGTGAGAACTAATGCTGTTATTTCATATTCTGGTTCCACTTAAAATCTATTTCTGGAGCATAGCCATATAAATAATATCATACACAGTGGAATGCGTCAGGGTCCTCTAGCACTAGCACTTGCATGTTGGTTTGTTTCATTTGAGCAACTCCATATCTATGTAACATCATCAACAATGCAGTGTACATGACTGACAAATTCAATGACGTTATTTTTCAGGTAACTTAGTGAGAAGTACATGTCATTCACACAAAGTTCAGTCACAATATTTAACTACGTTTCTAGACAACTTTATTGACTATCACCGATGTTTTGTTCAACAACAAAGATTTAAAGGTACTATATTTGCCAGTCTACAGGGACTGACAGTCACATAAATTACCGGTCCAAGCCTAATGTTACCGGTAAAAAACTGGTAGTTACTGTTAAACGGGAACAATGAGCAATGTGAACAGACAAAATATTGTAAATCTTGAAATTTTTATTGGCAAACAAGTGTTTGTTTTTACATACTAAACACTTTGGTAGCGTACAAAAATCTTATTCCGTGATCTACAAATCCAAGTCATTAAACATATTGTTTAAAGATTTAAATCCTAAGAGAAATCAAAGATGTTGATCTACATGTATGTGAGTCTGTGCAGAAATCAAGAGAAAAAAGGCAATCACGGGTAAAGTTTCAAACATGAGCAAATTTTGATTTTGGAATGACAGCAAAACAAAAACTAAATGAATACACATACAACTCTTTCTCCATAATAATCTACAAATTGCAGATCAGAAACGATCGTAATTTAGATGAAATTCGCCTAGCCAGTGACGGCACCATTGGAAGAGTTTTCATGAACGTACCATCGTGCAAGAATGGCCACCGTGCGTGAATTACAAATTTTGAACTATTTCTAGTGGCCCAACTGCAAGTTGGATTTAGCTTTTTTAGAATATGCTACGATACGTTTGCTTCCAAATTTGTCCATAAAAATTGAAAACTGTGACTTTATCATTCAAATGTATCTCTTAAACATCGTGAATGTCAACAGTCTTTTCAACTTCCGCTCGTAAACATTTTCTGGCTGCTGAACATGGCAAACATGCTGCCTTCTGTGTGAAATAAATGACTTAATTGTTGCTAATTAAACAAGAGGGTGAACCTGGAGCAATAGTCCTTGTATAATGAACTGTCACTTCTAATTAATTGAAAAGTGCATATTGATAAGATTTCATTTGATACGATCAGAGACCCGGCCTCTGATATGGTACACACTTCAGATGGAAATAGGACGGTGAAATTGATGAAAGCACTGGCATGTAAATAATATTTTTTGTGCCAACAAACTGTATTACCATTTACAACAGTCGCTATTTCATGTCATCACTCTAAATATATTGAATTACAATCTAAACACACATTGTCGAAATTTGATAACTGCAGATTGTTGTCTCCTGCATGCAAACAAAATGAACAGCATATGGTGGTAAACATGCCTCCTAAACGATCTATAATTGTCCTCGCGAATAATTCCCCATCAAGTCGACAATGAACAGGAATACACAAATATTAGTGTAATTTCTCCTAAAGTAGAACAGAAATGTAAGTCGATTGTAATTTTTTGTTAATACTCATGGATGTAAAATCTATGCGGAAACGCTGAAAATCGCGTTTTTTAAAACAGTAGTCCTCGGGAAAAATCATCTTCCACGTAAAAATATAATCAAAGATTAAAAAAACACTCCGAAAAATGTTATCGAAAACCAGACAAGCATCGCGGATTGTCCTGTTTTCGATCAGAGCTTTCCGCATCATAGGTTTTCGGACATCATATGTTTTCTATCACAAATACTTGAACTATAACGTGGGGTGTGGCGTCACACAGAAAATGTAAATACTCAGATGATGGCTTGTTTTTAAGATAAAGTTGTCTTTTAGCCTATAAGTGAATGAGATGTTTTACAGTTGTTCATGTGATTAGCGAGAAAACTATGAATGTTTCTTCAGCGTCGGAAAACCCATAACACAGGGATATATGTTGTATTAATGTCTTATTTTTGCAATGGAGTTTTGGTTTTTTCAACAAAAGGTAAGTAAGTACAACGTAAGTTTTTTTCAATATGCTTCAACATGGGGAAAGGGTCAGACATTGCACGCTTGTGACAGTTGTCCTTGTGTCTGGGGGATGGGGGGGGTACAGTTTATGGCAGTATTGCCCCCAGGCCAGGTGCGCGGAAGCTATGCCCAATTTTTTAAAAGCACTGATTTAACTTGAAATTTTACTGCATCCACCATCTTTGTTTATTTGACTTCTTGACTTTTGCCATTGACTTTTTACATTTCTTGGTATGAATGTTGTCCAAATTGCAAGAAATTGCTTAAAATGCAATCAAATGTTTTAAAAAATTCTGGAGTGGGGGGCATGCCCCCAGACCCCCCTTCACTTTTCCTCTTTTTATCGGGAACACCTGCTCACATCCCTGAATACTAACTCTTATATTTTTAAATACATGTATTCGCAGTGGAATAATTAATATTCGAAAATAGGATATACCTATATAATCTAGTAATATTACTTGCAACATTATTGGAGTGACAGTTAACAAAAATCAAAAACAGTTTCCACACTGTGTGAATATGAAATATCTCTGAAAATTAGCAAAATCTCATCACACGCAAAAATATCTCATTGCTTTTGGACCAGGGGAGATTTTCTCTCATAGGTAAAAATTTCCAGGAAAATCCCTGTGGTATTAATTTGGAGACGCATTAATTTCCAGATTTACAGTATATAATTTAGGTAAATCCATGATCCAGTTTTGTATGTTGTTTGTTGTTTTACTCCGCACTCAGCAATATTCCAGCTATATGACAGCGGTCTGTAAATAATCGAGTCTGGACCAGACAATCCAGTGATTGACATCATGAGCATCGATCCACACAATTTGGACTGATGACATGCATCAACCAAGTCATGAGCCTGACCACTCGATCCCCTTAGTCGCCTCTTACGACAAGCATAGTCGCCTTTGACAGCAAGCATGGGTTGCTGAAGACCTATTCTACCCCGGATCTTCAGATGTTTATAGCGACTATCTGATAGAAATCTGCTACTGAATATTAGGAATATTGTGACATCATTACCCCGACTATCACCCAGCCGATGTTTCATCTTCATGCATGGCATTAACATCCGTGTCAGGGCTGGAATTGAGTGCCTGGGGCATTGAGGTGTATCGTCATTTACATTCATGTCTTGTGTATGTTATTCAGCCATGATTCAGGTAGTCCAGATGTTGTTCACTGTATCATTTTTCAATTAGCATGGTTATGAATATATCACAGACATACTGTATTCGACAGAATAAGCGCCCTAGGCACTCTCAAAATAAGAAATAGGGGGCTCTTATTAGAACATAATTTTGAAAGATCGTAAATTTCATGGTTTGTGCTGAAAGCCTGAAATGATACAAAAGAAAAGTCTGTGCGTAGTATACATGACGGATATATTTACCAGAATTTAATTGCCAATATTATAACACACAAGTGCTTATTAGCAAATATCCTTGTGGGCGCTTATTAGAGCTTAATCATACATGGCAAAGTCTGGCTCATCTAAATTAATACCATGTACACAGGCATGCCAATTTGAAGTGTTAGGAGAGTCCTGTACACAGCCATTACTGGGCCGGGCAATAGTGTGGATGACCTGGCAGGGTGACTATGTTGAACAAAGGCGCAAAAGGACACACTCAGCAAGATGACACTCAGCAAGATGGCACTCACAGCAAGATGACACACTCAGCAAGATGACACTCACAGCAAGATGACACATACAGCAAGATGACACTCAGCAAGATGACACATGCAGCAAGATGACACTCAGCAAGATGACACTCACAGCAAGATGACACACACAGCAAGATGACACTTGGCAAGATGACACTCACAGCAAGATGACACACACAGCAAGATGACACACACAGCAAGATGACAAACACAGCAAGATGACACTCACAGCAAAATGACACAGTCAGCAAAATGACACACTCAACCGGTGACACTCTTCAAGATGACACACTCTTCAAGATGACACACTCAGCAAGATGACACGCACAGCAAGATGACACAGCAAAATGACACACTCAGCAAAATGACACACTCATCAAGATGACACACTCTTCAAGATGACACACACAGCAAGATGACACACACAGCAAGATGACACACACAGCAAGATGACACTCAGCAAGATGACACACACAGCAAGATGACACACACAGCAAGATGACACACTCCACATACCCGACCCTTGTTTTAGATGGGCTTAACAACCAACAGTCATACCCTTCTAAGCCCTCATGGAGACTGAAGATAATAGGTCCTCAGCAACCATTGTTTGTTGTCAGAAATGACCAAATGGATCGAGTGGGCAAGCTGACTTGGTTGATTGAATGTCATCTATCCCAATTACATAGATTGATTCTCATGATGTCAATCATTGGATTGCCGGGTCCAGACTCGAATATTTAAAGACCAGCTGAAATATTGCTGTGTTAGGCATTAAACAACAAACAAATAAATTATTCTGCTCCGGAATCCCAACAGGTCTGGTACAATGAATAACAAATATTCCATTTCCAGATAAATTCTGAGAAGCTCACTAAAATTACCTGTTCCTCTTGCCACTGCTTGTTTGAATGATGTGAACCTCTTGCTGAAGGCACTCTTGCCAAAAGCACTCTTGTTGCAGGCACTCTTGCCAAAAGCACTCTTGCTGAAGGCACTCAGGACCTACGCTATTAACACCTGGTTGACATGTAACCAGTAATTCCTAGTTTTAAGGAGGGCTGTATATAACTAAATATATTACCATTGTCATTTCAAAAGGAAAATGCAGAAACAAGGATCAAATATCAACATTGTTACATAACATGGACAATTTGTGATAGTCAAGAACAAAGAATGACATCTCACAATGTCCAACACAGTCAACCTTGAACAATCTCATTGAACGACCTTGTGGGCTCAATGTATTAATACCTTCCCACATGAAACAAAAAGTTTGAATAGTGTAAAATGATCCTTTATGTTAATAGCTTGTGGGCCATCTGTTAGCTAAGATTGCATCATGTGTGTATGCTGCAGATAGACTGCAAGCACACACATAACGAGGCCCTGAGCCGATCCCCTGCTGCCACATGTCTACAACATAGACCATAATAATGAATTTTCACAGCATACTACTCATAGTCACAGCATGGTAATATCTGATGTAACTGTCTACTGGTCTAAACATGTTTTTCAGGACTTTCACTAGATTTGCTAATAAACAGAAATGTTTACAGACCGGTCTTGTGACCTGTGCTCTGAGGTGAGGTGAGGTGAAATGGGGCTTAACATCGCGTCCAAGATTATTGCACTTATAAAGCGACGTGCATGTATGTGTGTGTGTTTGTGTGGCTGCTTGTACTAGTCCGGACTGATGCCGATTTATAGTGCTAGCCCACTGAGACACCGTGCCACAGTTTAACATGAATACCCCACTCAGACACAGTATACTGACTCCGAGCCGACCAGTCCTTGTTTTAGCCCCTTAATGCCGAGCGCCAGACAGGGTAACAACAAGTACCATATTTTAACGTCTTTTGGTATGACACGGTCGGGGATCGAACCCCTGACCTTCCGCTCTCCGGGTGGACGCTCTACCACTAGACCACGGAGGCGGTCTCCTGTGCACTGAGCAGAGGGCCATGCATCTGTATTCTGGCTTGGACTAAGATGCTCTTACAAACAACAGAGCTGCAGATAACTTTTTGAGCAATTGAGTTTTTACTCTAGGGTTTCTATTTTAATTAGGTTATTACATTTTTCATTGGGTAACAAATATTTTTTCACTCATCTATTCATCACTCGATTGAATTTTTTTCCCACAATTAGCATGATAAGTGAACATTTTAAGATTCAATAAAAAATTAAATAATGTTTTATATGTATATAACTGTTCTAAATATATAGGCTTGAATCGGAAAGTAAATTAGCTCGTATTCGTGTTTCGGAAATCAGCTCCTTTGTACAATGCTTCAATGGGTATATATATATGTGTGCTGTTTTTATACATTTGAGTTTTTCATTTAATGCATGCATTTCTGTATGCAAGTTAATTGAAAGTAATTGGGTTTTGAATAAAAAAAATATTTTTTTTGGAGGGGTATTTTACGCAAATACGCTGCTTATCTGTAGCTCTGATACAGAGACAGATATGACGGATATTACTTCTTATGATATATTATAGCCAGACATAAACTGCTTCATCAATGTAGCAGTAACCATGGTAACACCATCATAATACATAAAATATTATCTGATCATGACAATCTGTAAATTAGCTAAAGTCACATGAAAAAAATTGGTGAGCTTATTATCAGCTGAGCTTACACTAGACCGAACAGAATTTTACTTGACTCTGACTACTTGACTCTGGTTAAAGTCTCAGCCTGATGAGGGGGCACGGGTGGCCCAGTCGTCTAAGACGCTGCGATTCGCCATGCAGAGTTGTGTCCCTTAGTTTCACCAGAAACCTATGGTTGTGGGTTCGAATCCCAGTTTCGTGGGTATCACCGAAGTGGTAAACTTCTGAGACCTGCATCACTTGGGGCTTTCCTCACACATTAGCTGACACGCTTTGATATAACTGGAATACTGTTAAAGTGGCGCTAAACACAACTCACTCACTCACTCAGCCTGATGAGCATGATGATTTTCATCACCACTCATGTTTGTTTGTTTGTTTGTTTGTTTGTTTGTTTGTTTGTTGCTTGACGTCGCACTCAGCATTATTCCAGCTATATGATGGCGGTCTGTAAAATAATCAAATCTGGACCAGACATTCAAGTGATTGAGAACATGAGCATCGATCCAGGCAATTAGGATTGATGACATGCATCAACCATGTCAGCGAGCCTGACCACCCAATTTAATTAGTCACCTTTTACGACAAGCATAGTCGCCTTTTACGGCAAGTATGGGTTGCTGAAGACCTATTCTACCCCAGAATCTTCACGGGTCTCACCAGTCATGCCACTGGAGAACACTGTCATTAATTATTATTGACTTCATTAAGTACTGTCATCAAGACAATTATTTATTATTTTTTCATTGCTTGGCATTTCACAGTGGAGGGACATTTATCAGAGACACTACAGTAAGCTGGTGATGATGCAAGTTGGTCAATAAATGTTATCTTGGTCAAAGAGTGCAAGTATGTGTGTACTTTGGACCCGGACGGACCCAATATTTCCATTTATTCTCGGACGGTTAAATAACGACTCAAAGTTCACGTCGCTTCACCTGTGCTCTCTTTCTCTTATCAAAATGACTTGACCCAGCTCAGAAAAGGGTAACCACCAATTTTTAAACAAATCCATAAAGTACTTTTTACAATGCAATGAAAATAACTGCATGGTGTTTACGACTGTAAACATGGTAAACAAGATTGTGAGCAAATATCTTTATCATGTTTGTCAGTGCAACACTGGCAACAATTCACTGTAGATATGAGTGACTTAGTTTAATGTGATTTGATGTGACTAATCTTTGAGACACCACTTCAGCACACTTTTGTTTTGTAGTCAGACTGCTCATGCATAATGCCCATTACAATCAGTACTGTAGAACACTGTGAATTGTTAACAATAATGTACACTGTAAATTGTTAACAATAATGTAAACTGTAGATTGTCAACAATAATGTACACTGTAGATTGTTAACAATAATGTACACTGTAGACTGTTAACAATAATGTACACTGTAGATTGTCAACAATAATGTACACTGTAGACTGTTAACAATAATGTACACTGTAGATTGTTAACAATATTGTACGCTGTAGATCAACAACAATGTACACTGTAGATTGTTAACATAATGTACACTGTAGATTGTTAACAATAATGTACACTGTAGATTGTTAACAATAATGTACACTGTAGATTGTTAACAATAATGTACACTGTAGATTGTTAACATAATGTACACTGTTGATTGTTAAAAATACTGTAGAATGTGGATTGTTAACAATAGTGTACACTGTAGATTAACAATATGCACTGTTGATTGTTAACAATAATGTACACTGTAGATTGTTAACAATAATGTACACTGTAGATTGTTAACAATAATGTACACTGTAGATTGTTAACAATAATGTACACTGTAGATTGTTAACATAATGTACACTGTTGATTGTTAAAAATACTGTAGAATGTGGATTGTTAACAATAGTGTACACTGTAGATTAACAATATGCACTGTTGATTGTTAACAATACTGTACAATGTAGATTGTTAACAGTAATGTACACTGTAGACTGTTAACAATACTGTACACTGTAGATTGTTAACAGTAATGTACACTGTAGACTGTTAACAATAATGTACACTGTAGATTGTTAACAATAATGTACACTGTAGATTGTTAACAATAATGTACACTGTAGATTGTTAACAATAATGTACACTGTAGATTGTTAACATAATGTACACTGTTGATTGTTAAAAATACTGTAGAATGTAGATTGTTAACAATAATGTACACTGTAGACTGTTAACAATAATGTACACTGTAGACTGTTAACAATAATGTATGCTGTAGATCAACAATATACACTGTTGATTGTTAACAATACTGTACACTGAACTTGAGCGATTTTAGATGTGTGTGCTCACCAGAACCATGAGAACAGATAGTCATACACATGATACATGCAATCTACAATTTTGAGTTTTAATGATTCAGTGACAGTATTGCTTTCTCCAGAACTTGGAATGAAAATTATTTACCATGTTCCAGAAGTTCACAATTTGTATATATGTACTGGAAGCAATTCTGTGTCCAAAATATACTGGAATCAGACCATGTAGAAAAGAAAATATACGTTCCTTTCACAACCACCACCGATTCCCATCCTCATATTTCAGCCATTACGTATCTAATAGGGAACAATATGAACAGACATGGCAGACAATGTGCTTACAGAGCTCCAGATAAGCTTTTGGTGTTGTGGGTATTTTACCCATGATTTTTGAAATCATTTGCTATCAGTAATTCTATCTGGGTATTCAAATTTCTGTTACCCACTAGTTTATACACATGTGGGTATTTAAGTTAAATATTTAAAAACACTATTCATCTAGTCCCTGCAAACTGGTGTCGTGTGGGTTCCAGAGCTTTATAGGACTCAAAAATACAACGATACTTCCACAAGAAAGTGTGATGGCAAATGATCGTGATGTAACTGTCATCGTGGAGTTTGGCAAGGTTGACGGAATGCCTGTTTATAATTTCAAACTAAGTTGCTGATTTGCTAATCGAATACGCAGGGTTTCTTCACAATATTTTGATGATACGCACAAGTTTTATTTTTTTAGCGTATCTGTAATGTTCATTGCGTATTTGATACGCTTGGATTTTTTTTTACTGCGTATTTCTGCATTTCTGATGCGTATTTTACGCAGATACGCAGCTTATCTGGAGCTCTGAATACAATATTGACATCCATAACTGCAGTGAAACCGCGACAACTGATAACAAGCGTGACAGGTGTAGCTGATCCTCCATAACCCACACATTACTGTGGCCAGTTTCAGAATACATGTTCCGAAAATTAGCACAGCCCTTCATCATGTTCATGGCCATGTTGGCTGACTGACCAGTTCGCAAATTGGCTG
Organism: Haliotis rufescens; assembly: GCF_023055435.1. Lineage (NCBI taxonomy): Eukaryota > Metazoa > Mollusca > Gastropoda > Lepetellida > Haliotidae > Haliotis > Haliotis rufescens. Next base: position 63,666,314 of record NW_025964001.1, on the reverse strand, counting down.
ACCAATCACACAAACTTTGGCTGACTTTTCACAGCAATAATCAACATGTGATCAAGTAGGCCTACATTTACCAGTATTCATAAACAACTTATCAATGGCTTACTCCTGAACAGATTTTCCACCTTTCTATGCGATCAGTAGTACACATGTCGAACATGTTGAAGTCAAACTAAAAAAAACATAACTATGAATTTTCATACAACTAAGAGACTAATTATGCTAATGAGATTGTAATTAGGGGAAAATATCCATAATTACTTCCGTTATTTTTGTTGTAGAGTGAGTGAGTGAGTATGGTTTTACGCCGCTTTTAGCAATATTCCAGCAATATCACGGCGGGGGACACCAGCAATGGGCTTCACACATTGTACCCATGTTGGGAATCGAACCCGGGTCTTCGGCGTGACGAGCGAACGCTTTAACCACTAGGCTACCCGACCGCCCCTATTTGTTGTAGAACAATTGATGCTTTGATGATTGTGAATTATATAATGTGACAGCAGCTCGCAGTGTATATTGCAACTCGTTCCATAATACATGCAACCACCACACACGGTGGTCTGTCATCTCTAGGATATATAACAAAAACATAAACTAATTTATAAGTTCTTTAACAGAATACTTATTACATTTAAAAGGAAGGTTGGGGATAATTTTAAAATGTATTTAGTCATAATAGTGGTTTTATGGTTGTCGAAAATTGTGCTTAATGAAAAGTAAACTTCACATGGCTATCTTGAAAATGCCTGAGCATGGAAGCAATACTAAGTTGTTTCATGGAAGTTAATTTTCATTTGTGTGTGAGTCAGCATGGTCACTCAGCTATAGTGTACGTGACTATCGTCCGGGCGGATCAGACAAAATTTGTGATCATGTATATAAACTAATTCGTTTGTTGGGGAAGGCTATTTTGAGTTTATTGCAAGGATAATATGTCCATGAACTGGGCCTGGTGCATATGCAAGCATCATTTTTCATGGAAACATTAATAGATTTCTAAAAAAAATCTCAAGTCTGAAGTCATTCTAAAATTAAAACTATAATTAATATACAACTTTTACACAAGCCATTAGAACTTTTCATGTCAATAAAATATGTTTATACCATCTAAACTAGAGAAGGTAAACGTGATTTAATAATAAAACATGTTAGAAGCAATATCACTCATGAAAATATCACATGATGTAGATTTCGTGTTTCTATTGTTTTGAACAGCTGAAACCAGTGCATTACAAGGGAGGTAACTCTCACCAGGTAAATCCGAAAGTCAAGAATAATAAATTTACTGTTACAAATGCATTTCGTTGAGGACACTATGATAATTTATTCAGTGACCGCATGGCACATATGAACCGATGTACTGTCGAACTACAGACATGTTTCGTAACCGTGTACGTTCTGTGGCCCGGCCAAGGATGAAGCTAGTGGCACTCATGCGTGACTCGTGTTAAATGGTGATCTTGCACGCGGCAACATGCGTGCAGGAAATGCATCAACACGAACAAAACGTTACATAAAGACATGATTAATAGAGAGAGATTAATAAAATGCTAATGTACTTGCCTTTAAGCTGTGATATGTACAAGCAATGTCCTCACGCCTCCGCTGTCTACCGGCTCGAGTGTATCAATGACAGTCCCGGTTGTAAATAGACTGTCTATCACGTGAATTCTCCTCCGACCTTGACCTTCACGATTAAATGGCGTTCATGGTCGAGTGGCCATGCCCTGGTTTGTCGTGTCGCTTAAAGAAATAAGATCTATATTTTATGGGGTGGATTTTTTTCTTAAATGAAAAAAAATCTAAGAAAACTACAAACCCAAATATTCATGTTCATATTACAATCATTGATAAGCACAAATGCACATGAAACATAAACACACATATAGGACGTGGGAACTTCACAAATTTTAATCCAATTCAATTTTAAAAACTCATAAATATGTAGATAACGGATATAGGATATAAAGTTGCAAAACAAATTCAAAATATATGGCTCAAAAACTGTTATATCCGTGTACACACTATTTATAATTGATTGGGGGGGGGGGGGGGGGGGGATCATTGAGAATAAAAACAAGGGTCATAAGAAATAATAGTGCTTTCTTTTGCATTTAGTTTTTTCAGCGGGATTCATGCAAAAAATGCACCCTACCCGCTATTATCCGACCCTCCCCGGGTACCCGCACTGAAGGTCTCAAGCGTTGGGAACAAGATGTCTGATTAGGAATTGTTCAAGTTACCGCAGCCCTGGCAAAAAGTATTTAGATACATGTATCAAGCGATCAGATCATGCGTACGCTGAAGTTGACGGAAGCTTCATCTTTACTCAAACATATACAAGTCAAAGGAATGTGTGCATTGTCAGAAAAGAATTGCGAACATATTAGCGACTTCTAGTGTAACCACTGAGCTATAGTGAGTTTTTGTCATTAAACAATATATCACATGACTAACCACGGGGCCGGGTCGTCCTGTAGGTACCGAGTCCTACTGAGGACCAACCCGACCCTAGTTACCCGTCCCAGCCCTAACTGTATCCCCAGGAGAGTTGGGCGTTGTTCATAATATCAATCACTGGTTTATCCAGTCTCAATTATTTTTCAGGCCGTCGTCGATATAGATGGAATATTGCTGGCTATAAGGCGTTAAACAACAAACAAAACACACTCGCTCACTTTCGAGCCTGACCACCCGATCCCGTTAGTCGCCTCTTACGACAAACATAGTCGCCTTTTGTGGCATGTATATGGGTTGCTGAAGACACCGGATCTTCATGGGTCTTACACTTTGGTACTAAAGCCGCCTTATTACCATATACCCACTCACATATTCTTCAATAATTTCACCCCAAATACCTAGATGTTTTGACAAGTAAATGAGATTTTCTGCAGTTTATCCGCCATCCTTTAGAGATTTATTATCATAAATAGAAGGGCCTGTATTATTGTTGTTATCGTGAAATCGCGAACACTATCATTCATGAAAACATAATTGAAGCCTCTCGCGAAATCAGTGTTATACCACATAAAATAGATATCTTTTTCTATGTCACCCAAAGTGTATCATTCAACCAGGGACCGGGGCTATACAATATATACTCCTTGATTAAGCAACAACGCCCACAATTTACCCCCAGGCCGTTACTTCATGTATAAAGAGATGTAGACCAGAGATCATAGGTATATGGTATGTGGTAGACTAAACAAGGTTATCCACCCATACACGCCTGACTGCATGCGCCGGGGAGTCTTCTTTTGTGACCACAAGTCCCCCTTAATCTACCGCAGCTGCTTAAATTGTCACTTGCTACAGGGATAGTTTTACACAAACCAATGGAAAAATGGGAGCGCAATTTTGTGTATGACTACTTCTTGAAATGAATGTTTGTTATAAGTACACATCAGATAATACCAACGCATATATCTGACTTAAATTGTTTGTCGGAGTTTTTACATCTACATTTTGAGATACCGTCTGTATATACTCACCGTCAAAAGAAACACGAACCATAGAAACATACAGTGAGTGAGTGAGTGAGTTTGGTTTTACGCCGCTTTTAGCAATATTCCAGCAATATCACGGCGGGGGACACCAGAAATGAGCTTCACGCATTGTACCCATGTCGGGAACCGAACCCGGGTCTTCGGCGTGACGAGCGAACGCTTTAACCACTACCCGACCGCCCCTGAAACCTATAGAGAAGTATGTACGTTAAGAAGATATGTTTCCAATGTGTACCAATTAATGACAAAACTAACAATCAGTCAAGTATTACCATAGCGTGTCTTTATTCTTATCACAATATGCTGCACGTGATTTCCAAACTTTACACTTATCTGCACGAGGCAAATGGTGCATCTCGAGTCACATGTGACGCGTTTATAGGCATCGGTTCAAACATGACAATATGTTTGTTTATTCATCGAACCAAACTAATATCTCTTGAATTCGAGTAATTCTTTATATATTAACCAACATGTATGGTTTTCGCGTTTCTTTTGACGGTGAGTATAGTTCACGAGTTTGTATACACTTCGTTCCTTTTTGCGTGAAGTATTGACGATGTTTTGAAACACACACTCGCCGATATGCGAGCCCTGGTCCACTTGCACAAAGCGATCTTAGTGCTATGATTGTCGTAGCCTAAGCTTATGTTAAAGTATGGGTGTTACGATCATCTTAGCGCTAAGATCGTTTAGTGGAACGGGGCCCTGGAGATATAGAGGATGACTGACTTCACCCGCCCTTGTCTCTCCAGACAGACACCCCAAGTTAGCCTGTGTCAGTTCCTCGGAAACTTTCAAAATGCTACTACTCCTCTGGGTGAGGGCGCTGTTACGAAGCCCTATTCACCACCTGCATGTAATAACGTCGTGACAATACTCCACACTTTGGGCACATGGATGGTCAGTAAGTGATCCAACTTAACCGGGCAGTGACCCCGATCATCCATACAATGACCAGTTTGACAGACCAGAGTTAGGCAAAATGCAAGATGTGTCTATCTATGGTGGCCGGGAGAGGCCATCGCTTTCTCGCCTTCAATATTAAGGCCGCGAGAAAGCGATAACGCAAGATGAGAAAGCAATAACGCGAGACAAGAAAGCAATAACGCGAGGCGAGAAAGCGATAACGCAGACGAGAAATCAGTAGCACGAACTATAGACTTGAAAGTGTTATCGCTCTATCGCTCTATGGCTTTCTCGCGGCAGTAATTGAAGGCGAGAAAGCGATGTCCCCTCTCGGCCACCATACCCATCTTTTAGGAGCTCGCCGAAACAGTAGATGTGTCATTGAGCAATTGGTATGACATCTCTTAACCCTCAAGACATTCCTCCCCCATCTGGAGCTAGCCACTTTAAGTATCACGTTACTACAACTAGGCAAGGTTTTCCCCAGTGCTTGACCATAACACTGCTCGTGGCTAAAGCACAGCGTCACGTGCAGACTGAGGGGAGGGGGGTTGGGTGGGGGTGGGAGGGGGTCAGAGGGTCCCTGTTAAAAATCATGGATCCGCCTTTGAAAATGATACAAAAATATAAATTACATCAATTATATAGTTGCTATATCAGTACATTTTGTATATTAAACACTATTAACGACCATTTAAAGAGTATTACAAAAGAATTTGGGGAAAAACATATAAACATTTCAAAGGCGTGACATCCTGTTTATTGCGTCAGCATGCGAAGACGTCATAAGAGAGAGAGAGAGAGAGAGAGAGAGAGAGAGAGAGAGAGAGAGAGAGAGAGAGATCATCTTTATTTCCTCCAAATGATGAAGATACATTGATATGAGATATTACGGTGTTCTACAAATGTATATATATAACACCTTATATATTGTATGTACATGCAGTTTCACATCATTATCAAATAATGTTTCTTAGTAGGTTTTTCCACATTTTAACAGTTTTACATACACGGAGCATTATATTTATATAGATTGTATTCAATTGCCATAGTACTTTCTGTTGGCAAACCGCCAAGTAAAAAGGACAGACAGGTATCGTCATCATCGTTCCAGATACTAGAAAAAGTTGTCACATCTAGTAAATCAATAATAGACTCAACAAGAATATTTCTATGTTGTTGAGTCTTTTTACAATACATAAATACATGTTTGATAATATCAAAAGCAAATGTGCCGCATAAACATTCATCAGATTGTATACTGTAGGTGCTAAGACATAATAAATATGCTAAATCATAGAAGTGTTCCGGCCTTTCAATTGTTAGTAACTAAAGTCTGTGTACCTTAGGTGATCGTATAAGAGAGTTTCGTTTTTGGTTTTCTCTTGATTGAATCTCTGCATGAATTACATTACGGTCACATACGCTTTTTTGTTCTTTAACTCAACTCGCCCATGTGACATTTTACATTTATCATCTTTTTCTTTAATTGTGTATCGAGTTGATACTGAACAAGTCTGTGCTGCAATAGTCTTTTAAATGCAAAGTTAATGTCACTATTACACAGTCTTACAAGGAATAAGAGAGCTCGTTGATCAATGTACGCCTGGAGAGAAATTAAACCCAGACAATATCTGATGACGACTGAAGGTGTGCGTCTAGACAATCCTTGAATCTTTTTACAAAAATAACGTTGAATAATTTCAAACATTTCGTATTCCTTTGGTGACAGTTTACCCCATACACTACAAGCACATAATCGGCATGGTAAAATTACCCTTTCCATATACGAACAGCTGGGATAGGATTTAAACCACGAAAATATAGTCCATGATTATAATTCATATTGACCAACATTCTGAGTTTTTCACATATTAGATGGGTATGTTCTAAGGTTTTCTTTGATGTATTTAAAAGCAATCCAGCATTAGTTACATTTTCCTTTTTAGGAAGTATTTGTGAACCAATGTAGACACATTGACAGACAGATTTGCGAATATTCCCAAACAGTAGAAATGCACTTTTACTGGCATTATATTTCAAATGCCATCATCAGCATATGTGTATATATCATTTAGTAGACATTGCAGTCCGTCAGGGGAGCTGCTCAACAACGTAGTATCGTCTGCAAATTGGATGCCGGGTGTATTACCCAATGGAAGACACAAGCCACGCCCTGAATCACCACGTGGATACAACAAGTCATTAATACACAGAGTAAAAAGCCATGCCGATAAAACGCGACCTTGACCAACACCTTGCTTGACATGAAACACATTTGAGGTAAAACCTCCAATGCTTACACATGACTGCATTGAAGTATATATTGTGCGTAAAAGTCGCCATAATTTTCCATTAATACCAAAGTTATACAATTTGAAAAAAAGACCATTAAGCCAGACTCTGTCAAAAGCTTTCTCGTTGTCGAGAAAAGCGCAATAAACCGGAGACTGTCTTTCGTTGTAATAAGCTATGCTTTCCATTAATGTAAACAGGCTAGTTTCTGCCCCAGCCCCTCTCCTAAATTGAAAGGGGTGGGGGAAGCCTTTAGATTTGTTTGCCCCCTCTTCAAGTCTTTCGAACAGTTTACTTAATACAGGAGTGAGGGTAATACCTCTGTAGTTAGTGGGGTCATCTTTACATTTACCATGGCCTTTATGGATAGGTAAAATCAAAGTCATAGGGAATTTGGGTGGGGTGTGTGGGGTGGGGGGTGTTAGGGGGTCAAAGGGTCCCTTTTAATAATCATGGATCCGCCTTTGAAAATGATACAAAAATATAAATATATATATAAATTACATCAATTATATAGTTGCTATATCAGTACATTTTGTATATTAAACACTATAAAAAAAAAACATTTAAAGAGTATTACAAAAATAATTAGGGGAAAAACATCGAAACATTTCAAAGGCGTGACATCCTCTTTATTGCGTCAGCATGCGAAGACGTCATAACAGTTTCTCATTTGATGAGAAACTAAACCTTGTACGGTTCACGTCGTTTTCCCTTTGATTCCACTTAATAATATGCGCTTCATTTGTGCAACACTTGCGATGTCGGTTAACTTTCGCTTGATTTAAATAGGTCGGACCACATACTCAAAACATACTGTATTTTCAACATAGAGCTTTGCTGCCTGTTTGACGGTGCCACATTATAACATTTAAACCCCACTTTGCACACTTGGCTCCAAATTAAATTTAGTACTGGCAAATCTAACAAATACTGTGTATGAAATCAAATAGACCACTGTGAAATAAGACAGACTTTAACCCAAGAATGTTTTTTTTTCACAGTTACGTTTATCCTTTAAAGTGAATTTGTTTTTCGCGCGCTTTTTAACGCCGGACTCAGCAATGTTGCTGATCATACGTAGGCGGTCAGTAAATAATTGTGTCTGGAAACTCGGAATCAGATGATCCAGTGATAGATATAGTGAGCAACGAAATACGCCGGCGTGATACGATGGCACACAGTAGTAAAGATATATAGACATATCTGGTAAACTCAGAACTATAAAATATATAAAGAATATATATAACTGAAATCACATCTGCATCTCTGCACTGAAAACGCTAATGCCCCATCTCACATTCAGGAATCTGAACACGAGTTAACGTTTTTCCTTAAATCGTGTTAGAACGATGAGTGGAATGAGTGAGTGTGGTTTTACGCCGCTTTTAGCAATATTCTAGCAATATCACGGCGGGGGACACCAGAAATGAGCTTCACCCATTGTACCCATGTCGGGAATCGAACCCGGGTCTTCGGCGTGACGAGCGAACGCTTTAACCACTAGGCTACCCGACCGCCCCTTTAGAACGATGAAGGTCGCGCAGTCATTCGTGTTCATTCGTGTTAAGTCGTGGTGGGTCGCGCGCGGTCGTATGGACGTCGCAGCTCGGCTTAAATCGTTTTCAAATTTTTGCATTGCAAAGTTGAAAAGTCGCGTTCAGTCGTATGAGGGTCGTGTTTGGTTAAGAAATTTGCATAAACCACAAGGTGGAGCACGAATCAACACGATTTTTCAACTTTTCTTAAATCGTGTATGTGAGATAGGGGCTTAACTCACTGTATACAGGTGAGATTCAGAGTTGACCACGTGGTCTAATGGAGAGTGACAGGCACTTGAGCTCTGCACGGTCTAGATAGGCGGTGTGGATGATATGCCTATTTAGGGCCGGGGTATCATATTACGTGATTTTGCCAGAATCTGTACGTTTGCCCAGGAGTAGACTCTTGTATAGTTCTCGGCTAACTGGACATTAGTTAACTAGAACTGCCAAAAGGCCGATCTACTTTGGGAAAATAAATTGGGATATGTATGTATGCAGTTAAACCAAATATACGTCCCAATTGATCGAATATTTGAAGAAAATAGGATTTATCCTGCAAGAAAATCCAATATATCACCCGGGGCACGGTTGGCCAAGTCGTCTATGGCGCCGCGATTCGCTGTGCAGAGTTGCGTCCCTTGGGCATGCCAGAAACCTATGATTGTGGGTTCGAATCCCGGTTCGCCCCGATTATGTTTCTAGGTTTGTCAGTACCGTGCTCGTGGGTTTCACCGAAGTGGTAAACGTCTGAGACCTGCATCACTTGGGGCTTTCCTCCCACCTTAAGCTGACACGCCGCGATATAACTGTAATACTGTTAAATGCGGCGTTAAACACAACTCACTCACTCAATATATCATCCGACCGCCTCCGTGGTGTAGTGGTAGAGCGTCCGTCCAGTGAGAGGAGAAGATTCGGTTTTCGATCCCCGGCCGCGTCATACCAAAAGACGTTAAAAGATGGTACTTGTCGTTACCCTGTCTCGCTTTCGGCCTTGAGGGGCTAACACAAGAACTGGTCGGCTCGGAGTCAGTATACTGTGTCTGAGTGGGGTATTCCTGTTAAACTGGGGCATGGTATCTCAGTGGGCTGGAACTATAAAATCGGCAATAGTCCAGACTAGTACAAACACACACACACACGTACATGCACGTCTCTATATAACGTTAAACCCCATTTCACGTCATCTGTTATCATCGTTAGCAGTCCGGGGGACAGATTATGTATATAAATTACTTCATCATCGATATGGGTCTAAGGCTGAATATATTCCTAATAAATATAGTGCCATGGTGTTGTAGCTCACCTGGATACATATTTAATAACGTCAACAGAGACAGACACAACAAAAGTTGGCTATCAGCATTGATATTTAATATTATCTGCATACACACTGAGGAATTAAAAATAACATTAGAATTAAATATTTTTAACAAAGACATACATGCCAAAGTTCAGCTCGTTCGATCAGTCAAACGTTTACCATTAAATATTCAAATCTGAAATTTAAAAGCATGGTCAAAATTTACAATATGCAACAAAGAAAAACCCGGAACATATTCTTGTTGAATCCCACAATAACTGAACAAGTACCAAAGTTCATTATAGGTTTAACAATTCTGGCCACAACGAAGTTTCAGCTTAAAGAACAGCAAAGGTAAAATCATGACATGTTGTTCAAAATAAAAAATATCGCAAAAGTTTCAAAGGAACATATGTTTAGCCACACTACTACATTTTGAAAACAAATGGCTGAATAATGGCCTAAAATAGTTTTTGAAGTTTGTGACGTTTCAGCTTTCTTGATCCAGTAGTTGATGTTAACAGTATGAAGAAATGTATTTTGAGAATATTTACACATGGTCAAATTGCAAAGGCCAAACTTTAAATAATCGTAAAATGCGAGCCTCACTACACTGTTTGTTTATTTGTTTGTTTGTTTGTTGTTGTTTAACGCCGCACTCAGCAATATTCCAGCTATATGACGGCGGTCTGTAAATAATCGAGTCTAGACCAGACAATCCAGTGACTGACATCATGAGCATCGATCCGCGCAATTGGGATACGATGACATGCATCAACCAAGTCAGCGAGCCTGACCACCCGATCCCGTTAGTCGCCTTTTACAACAAGCATAGTCGCCTTTTACGGCAAGCATGGGTTGCTGAAAACCTATACTACCCTAGATCTTCACGGGTCTAACGTATAAATATAGAAAATTTTCAGTAGAAGTATCGTATCGGTGTAAAAGATCTGACTGTTTGTAAAATTCATACCTTACCACATCTCAAATTGTCGATCTATCAGAGGCGCACATAAAATCTTTTACATCATGTTTTCCAAGTAATCTTTCCTGAGCTGCTTTTAAAAAGTAACGCAGATCAGTCTCAACAAACGCAAAACATTTCGAATAGAACCGCCTCGATATGCATATTTTAAGGCAAACGTTTTTTGTGAAATGTGAAATACAAAAACCGAAAAGAATTGCCGCTCAAACATATTTTTGCTGCCGTGGATGAAACCATAAGACATGGAAAAAACAATGTCTGATGGCACGGCAACGAACAACAATCCATGCGAAGAGCGCTTCTGTCATATGCAAGTAGGACATTTTGTTGTTTGCGTTTTTCGAGCTTTTTATAAACATTTCCTTGGTTCAAACCCAAGTATTCACATGGAGGTTTGTAAGTAAATAATTCCACATTGCAATAACGTTACCTTAAATACCTTTGTGTTTAATAATGATATTGGCTTGTACACAGTACTGAAGGGTGTATATTTCCTTAACGACATTTTCCTATCTGAACGTGAGGGACAATTTCTATTACCTCATTTTAGCGCTGATTAATAATATTTTTCCTGTGTCTTTTCTATTACGTTGTGGTTACACAATAAAACCATAATATTTTTTCCACTGGTCTAAAATATAATATAACTATTTTGTAGGTTGACATGAAGAAAACAAAAAAGGTAATGTTTTTGATAGTTACGGATGTATCCGCATCCAAACAGCACGAATCTAAAAGAATTTATTCTATCTTGACCGTTGGTATATTATTTCTGGTTCTCTCACCTGTATCTGCTCAACACTGTGATGAATATTTAGGGTATTTTTAGAATGAAATAATTAACGGAAGGGACTCCAACAAAACAACAGTAATAAAATACCGCTTAGAAACAGTCCAATATATTCTGGTTGCAAGACGTATGGTGTTTCTTTCTGAGATCACGTGCCGGAAAATAATTATGAAATTTGCATCATCATTATCATTTGCATGATCATTGTCATGATTAATTGCATAATCATAAATATTGATAATAGCCACACTTACTTTTCTGTTTTCTTCACCCAATAGTTTAATCCGTCATACAGACGCTGAAACAAATATTATCCAACACAGCCCTTGCAAGTCTATAATATTTGGCTAGTCTTGTCTCTTGGCTCATTTTTATTACATGTATTAAGATATTTTAAGAACCTTTTTTCTGTAAAATATGTTCATTTGTCATATATTTAGAGACTAGATGTAAGTCTACCATTTCTTTATGTGCGAGATATTTTAAAAATGTTTCTAGCCTTAACGTAACAATATCGACAATATCTATATGTGATGTAATTTTGAGACTGCAATAGTGATCTCAGCTCGTACACATTTCATTTAAGTTATATCATTCAAATTCAGTCATACATCCTGGTTTGCCCGGATTTTTATAACCGGAAGTCGCACATTTTGCAACAATGGCGGCAGTTTGGCGTGCCCAGGAACTGTCAATAGAAAACTGAAGATTAATTTCACCTTCAGGAGATAAATAGGGTTATGTGGTTGCAGAAAGATGTAGAATATTCCAAAGAAATATAGGAAGGTAAAATATCATTCTCCCAGTTCTTGATTTTCCAACCAACATTGACATGGTAGCTGAACTTCGAGGATTTTCATCGGAGTCCGTCTTGGAATCAACGCATGTTGAGAACAGACGTGTTTACTAGTTTACAATTTATGCCCACTGTAGTCGATGTTTACATTCAAGAATTGCGTCCTGTATCTTAGTCCATTATTAGCACGGAATTAATTAGGAGCATGGCAGATAGGACGTGTTCTAAGAAAATATTCTGAAAAGGCATTCATCGGTGCCTTTATTTTTGCAGTCTCTTGTATCTGTAAAATTGTGCCTTCTCTTAATTTAGCTGCATTGGCAACCCATCGTTTACAACGGTGCAAGGAGCCGTGCATGTGTTGGTGTAACAGCAAATCATTCTTTCAACTTTGGCCAGCAACTGATGAGATACAAATCATAACTAACCGTTGAAAGTGGTAGGCCTACACATAGGACCTGGTAACTAATAATAACAATAAAAAGCTCGCAAAAAAATTCATTGACGAGGCAGCCCTTGGCCTCTTGCGAGTTCTTTTGTTACTATTGTTAGTTACATGGTCCTGTGGCCTACATGGCGTACATGCGTTTGGTTTCATAAGCTTATTCATTGAACAGTTACTACAGCAGTCAGAACTTGACCAGAAAAATACAACTGAAAAGAGCAGTGTAACATCATCATTGATCAGGCAAGGAGAAATCGTGTTTAACATTGTGTTCAAGATTACTGCACTGCATGTGAGTGGCTGCTTGTACAAGTCCAGACTAAATGACGGTTTTATAGTGCTAACCTACTGAGACACCATGTCACAGCTTCACGTGGAAACCCCATTCTGACACAGTATACAGAGCTGACCAGTCCATGTTTTGTCCGCTTAATGCTATAACAACCAACCTTACACTCTCCAGGCAGAAGCTCCATCCACTAGACCATGGAGGCGGTTCCGATGTGACCTCATAATTAGTGCCGTGCTGTGCCGTGCCGTGTAGAACTGATCCTAGAACCCTTGAGCTGCTCACTTCATGTTGACTTACTAAGTGTCTGTGCTACACACTTTGAATTCCTCTCATAATATCATTTATATGTGAGTAAGTATTTCATGTACCAAATTTCCTCTATTTAAGGCCCAGGAGTATATTTCTTTCAGATACACTTTATCCTGGCATTTAATCATAAGGTAAAAAATGGGAAGACTTCTGTGCATAAAACTACCCAGCGTTTAATTGAGGACTGGCGTTTGTTCGATACCAGGCGTTTAATCGAGGAAATATGATATATAAAGTGGATGAAAAACATTTATGGCTTGGTATGTAAAATGCCATATTGAGTTTCAGTGTTTCCATAACTCAAACCAATATCATATCCTCAAAACCCGTGAAGATCGGGGTAGAATAGCTCTTCAGCAACCCATGCTTGCCGTAAAAGGCAACTATGTTTGTTGTAAGAGGTGACTGACGGGATCAGGTGGTCAGACTTGCTGACTTGGTTGATGCGTGTCATTGATCCCAATTGTAGGGGTCGATGCTCATAATGTTAATCACTGGATTGTCTGGTCCAGACTCGATTATTTACAGACCGCCGTCATATAGCTGGAATATTTTGAGTGCGGCATTAAACAACAAACCAACCAACCAAATCCTCAAAACATTTGACTCCACCCATTCAACAATTAACATTTAGTTACTTTTGTGACTTTGCAATATGAAGAACTGGTCATTGCTCAAGTCAGGAACAAGGGAATGTCTTGGGTTGACTGAACCTGTATTATCCTGAAACGCATCATGATTATCATGATTATAGGTGTTGATATTTTCTATTCAACAGAAGAAGCCAGCCACTACCAACACCATGAATGCAGAGTCCATGGTGACTTCTCCCACTGAGGAGAAGAAGCCATTTGATGAGAAGAAGTATGCCATCATCACGAAGGAAACGGTGAAGATGATGGCAGAAGCCGCAGGTCACGCTGACCTTCCTGATGCTGCTGCGGCCTTGCTTGGAGAGGATCTCAGCTACAGGCTGAGAGAAGTTACAATGGTAGCCACTTAAACTTCACTTGATGTATTGTTGTTACATAGTCATAGGCAGTGTCTTTGTAATCTTGTCATAATAAAAATGTGACTAAGCTTTGACTAAATATTTTGAATAATTCTAATATGAATCATGCGCAAATATGCAGAATAGGATCCTGACTGTCAATGTTAACAATCCATGTTAAATATAGCAGAAAATATTCCAGCCGTCTAAGTCCGTTTTTTGTGTGTTAAGAACCAAGCGACTCCTAACAAGAATTTTTTAAGAGCCAAAAATATGTTTTTAGGAGCCAACAGATATCTTAACAAATGTTGTCGCCAGTTATGTTTATTTTTAGGAAGCCCAATGGTGAGCAGCAGATATATTTAGGCTCCCAATCATAGATTTAAGTTACATTTGGCCACCAAAATGGTTGCTACTTAGAAGGCTGTATTCATTATGTCAAAGAGTTCACTGCTGTTTTGTATATGGTCAAATTTGTGTTGATTGTTTTGCAGAATTGCACCCAGTTTATGCGGCATGCAAAGAGGAAAAGAATGACAACAGATGACTTCAACAAAGCTCTACGGCAGAGTGATGTACAGGTGTGTAGAGAAACTACTTTGAGTAAGCCCCAACTCATCTTTCTCGTTCACTGTTTGGCTCAGAAGTAAAAATAATCTTGTTGCAATATTTTAAAACAATCAAAGTGTTTGTTCTTTGTTGGTGTGTTGTTTTAATCTCACCATGTGATCCTTTGATCATTGGGTCGAACACCCACTTTTGCACCCTGATAATTATGATTAAGACCCTTGGTTGTCAGCACCAGGCCTGTACTTATTGGTTTCATCAAAGTGGTAAACAGTTAAGACCCCCTTCAATTTAGGCATTCCTCCCACATCAAAATGATAAGGCTGTCATATAACTGAAATGCTGGTCAAATTGGTGATAAACCCAACTGACTCAGTATATCTGTGCATATGGTTTACATATCTTTACAATAAAGTGTGAACATCTATTCGTCTCAATGATAGATGTTTGGGCTTATTATCAACCCATGCTTACCGTGAGAGGTGACAAATGGGATCGGGTGGTCAGCCTCGCTGACCTAGTTGATGCATGGTTGTAAGATGGTGGATCGATGCTCGTGACATCAATCATTGGATTGTCTGGTCCTGCTTCGATTATTTACAGAGCACCGTCATATGGCTGGAATATTGCTGAGTGAGATGTTAAACAACAAACAAACAAACAGTATGTGATATTTTATGATGCTACAAGTTTGCATCCGTGTGTTTCTAATTTCAGCCTTTATTTGGTCATGGATCCATGGAACCTGCCAATTTTCGGCAAACCCGTGATGGGGAGCTTCACTTTGTAGAAGACATGGATGTCAATTTGGCCAATATTGCCTTTAACACTCACATTCCAAAACACATTGGAGAAACAACCATTAAAGGTATGCGAGAAAGACAGTAATAATCAGTATCAGAAGCCAAATGTTATGAACTGTTTTTAGGGTGTATTATTTTTTAAAGTTATCCTATGTCAAACTATGCATACTTTCTTTCTTCTTCGATCCTATGTGGAAACGTGCTTGAACAAAGTTTTCAGTTTCTAAAAAACAGTCCACCCGAACACATCTCAGCATCACCATGGTCACCACCCAAACAAATGGATGACACATATGGGACCAGTGCATAGAGACATTCACGACCTGATCACGTGCTTACCCCTGCCACATCATCCTCTTTCTTATTGCCACACTGTGGAGGCATGTATTATCAGTGTAAGAGAATACAATTTTTTTCATGCATGTACCTACCTACACATCGTAGTACTTCTACATCGAGGGAAATGAGTAAGAAGGATCCAGCCTGCCTAGAATGCTGAGGACCCACACGAGTTGTCGGGGCAGGTGCAGTACGCACAAGCGGTGCTCTGAATGCCGATATGTTATTGAGGAATCCTTTAATTTTTATCTGCACAAGTGTCATCGCCGTTCTAAATCTCGGGATTCTGAAAAGAAATCAAATGACACGCAAGGTGTTGACTTCCAAGTTGAAGAAGGCCAGCAAACCAACTGTCCTCTCCTCCATTACAATGGCTGTGTCTACAGAATCCTCCCTGTCTGTACTTTTCGGAAAAGGATGGTGTGTTGGACAGATTTTTTACATTGCTGTTAAACCTGGGAATACCTCCGGTCGATCCTTCAGCTGCTCCCTTGTGTGTGTTACCAACTGCTCTGATCGCTCCTCTTCACCTAAAGTTGATCGTGCTCTTTCGATGACAGTGGCGACTAAGACACCACTACTACTGATCGTCAGTGTTCGTCTTCTAATACAGTTCAGGGGAGTAAGGATCGGTCCTGCTCCTCACCCACGCATCAACATTCCAAGGACTATCAATCCACTTTCGGTTCTGGTTCCTCCTTTGTCTTCGGCGCCAGCCCCTACTGTAACTGTCCCACTACCGCTTGGGACCATAGGGAACGGCCGGCTGACCCAGCATCGAACATTGAATCGTTTCTTCAAGCAGTAACCACAGCTCTTCAACAACGTTCAGACTTCTGGTGATACCCGGTATGGGCAGTTTAAGCAACGTTCCGCCCCCCCCAACTGTTTGCTCCTCTTGGCACGGCTGTTCCAGTTCTACTGATTGTGGAGCATGCACGGCTGATGAAGCTGTGGCCCATCAAACCTCCACCGAACTGGATTGCAGATTAGCTTCACCTTCATTATTGTACTTCGGCAGAGGATTTTTCGACATGTTTCGCAGTTTCTTCGTTTGGATCTACGAACACCACACTCCCCCCTCACCCAGCTCCCCGCCCCCTCTCACACACACACACACCACCAGATCTTGACAAGGCTTTCATCCTTTTGTCAGTTGTGTGATCCTATCCAGTCCCTACGCTAGGAGGATTCCCATGGCATGTCAAAGACTGTTGCAATCTCTTGACCCTTTGCCCAAATCGCTCCTTGACAACTTCGACCATGGACGATTATGAATTGGCTAATCTTGATTCAATGACTGGGCGGACACTCCCTCTGATATCCACCATCCTTTCAGCGACGGAGGCCCTTTCGATTTTGCTCTCTCATAAATCACAAGACAAGGCTTTTGTTTGAGGTTTGGTCCTCTTAATCAAGGTCAAGGTCACAGCTATCCTTGACGTTACATCACGCGAGTTCAGTCACAGCTTTATGACATTGAGGAGTACTCCAACATTGCAATTAGGAGGCCCTATTTAAAGCCTGTTTATAACAGCTCCCCTGGTCATCAAGGAATCTTTTTGAGGACCGCATACAGGAGATGGCGAAAGATGTTTAGTGGGATACCCATCTTGAGACATTGGTCAACCATCTCCGTCTACAGCGCCAACAATTGGAAGACCAAGATAAGACAAGGATGCCTGTGCCCCCAGTTTATTCCTGCTCAGTGGGACCTACGCAAGATTCTTGGACCGCATCAAAGAATATTTATAGAGGATAGCTTTAACGTCGTCATTTGTCCTTAGTCGAATATGATCCACTTGCGGACAAGGAGTTCGAGTTGATCACTTTCCAGACCTTTTTGGTCTGCTGCACGTGTTGGTGAGATCCATTCTCTGGATTCTGTATGTTATTAGAGTCCATTTTGAACGGTTAGAGAATGGGAAGGTTTTTCTGGCCCTCTGCTAGGATTTTATGGCAAAGAAGTTTCCCTACCACTATCTCCGCTCAATCATCCTATGGGTGTGCACCTTTGCTGGATAGCCTCCGCCTGTCTCATCCAATCCTCACGAGATCTGAGCAGTCACTTCTACCATGGCCCTGCATAGCAACTGCCCTCTCTCTGCCATTATGGAAGGATATTTTGGTCAGACAGTCCTCCCTTATCACTATCTCACAGATGTCATGGGCTTAAATCAGTTCGGTCCATTAGTCCTGGCACAGCAGCTGTCGACTGCACATCAGTGCAGATAACTGATGCTTGTACCTGCTCCTGCTCTCTCATGCTATGCTCATGTATAAATCTGTGTTTCTTGTTCTTTGATTGTTCGCGTTCCTAGACAGAGTACTCAATTGGATGATGGATTTGCTTTCTGTAGAGACTTAAGTCTTTAACATCGAAGTCGATGGTGTTCCGACCCTATATCCCGCTCACCTCTGCCTTAAGCATGTGTTGTCGGGTCCTGGCTGGAATATACTCTTGTGGATATTGTTAGTTGTTCCTCTTGTCGTCTTGGCATGCTTCAATCCCTTGGGCGTGATTGATAGCTTTGATGAAGCGTAAAAGAGATGCCGAGGAGCCTCACTCTGGTGTCCATGGGATATCGTGTTGAGTTCTGTCTTGTAGAATCGATTGATGGGTGACCTGTTCTGGATCGATTATAAGTTGTACAGTGCATCACTCATTCTTTGCAGCAATGTGGTCATGGGTGTAATGATGTCAAATGTGAAAACCCATTCCTCATGTTATATGTGATATATTGTTACGTCCGACTAGGGTATCAGGAATGTATCACCAGCTTTGGTGTGTTGTCCCCGCTCACGAGTTATTGTCATTTATGACACTAGGCTCTGTTTTAAATGTTTATTTATTTCACTGATTAGAACTAGCTTCCATGTGCATGTCTCACGGATGTAGGCTGATACAGGCTAGGGTGTCTGCGCCCAACCTTCCATTCATGGGATTAACGCATAGTGTAAGTTGGTCTAAGTTTAAAAATTAGGAAATTTTCCAATAAATTGAATATTTATATACCTATCCTATCTCACATGCTATATGCCCATCCGACCATCACAGCTCCTCATCACAAAGCAGAGCCTGTAAGCTCTGATGAAGGAGAATGGTGTAGCAGTAAGCACGTGATCAGGTCATGTAAGTTGCTGTTACAGTGTGTGACCCATTTGTTTGGGTGGTGACTATGGTGGGGTGCATGCTGGGTGTTTTCAGGTGAATTGTTTTAAGAAGGTTGAAACTTTGTTCAAGCATGTTTCGACATAGGATCGAAGACGAAAGAAGAGATGCATAGTGTGAGATAGGATAAGTATATAAATATTCAATTTATTGGAACTTTTCCAATACTTTAAAAAATTGTATTAGACAAAATAAGATACAATAAGATTAGTCCTTTTTACAGTGGTTTAGGCAACAAATTCTGAACAAATTCTAAACTACATTCATGATATCTGTTTATTCAGCTCACTGGCTGGTTGTGGAAGGAGTTCAGAAAACTGTCTCATCAAGTCAGCCTGTTGCAGGTGAGCAATGACTTAGGTTTCAATTCACTGGTATATTTGATTATTTGATATGGGTTTAAACAACTTGGTTTGCATCACTGAAGCATTGCACTAATGTCTGGTTTCCTACCCTGCCAGTGTCACTGCCTTTTGATCTCTTGGAACGCTCAAGGTTATTTTCATCTCTCATCTCTTTTCACCTCTCATTTTATCTCTCATCACATTTCATATCATATCTCAATTCATCTCTCATCTCATATCTCTTTTCACCTCTCATCACATTTCATCTCTCATCTCATTTCATCTCATATCTCTTTTCACCTCTCATCTCATTTCACCTTTCATCTCATTTCATCTCATATCGCTTTTCATCTCTCATCTCATTTCACCTCTCATCTCATTTCATCTCATATCGCTTTTCACCTCTCATCTCATTTCATCTCATATCTCATTTCATCTCATATCTCTTTTCACCTCTCATCTCATTTCACCTTTCATCTCATTTCATCTCATATCTCTTTTCACCTCTCATCTCATTTCACCTTTCATCTCATTTCACCTTTCATCTCATTTCATCTCATATCGCTTTTCACCTCTCATCTCATTTCATCTCATATCTCTTTTCACCTCTCATCTCATTTCATCTCATATCTCTTTTCACCTCTCATCTCATTTCATCTTATATCGCTTTTCATCTCTCATCTCATTTCACCTCTCATCTCATTTCATCTCATATCTCTTTTCACCTCTCATCTCATTTCATCTTATATCGCTTTTCACCTCTCATCTCATTTCATCTTATATCGCTTTTCATCTCTCATCTCATTTCACCTCTCATCTCATTTCATCTCATATCGCTTTTCACCTCTCATCTCATTTCATCTCATATCTCTTTTCACCTCTCATCTCATTTCATCTCATATCGCTTTTCACCTCTCATCTCATTTCATCTCATATCTCATTTCACCTCTCATCTCATTTCATCTCTCATCTCTTTTCACCTCTCATCTCATTTCATCTTATATCGCCTTTCACCTCTCATCTCATTTCATCTTATATCGCTTTTCATCTCTCATCTCATTTCACCTCTCATCTCATTTCATCTCATATCGCTTTTCACCTCTCATCTCATTTCATCTTATATCTCATTTCACCTCTCATCTCATTTCATCTCATATCGCTTTTCACCTCTCATCTCATTTCATCTCATATCGCTTTTCATCTCTCATCTCATTTCACCTCTCATCTCATTTCATCTCATATCACTTTTCATCTCTCATCTCATTTCACCTCTCATCTCATTTCATCTCATATCGCTTTTCATCTCTCATCTCATTTCATCTCATATCGCTTTTCATCTCTCATCTCATTTCATCTCATATCGCTTTTCATCTTGCATATCATTTCTTCTCTCAGCTCATTTCATACCATAGCTGCAGATTGTGGTTGATAGGGTGTAGTTAGACAACCTTTCTATCAAAATGTACCCTGGGTAAATCATGTGGATTGCAACAATGATTTAAAAAACAACACTCTCCACTAACACATACTTGTGCTTCAAAACCCTTATGCTCTCATTTGCTTTGGCAAACATGAGAAAAACGGAAGGAAATCGAAAAGCTTGTGTTGTGGTTGACAGCGTTAGCAGCCATGTTTATGCAGAGTTGTGAGAAATCAGTAATATTGTGTCATTAGAATTTGTGAAAAAAAGAATTTAACAGTGGATCATTGATAACCAAAACAGTGTCTTATGTAAATGTTTTTTGCTTTGTTGAGGATTGTTGAAAATTATAACCATATTGTGTTATCTGACACATGTGCGATACTTGTTGGTTGTAATGAACATAACAAGCATGAAACACTCATATCCCCTGCCAATATGACATGTCCAGTTGTGTGTGCAAGGCAAGAAATATTTTATGTTTTTCAAGATCTTCTCCGGAAACAAGCACTACTGCCATTTTCAGTCATTTTCCAGTAAACAATGTATTCTCTTTGATGTTGCAGGAAAGCTGAATGTGAAGAAGGAGCTCTCAGATGATTTGTTGAAATACTATGAGAACATGACCAAGGCTATCCTAGGCTGTGATGTCGACACAATGAAGGTAGGAGGGTCTATAAGTATTAGGAGAACATGACCAAGGCTATCCTAGGGTGTGATGTTGACACAATGAAGGTAGGAAGGACTATAAGTATTAGGAGAACATGACCAAGGCTATCCTAGGGTGTGATGCGACACAATGAAGGTAGGAGGGTCTATAAGTATTAGCAGAACATGACCAAGGCTATCCTAGGATGTGATGCGACACAATAAAGGTAGGAGGGTCTATATTACTAGGAGAACATGACCAAGGCTATCCTGGGCTGTGATGTCAACACAGTGAAGGTAGCAGGGTCTATAAGTATTAGCAGAACATGACGAAGGCTATGCTTGGGTGTGATGCAACACAATGAAGGTAGGAGGGTCTATATTACTAGGAGAACTTGACCAAGGCTATCCTAGGTTGTGATGTCGACACAATGAAGGTAGGAGGGTCTATAAGTATTAGGAGAACATGACCAAGCCTATCCTAGGTTGTGATGTCGACACAATGAAGGTAGGAGGGTCTATGTTACTAGGAGAACATGACCAAGGCTATCCTAGGGTGTGATGCAACACAATGGAGGTAGGACGGTCTATGTTACTAGGAGAACATGACCAAGGCTATCCTGGGGTGTGATGCAACACAATGAAGGTAGGAGGGTCTATATTACAAGGAGAACATGACCAAGGCTATCCTAGGTTGTGATGTCGACACAATGAAGGTAGGAGGGTCTATAAGTATTAGGAGAACATGACCAAGCCTATCCTAGGTTGTGATGCGACACAATGAAGGTAGGAGGGTCTATGTTACTAGGAGAACATGACCAAGGCTATCATAGGCTGTGATGTCGACACAATGAATGTAGGAGGGTCTATGTTACTAGGAGAACATGACCAAGGCTATCATAGGCTGTGATGCGACACAATGAAGGTAGGAGGGTCTATGTTACTAGGAGAACATGACCAAGGCTATCCTAGGGTGTGATGACGACACAATGAAGGTAGGAGGGTCTATAAGTATTAGGAGAACATGACCAAGCCTATCCTAGGTTGTGATGTCGACACAATGAAGGTAGGAGGGTCTCTATTACTAGGAGAACATAACCAAGGCTATCCTGGGCTGTGGTGTCGACACAATGAAGGTAGGAGGGTCTATAAGTATTAGGAGAACATGACCAAGGCTATCCTAGGCTGTGATTTTGACACAATGAAGGTAGGAGGGTCTATAAGTATTAGGAGAACATGACCAAGGCTATCCTAGGCTGTCCTAATTCTGAACCAGTTCTCAATGTAAACACATCTCCAGATGAAAGCAGTGCCTTGGTTCTTCATGACAACTATGTGTCATACTACGCACTGGCAGACTGGAACAGTCACTTCATTTGTTGTTTGTTAGGCGCCGCAATTCCCTGTGCAGAGTTGCGTCCCTTGGGACCAATTATTGTCGGTTGAATTCTTGTGTGCCACTATTTTGTTTCTAGGTTTGTCAGCACCATACCTTTTCTCTTGGGTTTCACAAAAGTTGTAAATTCCCCTAAGACCTGCATCACCTGCATCCACATTAAGCTGACACACTGTGATATAACTGGAATACTGTTCAAAGCAGCATTAAACCCAAATCACTCACTGGTGGACAGTGTTGGAGTGTGAGCTGTATACTTTTAACTATGAAGCTGTCTTTTGTCGTCAATTGTATGTGTGTAATTATATATTTAATCTCATGTCCTGTATGTAGTATGGTTGTGTCATCATCCAACTTGTCCCATGAATATCCGGGGTAGAATAGGTCTTCAGCAACCCATGCTTGCCGTGGAAGGCAACTACGCTTGTCGTAAGAGGCAACTAACGAGATCGGGTGGTCAGGCTCACTGACTCGGTCGATGCATGTCATCGTATCTCAATTGCGAGGATCGATGCTCATGCTGTCAACCACTGGATTGTCTTGTCCAGACTCGATTATTTATTGACTGCCATCATATAGCTGGAATATTGCTGAGTGCGGTGTAAAACAATCATCATCCAGCTTGTCACGTTGTTCAGGTTCACTGAGGAATTGTGTGATGTAAGTAATTCATAGGCTGGGACAAAACAGCAACTGTATGATCCAGTACATATCACAATACCTTGGTCATGATCCAATAAGTATGTGCTCTTATCTGTGGTGCGTAAGCCATCTTTTTCACAGACAGGATGGCCAAATACCTGGCCGATTGTGATCGATACTTGTATTGAGAAGTAAAAAGTCTGCTTTCAGCTGATGCATTGGTGTATCGTCCCATTACTAGGAATTCACAGCTTGTTTAATTCCTTGTTTTATTCCCTCTGTTGCAGACTGCACTCACAGATCTTCAGTCAAATCCAAACATAGTGCCTTTATTACCATATTTCGTCAACTTCGTCGCCAACGGGGTAAGTCAAGTGTGTCAGTTTCTGCACCACCCTCATACAGTATGCTTCATCACTGCTTGTGATCACAGTAATTCACATCATTTGTCATCCCCGCCACGAAGTGGAAAGGGGATATAGGAATGGATGCTGTCCGTCCATCTGTCACGTTTTGTTTCCGGAGAAGAACTCAAAAACCATGAGAGATATCTTAACCAACTTGGCACATAGATAGGTCTAGTGGTGAACTGGTGCTTTTTGATAGTTTGGGATTTTGACAAAAATATTTTTCGAGTTTCCAAGGCAACGACTTTGACTTAGACTGATAATGGCGGTAGTGCTCGTTTCAGGAGCAGATCTTGAAAACCATACAATATTTCTTCACCACACTTGGCACATAGATAGGTCTAGTGGTAAACTACTGCCTTTTGATAGTTTGGGATTTTAAAAAAATATCTTTTTTCTAGTTTCCATGGCAACGACTTTGACTTAGACTGATAATGGCGGTAGTGCTCGTTTCAGGAGCAGATCTTGAAACTGTACAATATTTCTTGCCTTGCACAGAACTAGACAAGTCATAATGGCAGGGGATATGAGTATTTCATGCTTGTTGTGTGGGGAGTAGGGGAGTTGTATTAAACATTTGGCAATGTTTCAAATTAAGGGGATCCTTGAGGTAGGGGTCTTTAGTATTTGAATCTAGGGACCACAGTATCTTTGACTTTTAACATTAGGCTAAGGACAAATTTCAGTTACTGGAGGTTAACCTAGAAATCGGTTTAAACTGAAGTATATTTTGAAATCAGTAAATGACCACACAAGATATATGAATAATCAATAAATTATATTAAAACTCACAATCTCAGGCTTACAGTCAAACAGGCAATACCATGGGCTAAATATATGGCAAAAGAAACAGGCACTGAATTTCAGTGTCAGTTTGGTTTGTGTGCTACAGGTGGAAAATTGCATGAAATACATCCCTCCAGTGTGGCATAAAATAACATTCACTCACTATACTTTATTGCAGGTGAAAACTGTGAGCCATGACTTGTGTCAGCTGACCAAGTTACTCCATACTGTGAAGGCCCTCGTGCACAACCCCCACGTCTACCTGGAACCCCAGCCATATGTAAGTATACACCTCGAAATAGGTACGGGCTCTGTCCATGTCTGTCATATTTCTCTCCCAGCATTAGAAATTGGCACTAGTCCTATAGTCCTTGTCAAACTGCCCAATAGTTAAGGTATCATGAGGACTAGTAGAAATTTGCCCCTTTTTTAGTGTTTTGCTATATGTTATCATTATAAGGACTAGTGGACAAAAACTGTTAGTTTCTAAGGCTGTGACCTCCGTACCATAACTCACAAACAGTTTAGTATTTCTTAAGGAAATTTAGTATACACATCAAGCAAGCACTGAACTGGTGCCTTTTGCTATTATGGAAATATCTTTAATATATATTTGTAGCGTTTCCGAAGCAACAACTTGGACTTAGGTTCAAATAAGGGTAGGCTTCGTTTCCAGATCAAACTGTTTATCATTTATTTATGAAACTTTGTATTTTTGGTATTTTGTTGTGGATTATCAGCAATAGGAACTAACAGTTTTAGTCCACTAGCCCTCATAATGATAACATATAGCAAAACCCTTAAAGGGGCAAATTTGTACTAGTCCTCATGATACCTTAACCATTAACTGTTGGGCAGTTTGGAAAGGACTATAGGACTAGTACCAATTTCTAACACTGGTTAGGATTTAGAGTTTTGAATGTATGTATTATTTATTACATTGCCATCAGATGAAAAGCTCTGTGTCTTGAACAGTTATGGGGCAATTCTTGAAGTGGGGACTGGGGTGTTTCTGTGTGCCTGTGCGATTCGATATGTATCACGATACCTTGCACACGATCCGATACGTATCGCGATATTTGCATGTGCACTTATCTGTGGTGCGTAAGCCATCTTTTCCTTAGACAGGATTGCCAAACCTGGCACACTAATGATTAACAGTGACAGGTATGGCACAATGGATGAAAATATTTACATTTTCACTACTCATTTTCACTAGTACTTAGTGTTTGGTGTAACACTTATTCAAGAAAACATTTAAGGTAAGAATCGATATTTTTTACTTAGTGTGTGACTGTGATCGATACTTGTATCAAGAAGTAAAAAATCGCGATCCATTGATGCATTTTTACTTAGTGTGCGACTGTGATCGATACTTGTATCGAGAAGTAAAAAATAGCAATTCACCTATGCATTTTTACTTAGTGTGCCACTGTGATTGATACTTGTATCGAGAAGTAAAAAATCGCCATCCACCTATCCATCGTTGTATCGTTCCACCACTATTGCATGTAATGCATGTTTCTAGTTAGCTAAGCAACGGCTCCTCATGTTTCAGCTAAATCTCCTGGTGCAGGCTGTGCTATACTGTGTCCTGGAGCCACTGGCCGTGTCTATCTACCCCCGCAATGACCACTGGCTACTCCGAGACTACGCTGCCAGGCTGCTGGCTCAGACTGTCACGTGAGTTGCCCCTCTCTTCCCTGACTTGGTCGTCCTGGAATAGACACACACACGAGTAGCTATGAAAATACACGGATGCAGTGTGCTTGTACCACTAGTTTAACCATGTTAGCTGATACGTCTAAGACTTTAGAATATGTCTTCAACAACCAATGCTTGCCGTTACAAGCGACTATGCCTGTCTTGTCGTAAGAGAGTACTAACGAGATTGGGTGGTCAGGCTCGTTGACGTGGTTGATGCATGTGATCGTATCCTAATCGATGCTCATGATGTCAATCACTGGATTGTCTGGTCCAGACTCGATTATTTTCAGAGCACCGTCATATAGGTTGAATATTGCTGAGTGTGGTGTTAAACAACAAACAAAACAAAATCTGTTACTCAGGGGAACATCTGCATTTAATAACAATTCTCATGAAGACATAGCAGTTTACTTGATGCAGAATTACAAAAATGGCATTTCTAGGTAGGCCATGGGTTAAAATTCCCTTGTGACTAACTTACATCTCACAGTTGTCAATAGTATGTTTGACAGGCTATAGAAGGATAGAATAGTTTTTTTTGCTTTTCACATTGAATATTGAGAATGGACACACAATGCCATTTAGAAAGTGGTCAGATGTGACAAATATTATATTTGGGATAATACTATCTTAGTAAAGTACAGATTTTCAAACTTTCTTGGGTTAAGTCCCATCCAGGATTCAAACCCACAGTGAAGCACCTAATCACCAGCACACAAAGTCAGCGTTCTTACCCACTCAGCCATCGAGGTAGTCTAGATCACATACTTTGTGTACCCCTCTGACAGGTAAAAATTGGCATGGCTCCCATGGCTGAAAGCCAATGATATTGAGAATGTTTTACATTTTAAGTGAAAAATGAATGTATTAATTATTCATCATTCTTTATATGTCCACATACTAACAACACTATAGAATCTGGTATGAGAGCTACATCGTAACGGTTACATGAGATACTGTATCGTGATTTCAATGTACTTGTGTGAGACTTGTGGTCAAGTTACAGGCTGTGAAGAGTTGCTTCCCTTAGCTGATCTAGGAATTCCAGAATCACTTCAATAACTGATTCCAACTCTGTCGATGTCAGCACTATACATCCTTGGTTGTCACCACAGTGTCAAACATGTAGAAATTGTACTCATGTTTTACTCCTCTCCCTAATGAATGTGATTAGGGCGGCATGTCGGATGTAACCAGGATTTATCATCCAAAACTGGCTCCCACAGGAGATATCGCTTGGGTGAGATTAAGCGATATCTACATTGTAGATATCGCTGCAATGGAATTGCATCACTATGCTTTGCAGACCATTTTGACGTCATTGGTTACCATGACGTCACAATCAAATGACATCACTAATGGCTTTGCTACTGAAGCTGTTAGCAGTACTTTTTCACTTTAGACACTGCTTATTACAGTCTACAAACTGAAAATGTTGGAAGAATGATGTTGGATGATAAATAAAATCTCACCCTTGTGTCTTTTGATATCAAATCTATATCAACACTTGTCGATAAAAGTTTAAAACTCCTCGGCAAGATATGTTTGATAGCAAAAGACACTTGGGTGAGATTCTCCATTTATCACATGCAAAAACTGTGCATCGTATACACATTGCAATTAAAAATAGATGCACAGCATATTCAGGATGCATCCACTTGATGCAACACCTTTGTGTGCATGTTCAGGAATGAACACTGCTATTTCATAATTTGAAATTTGTGCAGTGGAACAAAATATTTTTGAGCATGGTTTAACTTAAATGAAAACTAGTCTAAATTTGAATGACTTATCTGTAAATTAAACTGTGGAAGATCTACAAGGAAGTAAATGTGATTACCTGTTGATAAGCCAAGAGGCCACTAACAGGATCGGGTGGTCAGGCTCGCAGAGTTAGTTGATGCATGTCATCGTATCCCAATTGCGTGGATTGATGCTTATGATGTCAATCACTGGATTGTCTGGTCCTGACTCGATTATTTACAGACCGCCGTCATATAGCTGGAATATTGCTGAGTGCGGCGTTAAACAACACACAAACAAACAAACAATATTTACATCACAAGTATCTTTCAGAATTAAGAATTCATCAATTCTTTTCTAGCTGATTTAAGAAATGGACATTCAATGAAAAAATTATCTGAATTTTCACATGGACTGCCACATTTGCATTTTGGATCGTTGTTCAAACCTTTTCTAAATAAGTCATTTTTTAATGCACTTTCACCATGTTTGAATTTTGTATGTATTATGATAATTTTCCTAAGACCATATGAGAATATAGTCACTACAGGTTATAAGAGAAGAGTCTTGTGTACAGGCCTCCACTGGCTGACACTCATCGATTCTACTTGCAGTCGCTGGTCGAGTCCTCTGAACCATCTACGTTACAACACAGAGAAGAACCTCAAGGAAACTCTTCATGACCAGACAAAGCCCCACTGCTCACATTACGGTGCTATCATGGGACTGCTGTCCCTAGGTTGTAAGGTGAGCACACCCTTGGCTCAGAAACCAGCTTGGGAAAGCCATATTTTTTAAGACTAGTCCAGGGGACTAGTGTTAACCTTATTTCACTTGTCCTCAGAGTTTGTAGCTAGTCCTGCTTGAATGGGACAAAAATGTTTACTATGTTTCCATTTTCAGTAGGTTTTGTTTCGTTCCAATTTGTAGCAATGTTGAATCATTGAGACTTCAGAATTATATCCCACAAATGGCACAAATGGTACTAGTCAATGAGGACTACCATCATTGGTTCTTACTTTACCTCAGTGCAATTTAATAGTCTTGAGTTGATAGACTAGCATGAATTTAGAAGGCAGGAAACAATTACAGAGCTGGGGGATGTATTCCTGGAAGTCACAAAGTTGGGGGATGTATTCCTGGAAGTCACAAAGTTGGGGGATGTATTCCTGGAAGTCACAAAGTTGGGGGATGTATTCCTGGAAGTAACAAAGTTGGGGGATGTATTCCTGGAAGTCACAAAGTTGGGGGATGTATTCCTGGAAGTCACAATATTGGGGGATGTATTCCTGGAAGTCACAAATTAGGGGGATGTATTCCTGGAAGTCACAAAGTTGGAGGATGTATTCCTGGAAGTCACAAATTAGGGGGATGTATTCCTGGAAGTCACAAAGTTGGGGGATGTATTCCTGGAAGTCACAAAGTTGGGGGATGTATTCCTGGAAGTCACAAAGTTGGGGGATGTATTCCTGGAAGTCACAAAGTTGGGGGATGTATTCCTGGAAGTCACAATATTGGGGGATGTATTCCTGGAAGTCACAAAGCTGGGGGATGTATTCCTGGAAGTCACAAAGTTGGAGGATGTATTCCTGGAAGTCACAAATTAGGGGGATGTATTCCTGGAAGTCACAAAGTTGGGGGATGTATTCCTGGAAGTCACAAAGTTGGGGGATGTATTCCTGGAAGTCACAAAGTTGGGGGATGTATTCCTGGAAGTCACAAAGTTGGGGGATGTATTCCTGGAAGTCACAAAGTTGGGGGATGTATTCCTGGAAGTCACAATATTGGGGGATGTATTCCTGGAAGTCACAAATTAGGGGGATGTATTCCTGGAAGTCACAAAGTTGGAGGATGTATTCCTGGAAGTCACAAATTAGGGGGATGTATTCCTGGAAGTCACAAAGCTGGGGGATGTATTCCTGGAAGTCACAAAGTTGGGGGATGTATTTCTGGAAGTCACAAAATTGGGGGATGTATTCCTGGAAGTCACAAATTAGGGGGATGTATTCCTGGAAGTCACAAAGCTGGGGGATGTATTCCTGGAAGTCACAAATTAGGGGGATGTATTCCTGGAAGTCACAACCATGATGTCACAGTCAAATATCATCACTAATTGAGTGCCACTGAAGTTGGTTAGCTGTACTTTTTACACTCAAGACACTGTTTATGTAATGAAAAAGTTGGAAGTATGATTTTGAATGATAAATGGAATTTCATCCTTGTGTCTTTTGAAATGAAAAATATCAACACTTGTCAATAAAAGTTTCAAACCTCAGTTTTAAAACTTTTATCAGCTTGTGTTGATATAAGTATTTGATATCAGAAGACAAGTGAGAGTGACTTCATATTTGTTCTGTTGAAGATTGAAACAACACCAGATTAATGTTAAAGCTGTTATATCTCAAACTCACATTTCTTTCCCAGCAAGTTGAGGAGATAATTGTGCCTCACTTGTCATCCTTCATGCCGCGGTTGTGCGCCACCATGGAGGACCTGTCTATGGGCAACGCTATCAGCAGGGCTGACGCCTTCAAGGTGCATGGAGCACTGTTGGTACGTACACTAGGAATGACACAATACGGAAGGATATGATACAATACTTGTCTCAATATATCTCAATGCACTGGTCAAGATATGACACATGTCTCAATACACTCGTCACGATATGATACATATCTCAATACACTGGTTACGATATGATACATATCTCATTACACTGGTCACGATGATATACATACAGTGATCCCTTGCTATTGGGCTCTTCGATAAAGCGCTACCTCGGTTACTACGCGCGGTATCGCATGGCTCCCAAAATGTATGTACACTTTTAATACTGAGAGTTTTACACAGCCGTGATTGTATTGTTGTTCGTTGTTCATTTGCACATAACGCTACTCATTGCATAATCAACCGTTTATTGCTGAATGGAGTTCTAATAATCTGTTTGAAAACATCCGCAGCAAGTCCGGGAAATATGATTGTTCTACTAGTTAACTTTTCACACTATACATCCTTTGATCTTAGAAGCGCATGCATGCAATAAAAGAGAACCACAAGCGAAGTTTATTTTCTTAATTAGTGGGCAATCCAATTTGAGGCGAAACTGTCAACTCACATGTAGTTGCTGTCACAACACGGCGGTCATTCCTTTTGATTCGGATCAAGTAACCGTATCAAACCAATTAATCTGGCTTGAATGTATATCTATATTTGCATGAATGTGTATGAATGCGCGTAGTGCTGGTCAAAACTATTGTTTTCCGTATTTTAAGCAACATGACCAATCAATGCCACTGAATCACTCTGTACTTGTGTAATGAATTGTGATTGGCTCTTCACTGATAGCGTCTGTTACTACCATTATCGATCGATATTTTCATGTAAGTAGACTACATTCACATTGAATGTGACAGTTAAGGCTTGTAAATAATAACAAACAGCGAAAACATAATGGATCTATATTTTTACACTATGAACGGTAAACAACTTGTATCATTGCAATGTGCGAGACAAGGCGAAGATCGTGAGATTGGCCGAGCGCGCTCCCCCGCCTCGGCCTCGGTTAAACGGCTCATCGTCTATAACGCCCACCAATTATTTGGACCCCATTGGTAGCGTTGTAGCGAGGGACCACTGTATCTCAATACACTGGTTACGATATGATACATATCTCAATACACTGGTTACGATATGATACATATCTCAATACACTGGTCACGATATGATACATATCTCAATACACTGGTTACGATATGATACATATCTCAATACACTGGTCCCGATACGATACATATCTCAATACACTGGTCACGATACGATACATATCTCAATACAATGGTTACGATATGATACATATCTCAATACACTGGTCACGATACGATACATATCTCAATACAATGGTTACGATATGATACATATCTCAATACACTGGTCAAGATGAGATATATATCTCAATACACCGGTCACGATGAGATACATATCTCAATTCGCTGGTCACGATGAGATACATATCTCAATACACTGGTCACGATGAGATACATATCTCAATACACTGGTCAAGATGAGATATATATCTCAATACACCGGTCACGATGAGATACATATCTCAATACGCTGGTCACGATGAGATACATATCTCAATACACTGGTCACGATGAGATACATATCTCAATACACTGGTCACGATGAGATACATATCTAGATACTCCAGAATATAAAGGCCATGAACTGAATACTCGTTTATTTCGGATGAGTAAATACATGTTTCTTCATTGTTAACTCTTCTGCGCCCATCACAAAAAAAACAGGGAATACTAAATGATACCGAACAGCTTATTTATTGAAACCTGCTAAATTTTAAGCTTCAATTATCCTTACTTAAATTATATTATTCTTTCATTATGAAAAATAAAAATAATCATTTTGAATGTATCTTCATGTATCGCGGTGATGTTTATGTGTTGAGTATCGTGTTGAAGGCCATTTTGCGTCATCCCAAAGTATGTTATTGTTTGTTTGTTTGTTTGTTTGTTGTTTAACGCCACACTCAGCAATCTTCCAGCTATATGATGGCAGTCTGAAAAATAATCAAGTCTGGACCAGACAATCCAGTGACTGACATCATGATTGGGATACAATCACATCATCAACCAAGTCAGCGAGCCTGACCACCCGATCCCATTAGTCGCCTCTTACGACAAGCATAGTTGCCTCTTATGGCAAGTGTTGCTAAAGACCTATTCTACCCCAGATCTTTACGCGTCCCAAGGTTTGTTAGCAGATGGTACTTGTTACC
The DNA here is from genome assembly GCF_023055435.1 of Haliotis rufescens. Taxonomy (NCBI): domain Eukaryota; kingdom Metazoa; phylum Mollusca; class Gastropoda; order Lepetellida; family Haliotidae; genus Haliotis; species Haliotis rufescens. The sequence continues at coordinate 63,633,380 of NW_025964001.1, read as the reverse complement.
CTGCCGAGTGGTTGGCATTAAGGGAATAAAACAAGGACTGGTTGGCTCGGGAGTCTGTATGCACACATGTGCATGGATGTTGCTATGTAAGTGCAATAATCTTAAACACGATGTTAAACCCAATTTCACCTCTCATGTCCTGAAGCTACATACCCATCATGACCCGTGAAGATCCAGGGTGGAATGGGTCTTCAGCAACCCATGCTTGCTGTAAAAGGCAACTATGCTTGTCGTAAGAGGCGACAAACGGGATCGGGTGGTCAGACACCCTGACTTGGTTGATGCATGTCATCGATCCCAATTGTGTGGATCGATGCTCATAATATTGATCACTGGATTGTCTGGTCCAGACTTGATTACTTACAGACTGCCTTCATATAGCTGGAATATTGCTTAGTGCGGCATTAAACACCAAACCAACCAACCAACTTATCCATCGTGTACTTCCTGTTCATTGTGCAACTCTTGTGATGGCTGAATGATTGCTGAATGATTGCTGAATGTTGCTCGACCCCATCAGTCACTCTCGTATATCTCAAGCCCTGTTTTTTTTTCAATTTTCAGCTTGCTGCAGAGTTAGTGTTAAAGCGGAGAAACAACGACTTTGAAAAGCAATACTTCCAAGCTGATGCAGAAGACTCAGGTACACTGGACAACAGTGGCACGGAAAGTGTGGTGTGTAAAAAGACTCCTTGTGAAATATACAAAGAATTGTACGAGTACTTTGGGGACTCACTGTCCAGAAGGATGCCTGAACCGAAGCAGAGACACATGTTTAAGCCGGAGAAGAAGGAGGAGATGGTGAAGTTGTTCGAGGGGGAGGGGGCAAAAAGTGGGGAACAGCTTCTTGAGGATTTCATGGAACAGGTACGGATTCAACAGAAGCTGGAAAAGGAGAGAAGAGAGCGAGAGGAGAAGGAAAGACGTGAACGAGAGAAGATTGAAATGGAGAGAAGAGAGCGGGAACGGATTGAGAGAATGAAGCGAGAAGAGGAAGAACGAAGGCAGCGTGTGATACAGGAGAGGTTGAGGCGGGAGGAGGAGGAGAAACTGAGGAAGCTGTATGAGGAACAACAGCGGAGACAGGATGAAATGAGGAGAGTGTATGAGGAAAAACAGCGGAGGGAAATTGAGAAGCAGACCAGGTTGTATGAGGAATCGCAGCGAACTCAGTTTCCTGACACTCGACGCAGGATTCCTCGACAACCTCCTGTGACTTACCCAAATGAAGATGAAGAAGATGATGATGACTTCTTGATGGAGGAGGAGGAGGAAGTGCATGGTGAGGCGGACAGTGAGTATAGTTTGAGTGGGGAGGAAGGTGGGTCAGGGAAAAGGGAGAAGTGGGACGAGGAGTCGGAGGAATCAGAGGAGAAGTCAGAAGAGGAGTCTTTCGAGGAGCCTCAGACTATGGCAGTCACAAGCATCAGTGATCCTAATAAAGGAATCAAGTTGAAAATAAAAAGGCAGCCAGGACTAAAATTGCAAATTAAACGTGATAAAGTGTCAATCAGGGAAGAACCAGGTTATATGGAAAAACCTGTTGAAAAACATAAGGACAAAGAGTCTAAGCATAAACGCAAACGGAAGACTCAGAAGAGTCCCAAAGATCATGACCCATTTGAATTTACAAAAGCTGATCCCAATTATGCGACTAAGGTGACCTATACTCCCTCACATATATACTCCTCCCCTGGTGGTGAGAGCAGTGGCTCTGACAACCAGTTCAGAAAGTCAAAACTGACACTCAAACTCAAGGTGCCGTCTAAAGAATCAACGTCAGAATAGTTCTTTTACCTGTATTTGTGGAAAGTATTGTTATATATACATTGTTGTACATTTTGATAATGAACATGACGATAAATTTCTATAAAACATAAGTTGGTGTTTTAATCCCATGTTATGTACTCTGAGACAGCATTCTTATATTTATTTCATACCAGTTTGTTTTAAACCAACCGAGCACTGTTGGATAACACTTTCCACAAATCAATTTCAGCTCTATGACACCCATACAGCCAAAGCACTAAGATCGCTTTGCTGAAAAGGACTCTGGTGTTGATGTTGATATTGATTGTTGTTTAACGACTCACTCAGAAATATTCCAGCAATATGATGGCGGTCTGTAAATAATCGAGTCTGGACCAGACAATCGAGTAATTGACATCGTAGGCATAGATCCATGTAATTGGGATACGCTGACATACATCAAACCAAGTCAGCGAGCCTGACCACCCGATCATGTTGACAATCTTTAAGAAAGAGATTGATACAAGATGGCCCTTTTGGGATTTGGGCATGCAGTTAAGAGTTGATTTGAACCCATTAGTGTACAAGGAGGCAGGTGGAGATGGACTCGAGATTAATGGTGTACAAGCAGGCAGGTGCAGATGGACTCAAATTAATGGTTTTCAAGGAATGGAGCTGGAGATGGATTCGAATCAATGGTGTACAAGACAGGCAGGTGCAGATGGACTCAAATTTATGGTTTTCAAGGCAGGCAGATGCAGATCATCTTCCCGAGGCAAGAGAGTTAACTGACTTTAAACAAGTCCAGTTTCCACCCTTGCCGAACTAGGCTGGAATTACTGGGCTCGATCGTAGCGCCACCACTGGCTATTACCAGTTATGTTCCTTCTAAGCCTCTCTTATGGACCAATCAGATTCCACCTCTCGTATCACTTGCGTTTGCTTCACACAAAATGGTGGCGCCTAGTCAGGACGATCTGATCAATGATCAAGGTCTATATTGTGATAAAACGGGTCTTACATCGCAAAATGCATCAAATCACATGAGCACCTTGATTAAAAACGTGAAAAGGTTTGGAAAATGTCTGCTGACAACGAGTTGGCGGTGCATATGCTTTGCTAATCCTGCAATCGACCGAAATCTGCACGACAGTTTACGAACCGGATTTCAATTTCGGTGCACGATTTTGATTGGACTATGCATAGACTCGTTAGTCCAGCCAAAATGTAACTCCATAATACAAGGCTAGTTCGGCAAGGGTGGAAACTGGACTTTTAAAGTCAGTTAACTCTCTTGCCTCGGGAAGATGGATGCAGATGGACTCAAATTAATGGTTTTCAAGGCAGGAAGGTGCAGATGGACTCAAATTAATGGTGTACAAACAGGCAGATGGAGATGGACTCGAATCAGTGGTGAACTGGATAACTGAAGGTCGGCCATCGTTACTGTTACTCCCACATGTTCTCAGAAATATGTCAGTGTCCTTAGGCTTAAGTGCTTGCAAACTAATGAATTTACAATTGCCCATGAAACTCTTCCATGTAAATTTTACTGCGCTTGTTTTAGCGGTACCATAACAACATCAGGATCTGTTAGGAGGGCCATTGTAGGAGAGACTGGAACCTGTGCCAGGGACCCGTGAAGATCCGGGTTAGAACAGGTCTTCAGCAACACATGCTTGCGGAAACAGGCGACTAACGGGATCGGGGGTCAGGCTCGCTGACTTGGTTGATGCATGTCATCATAACCCTGTTGCGTGGATCGATGCTTCTGATGTCAATCAATGGAATGTCTGGTCCAGACTCGATTATGTACAGACAACCGTCATATAGCTTGAATATTGCTGAATGCGGCGTTAAACAACAAACAAACAAACTATGCCAGGGGATGTCGGCGAATAACGGGGATCAGTACATAGATGGACTGGGTGTCACCTGGATGATTGTGTGTCGGCCACGATAGCATGGGTCGTGACTTCATGCTGACGCCCGCTGGTTTGCCTGTCTGATATATACTCGACAACAAATCATATTACTTTATTGAAAGAGACCAGTCGAGACAGACCGGAACAAGGCGATGTCGTTTTCATGTATCGACAAAGACGGGAAAGTCATGCTTCAGATTTTCTGCCATACATCTCTTATGGTAAATGGAAATATTCGGGCAGTTCACTTTAACTCAGTCACACTATTCCAGAAATTGAAATTTTGAATTGAAAACAAGAAACTTTAGAAAACCTATTGAGTCCCTATTCAACCCGATTACGTTTGAGTTTTATGCTTCTAAAGTTTGAAGAATACGAACAGGATTTCAGTAGCGATTGTTGTATAGCTGGAAATGTGCCGACTGGGTAACGACATTCACTTCAAACTGTGCAGAAGTACTGACATTTCTATTCTCCAGAAAATGTTACGATGCCGCAACTGAATTATATGTACACTGATGTATGAGAGAGTCTACGCCAAGGTACAAACCAACATTTTGCAGGTTTCATAAAGAAGACAGCATGTACAGATGTAGTCTGTCACACAGACCCTGAAACAAATGTATCCAATACAGCCCATGCAAGTCTATAATATTTGGCAACTATAATATCTGGATTACTGCAGTAACTGAATATGGAAAAGGTTTCTGGGCTCCTTTTCATTTTTTTTAAACTTTTAAGTTTATTTTTTTTCTGTAAAATAGTGCGTTTCAGAGACTTGATGTTAGTCTAGTACAGACGTTATTACTTCTAGGGTAAGGATAAAGAAGTTACTACTGTGTTCCTAGCGAGGGTAATTTTAGACGTTTTCCTTAATTATACTGTATATATTACAATAGTACTTTGATACACGGAATCGTCGAGGACGAGCAGTCATTAATTCAGAAGTTCATGAGTAACCAAAGACAATGTTCCGAACAGGAAGTAGACCTGAAGACTATCTTATTACAACTACTGGTGTAAAAGAAAGCTTGGACAATTGCTCATCTGTTATTCGTGAACTTCCATCAAATATCCCATGAGGGAAACTATGGTCACATGGTACGAGTTGAATGACTGTATGAATATGGTTTTTCTTCAGGAAAGCAATCGCGGGTCACCCCAGTTCTCGATATCGTGGAGTTTACTGAAACCTTTCTCGCAGCAGTCGCCCAATCTTGGATGCTTTCGACAATTGCAGAACTTGAGTTGGCGCAATATGGTTTAGTTGTTCCGTTTGAATGTCACTGTCTCACAGTCAAAGGTTCAGGGAGGCTCATTCGGCAGACATACTCGTGCATAATGTTAACAGCTGAATCAACTCAGCATTTGCCGGGGGGATTCAAGAGTCAAGAAACGCTTAGCACCCGTGATGCAAATAAAGACTTGGCACGACACCAGTTACCTCTACAGTTGTAGTGTGTAGCCCCATTCGTGTACATGCTCTCGCGTGTATTGTGCTTACGTGCATATCTACACACATGATCATGTATAATCCAATTTTCACTCCTGTATACTCTTTGTTGTTTAACGCCGCACTCAGCAATACCTCAGCCATATGACGTCGTTCTGTAAATAATCGAGTCTGAACCAGGCAATCCAGTAATTGACATCATTAGCATCGATCACGCAATTGGGATACAATGACATGCATCAACCAAGTCATCGAGCCCGTTAGTCGCCTCTTACTACACGCATGGGTTGCTGAAGACCTATTCTTCCCCGGGTCTCGTGTATCTTCAAATATATTTGCAAATGTATTGTTATATGCATGTATTGCAAGTATGCATTCATGCATCTGCGGACCGCCTCCGTGGTCTAATGGTAGAGCGTCCGCCGGAGAGCGGAAGGTCCGCGGTTCGATCCCCGGCCGCGTCATACCAAAAGACCTTAAAAGATGGTACTTGTTGTTACCCTGTCTGGCGCTCGGCATTAAGGGGCTAAAACAAGGACTGGTCGGCTCGGAGTCAGTATACTGTGTCTGAGTGGGGTATTCGTGTTAAACTGCGGCATGGTATCTCAGTGAGCTAGCCCTATAAATCGGCATCAGTCCGGACTAGTACAAGCAGCCACACAAACACACACACGTACATGCACGTCGCTATATAAGTGCAATAATCTTGGACGCGACGTTAAACCCCTTTTCACCTCACCTCATGCATCTGCAAAATGTTATGCATGTTTAGATGATGCATGTCATCGTATCCCATGCATAGTAGATGCTAATAATGTCAGTCACTGGAATGTCTGGTCCAGACTCGATTATTTACATACCGCCTTCATATAGCTGGAATATTACTTAGCGCGGCATTAAACAACAAACAAAACAAACAATTTGCTGTCTCGTTTCTTATATTTTTCCAAGGAAATACACACACACACACACACACACACACACACACACACACCACCGACACTCTATGAGAGAAGCTGATCTTTCACTCGACACATGAAAAGCACAAGGTAATTGGGTTTGAACAGCTGAAGTCTTATCTGTCCATTTTAAATGTCACGAAGCAGCATTCACGAGCCGCGTGATTGGCAGGTGCCCTTGTTATAACCTGCCTTGCCACTTCACCAGCATCCAGCTTCGGAATACCATTGTTTCTTGTAGTATTCCCATCGCGTGTCACGCTAATGCTGTTGGAGGAAAGCCCAAAGTGATGCAAGCTTTAGATGTTTATGACATCTGAAAACACCGACGAGTAGGGCATGGAGCTGACAAATAAAGAATCACATTCTGGGATAATTTCAGCTTCGAACCCACGACCAAAGGGTTCTTGAACGCCTAAGGGACCCAACTCTACCATTTGCGGTGCCTAGCGTTTTCTTTTGTTTATTTGTTGTTTAACGCCGCACTCAGCAACATTTCAGTTATATATGACGGGGGCTTGTAAATAAATGAGTCTGGACCAGACAATCCAGTAGGTGATATTATGAGCAGCGGTTCACGCCGTCGGGGTACGAAAACACGCCTCTAACGACCAGCATAGGTTGCTGTTGACTTATTCTACCCCGGAATCCTTACGGAGATACTTCATAACAAGGGACAGGAATCGTATATATCTATCTTCACGTACCATTCAGTAAAGGTTTAGGGTCAAATAAACTCGGCAGAAGAAACATGTTAAATATATCATTTCTTATATCACGTTATAGGGTGTTTCATGGCTCCGATAAACCAATCTGAAACAAATTTTAGTCCCGACAGACAAGTCTTAACACGCTCCATACCTTTGTCACTGACCCGTGAAGATCCGGGGTACGAGGAGCGTTCAATAAGTTTTGCAACTTCAATATAAGACCAAGTCGCAGAATATCTTTTGCACTTTTATTTTTCAATATAATCTCCATTCACCTCAATATAATTATTCCATTTGTCCTTCAAGCTTTTAATACCACTTTTTATAGAAACCCGCAGATTGGCCCTCTAACCATGCCTCTGTGGCAGCATTTTGTCCTCGTCATCCTTGAAGCGTCTTCCACGTAGGGGTGATTATATTTGCGGGAACAGGAAATAGTCACTGGGGGCTAGGTCTGGACTGTAGGGTGGGTGATTTAACTGTCTTTTGTCACTACTCGTCTCTACAGCGAGCCTGACCACCCGATCCCGTTAGTCGCTTCTTACAACAAATACAGTCGCCTTTTACGGCAAGCATGGTTTACTGAAGACCTATACTATCCCGGATCTTCACGCGTTTGCACATAGTTGATATCATGGTCATTCGTCTTGTCCCGGAGTGATACGAATGGACACTAATGGCACCACACATCTATTTGATTTTCACTTGCTCGATAAACTATTGCATACTTTTCCCAACAGCTTAGATTGGGATTTCCTGATGTGTTTGGCACTATACAATAGTAAGGGCGGATTACTCAAGCCTTGTGTTCATACGCTGTTCCTCCCAATACTTGGCATTCGTCACCACTCGTCCCTTTCCGTAACCTGCAAGAAGACGCTCATTGCACTCGTCCCCCTATCGATGAATGTTATGTGCGAAAATACGACAAACCAATCAGAATGCGCGTATGATTTCAAGTTCTTCGTCAAAGAATCCCTCAGAAATAATATTTGATTTTACATATGTCTTGCATCTGGAAATATACCCAAGACACAGTTAAATGTGTTCAAACATACTGTATAATTCCGCATGTCCAGATCTGCTTTAAATTGCATCTGAAATATATATAATATACGGGGAAATATGTGTGAACCATTACACAACGAGTTGACAATTGCTTTAGGTATGCCCTTTTGCGCCAAGACGGAACCCGGTCGAAAAAATGACCACAAGAGGGGCACGAGTTGGTCACCAATGATTACTTGGGAGAATGGAACTATTAGGAATAAAAGATATAGTATGCTCGCCATGCGACTGTATACATGTCATACAATTTATATTATTAATATACATGTATTTACATGCATGGTATTTAAGATATGGAAACACGCTTGGCTTATAGTCTATTCATCTCCATTATTTTATTTAGTGAAGTGAAATATATATATTAACAGGCTCTCAGCTTGATAAAGTCAGGTCTTTGAAAGGCATTTAGAAGTGATACACATAAGGAAGAGAATATATGGATGTCAACTTCTCTCTCTATATATATATAAAATACAGCCTATGCAAGTCTATAATGTTTGGCAAGTCTAGATTACTGCAGTATCAGGAATCGTAAATGGGCTCTGCTTTCAGCAGATATTTTCTTTACGATTATAGAAAGTGTACGGTCGCGTTTTGTTATACCTACGTGAATATCTACAAGCACATTAAATAAATACATCAATTCTATATATTTAAAGGAATTAAACTGAGGGGTATACAAAGACGCCAGAGGCACAAGTAGGCTAATTATAAGTGGAAGCAAAATCAGTATCAAGAGGTCGCGAAGCAACCGGGTTTTAGGGCATGCCCTCCCAGAAATTAATAAAAATTAGCTCTTAAAAGCTATATTTTTCTGCATTTTGGGACCGTTTATGTTAGGTTTTATTTGCATGAAATATTATTAATTTTTATATTATAATTTGTTATGCAAAAGACTCACACACTGATGGACATTTTTTTTAAAACTACATATATCCATGATGAATATCCAATGATGATTTGAAAGCATTATAAAAGAGCACGTAGGGTGTCACTACCTCCTGTTCAAAGTTCTTGTTGATAGTTTTATAAAACTTCTGTGTTGAGAAGTAGTAAATACCTTACAGTGCATTGGAGAGATGGTATTATTCCTCTGGCATGTCTGTGGAATGTATGTACGACTATACTAGTATATATTTCTTTTCAAAAAGCCCAGAGAAGTCGAGATGAACTGAACCAAGTCCTTGATTCCACAGCTGAAGAGGAAAGGTTCTTTTGAAAAGGAAACACACACAATTATCTTAAATAAATGTTTTCATTGAGTAAATATTAGTCTAGGATATTATGTAAAGTTCTAAAATTAAGAAACTCTCCAATTATAATAATATATTGTAAATGTCATCCCAGCTTTGCAGTCAGTACCGTGTCCGTGGGACTACACATACCGCTATCCACGGTTATCGATACCGATACGATTATCGTATGAACTGGACACCTGAAAAAACAGAAACAGCATTGTTCTGTCTGGCTGTCTACATTCCTACATACCAGTGTTACGAAAGCGCAAAGCACACACACAAACCAATTTTTTGAAAAATTAGGGGCTCTTAAAAGCTATTTACTGCATTTTGGGACCATTTATGTTAAATATTATTTGTAATAAATATTAGTATTATTATAAATTATATTAGTGGTATATATATATATATGTGTGTGTATTTCACCCCCTTACATGACAAATGAAAATTGAACTTTAAATCGAATCGATAATATTTCTTTTTTGTTGTGATTTTACATGTTTATTCGTAGTATGTGATGGTAATTTATAAAAAGAATTATGACTCGAGTCAACCTATCATAATGAAAACATTTTGAGAGCGCGGTTTGCTTACGTCACAAACCATCTTACTCTAAAAGTGCTTAAAGTGTCCGATGTTCGAGTTAGACAATAACTATCATGTTCGACCGTGTGGGGTTTGAATTAATAATTTACTGCATATATGGTAAATTGAGGCTTACTTTTTAAACAAATGTGCATTTTATCAGGTATTAAAAAATCGTGCTTTTTTCTTAGGTGTAAGCAATTGCTGCTACAATGGTAGTTTCGCCCCTGCTCACAAACTCATACGCATGGATCAATTTTGTCCATGTGAGCTACATCGGCTACGCTTGCATCATCAGGTTCTGCAATCTGCTGCACGCACTCATGGCCTACTCCTTTCTATCTCCCACAGTTAAAGAATTGCAGTGTTGGCTTTTCACAGTATGTTCAACAACAAACATTAAACAACAGCCAGGCTTCACACGTTATTTGTTGGGAGCCGCCCTTGGCGAGTACGTGATGAGCAGCATATAACGATGAACTGATATGATGCAACAGTGAGCGACACTCATGCCAGATTATCAGGAAGAATACGTATCATGATTCAAATGATTGACAGCTGCGGCGGCTGTGAACGTATTGCAATTCCTCTGGCCTCCGTTCCTTCTCCAAGGCACATACATTCCACCGTGGACATAATAATACTACAATAATAACACCGATATCTGTATTTTAACCAACATATGTGCATTCATGTGCAGTTGGCAAGCATATGTGACAGAGCTAATTTCTGATTGCTTGTAAATATTAGTGGCAGCATGTCCTCTGAAGGGGGGTCAATAACAATCACCTTAAGACATGGCTTAAGTCAGGATTACAATGATGGGGTACAGCAAGGGTGTCTATTACAACCCTGGTTATTTTCCATTGATTGCGTACGGTGGTGATTCTTATGAATATCATCTTTATGATATGCCCATTTAACATTTGCCAAATTATTACCTTATATGCTTATGTTGGTCCCTGTTTGCAATAATGTTATTATCAAATAATAATTTTAAAGTTGAACTGTATCTATAATTTGTTTGCGGATTATATATATTTTCAATATTTGAATTTAAATTGTTTCTAAATGCAAAATATGTTTTGATGTACAAGTCATGATACAGGCCAGATTATCAGCTATATCACTGAGAAAACAATACATGAAAATGGGTCAAGGATTGCGCCTTGATTGACGTTGTACTAAAGATTGATTACGGTCTTTTGTATCATTCACCCACCAATCCAAAATACTACCTCGTAATCCAGCTTGAAAATATGATTGAAATTTAAATACAGATATCACGGAAATACTTATACAAATGTTAGAAAAAAAACCTTTTCAATTACATTTCCGATGCAACTAATAAGATAAATTGATCTATCTATAATTTTATAACGTATGGTCGCCTTTCGTCAACAATGGCATAACACGAACCAATTTCCAAAGGGTTGAGAGTTCGGTTCGTAATGAGCTGTTTAATATTAAACAGGATACTATCACAAAAAATGAAAGCCGATTTAATTCCCTATTTTGACTTGTACTATATGTTTCCGTGTTTTTTCAGGTGAAACAAATGACTTGCCTTTGCATGTGTTTGTGACGGGTGCTATCGGTGGCGCAGGATACACTCACATTTTTGGCGAACACCTGGTATCTTCACTATTTGATAGTGATTCATAAACACATGCTTATGATATATTCGGAATCGTACAATCGACTCTGCCTTTTAAGAAGATTTCTTATGAATATGGAAAGGGACTTGTCGCTTGTTTTTGCTATTGGGTGCATCGTTTCGTTTCATTAATATTTTTATACGGTCGGGGCATGGTGTTCCTTTGAGGGATATAATGATTTCAGTGGTTTTATCTGTGAATATTTCTTTAAAAAAAAAGATTTCACTGAAGTGGTAAACGTCTAAGACCTGCATCACTTCGAGCTTTCCTCTAACATTAAGCTGACACGCCGCGATATAACTGGAATACTGTTAAAAGCGGCGTTAAACCCAACTCACTCTCTCTAAAAAAAGAGTCGTTTCATTAATGGGGCGTCTTGTTTTCAAATAAAGACAACGCACTGTCTTCGTGTTTTTATGCAAAGTAAATAGTCAGCTTTTTTGCCTTGTCAATAAATGGAAAACAGATACCCCACATGAGGGCAGTGTGTTAACTGAGGAAGAAATGATCTCTAACAATCACGAATCAGTAAGCCGACAATATTCCAGCAGCTCTCGCCTTTGATGTCGCAATTCACGCCCTTTGAGATCAAAATGAAGCATGCTCTCCAGGGAATTCACCAAAGAGCATCACTCGACTCTTGCTCAAAAGGCGGTTGGTCAGAGTTTGTCCTGCAGTATTCAGGACCTTAGTAAAACTTTCAAATAGTTTCATATTTTCAATATGTTTCATTTTGTCAAAGTGTTGGAATGTGGCTTGAATTGTTTAAAAAGAGGATTGACTTTCGAAATACAAGCCTTAAATATAATCTGATTTTTTTCCATAACTTCTCATTTTATTTCTTTTATCTTTCTTGTGTTTATAAAAATATTATTATAAATACTCATATATTTTTCTTTTTTCGATTTTTGAAGTCCGTATTTTTTGCTGCTGCATTCACACATGAGTTCCGAACTAAACCAAGGTTTATTATTAGGTTTATTCATATCTGCTTTGGAGAAACTCATCATTTGACAAATTACTATAATTTCACCAAAACATAATCATATATTTCATCTACGTCATGTTTTAAAAAAACAAATCCACCGAAATCTCCTCTATTTTAACACCATATATAAGCTCTGAGATCACTGACTGAGGATTATTTAGGTCGAGTTATTGATGTTATTACTTTATCTATGAACAACGTGTGGCGTTAAATGTCCTAAACTGAATTTTATTTAGTAAATATTCCTGATTAATTTTTTACATCCATTTATCTTTTAAACACATTTACTTTACATGACTTTTCATGTTCCTGGTGTTTTCGTCTGTTGTCAAGGGCAAATTTCGGACGTTTTGTTTTGAGCATAAAATAACCATGATTTTCTTTCAGCATGCCATGAAACAATAAACTTTAGAAATCAATTCCTGCGTCTCAGACTGGTATTTTATAGCCGTACCGGTCGCAAGGCCTGCATGACAGTCATCCAAATATTGGAAACAGACGTGAGTGATCTTTCAGCAGACATCTAACACCGTCTGAAAGGGGAACATTATTTCACGTGCGCGTGTACGTGCAAATTCCTGCAGATGCATGCCGTCAGCCCACCCCCCTTTCCCTCTCCCCCTTCTCTATCTTTATTTATACCTCGTAAAACTGCATACTAATGTTTTGTAAATACATCATAGGCATATTTGGTTATAAGGGCTGTTTCAGTAGAACCTCGTTAATTCGGAAACCCCTTTCTCCGGACAGAACTAAAGTGGGATACTCCATTTTCATGACCAGTTAATCAGGACAGTTGGTAATCCTTTCGAATTTACTAAGTATTGTCCGGATTTAAGAGGTTTCACTGAGTAGAGAGAGGTAACTTCACGCACCCATGGTTGATTCAGTGAGTGGTTGTGTGAGTCGGTGAGTGAGTGGTTGATTGAGTGGGTGAGTGGATGAGTGAGTGAGTGAGTGAGTGAATGAGTGATTGCGTGTGTGATCGAATGAGTGGTTGAATGGAAGATACCTCCATTCATGTATATCCTATGACAAGATGTGTAAAGTATTGGTTAAATATTTTGACAATGCCCCAGTGTCGTTTACCAAAAAATGTAATGATATGATGTGCTTGTATGATGAGCAAGGTTGGGTAAATAGGGTTACAAAGTTAAGCAATTGTCTCAGTAGGTTAGGATTTGGAGATATATGGTTATTTCAAATGTATGGTAACAAAAATGTATTATTTTCAATGTGTGAGCAACGTTTAAAGGACAATTTCCATCAAATCTGGCACAGGGATTTACTTGCAATTTAAAGAATGTCCTATTATGCAACATTTAAAATTTCTATAAATTGTGAAAACTATTTGAACTTCATAACACAAAACAAATTCAAAATTGCTCTTTCTCGTTTTCGTTTAAGTTGTCATGACCTGGAAATTGAACGTGGGCGTCACTCCAATAAACCTAGAAATTTAAATAAATGTAAACTTCCATTTTCCATTTTTTTAGTGTGTCAGGCATACCTACAGTTAAGACAATTTTACACTGACACAAAGTTTTATCTTGATCCTAATATCCATAAATTTAACACTTTGATGTCGTCGACAAACTCTGACATCATTACAAATCTAGCAACATATTTGTACGATGCACATATGGAAAGAACTGTACGGTTAGCTGTAATACCGCCTGTACCATAACGTTTGTACACAAAGGCACGAGGCCTAAAAGTACTGAATTGACTGACTGACTGACTGACTGACTGATTGAATTGAGTTGAATTGAATTGAATTGAATTGAATTGAATTGAAATGAATTGAATTGAATTGAATTGAATTGAATTGAATTGAATTGAATTGAATTGAATTGAATGAATGAATGAATGAATGATTTGATTTGATTTGATTTGATTTGAATTGAATTGAATTGAATTGAATTGAATTGAATTGAATTGAATTGAATTGGTTGGCTGGTTGATTGATTGACCTGATTGATTGACCTGATTGAATGATTGATTGATTGATTGATTTTGACACCATTAACATATTGTGAAAGATTATCTTAGATTAAGTACATGCTCAAAGTTGTTCATTTCTACTTGAAGTTTGAACATTTGGACTTTGTTTCATCTAAACCATATGTACTTGTTTGATCTCGCCTGCATTACGTGCAAGTATTAAAGAAAGGTTAGTTGCCATTATGTGCATGTCCGATACTTTTCATAAGTTTCAATAACTTCACAATTTGACATCTCCACAGGCCCATTAAGGACACTATCATACCCCGTCCTTTCTTAGATGTATGTTTTATTTTGATTTTGACACTATATAAAATAATCTTTAAAAAATGTGAAACGAAAGAATATCATAATTTTTCTCGTTTCAGCCATAGATGCTACATGAATTCACCGACAACATTCAAGACTTGAAAAGTAACATTAAGTTGTTCATATCAAACACACAGCACGTCAAGAATTAACGTTTAATAATCAAATTTGAATATACTTTCAAACAATTAGCAACACACGAGACAAATAGTAAATTGTTTGTTTGTTATTGTTTTAGCGTATTTATTTGGTTAATTTGCAGTGTTGATGTATTGCTTTTATTTCCTCATCACATGACAACCATTACATCCTCAGTATTTGACAAAGTGAGTGAGTGAGTATGGATTTACGCCGCTTTTAGCAATATTCTAGCAATATCACGGCGGGGCACACCGGAAAATGGGCTTCACACATTGTACCCATGTCGGGAATCGAACCCGGGTCTTCGGCGTGACGAGCAAACTTAAAACCACTGGGCTACCCGACCGCCCCCATTTTACAAAGAACAGGCTTGACATTGAAATCGAGTCCATTTTCTCCAAGTACTTAGAAGAAATTAAGATATTTTATTGAATTTGTCATACTACAAGCATCGGGGTATGACACCTAGAAAAGGCGATAAAATGAAATCATGTTTATTTTTCCTCAAAATATTTGTTTGTAACCTTACATGTATTTTCATCGCTTGTTTGTCTTCTATGGCCAGTGGAAACTGTTTGAGCAGAAAATCGATTATTCTCTGGAGTTGATGTTTTATATTTACTCAATATACAACTAAGTTGGAATACAGACTCGGATTCGTTATCATATAGGATTCCTGGTTTGGGATCACTAAAGTGGTAAACTTCTAAGACGAGAAGGAGGCACGGCTTGCCCAGTCGTCTAAGGCGCCGCGATTCGCTGTGCAGTGTTGCGTCCCTTGGGCACGCCAGAAACCTATGATTGTAGGTTCGAATCCCGGTTCGCCCCGATTATGTTTCTAGGTTTGTCAGCACCATACCCGTGCTCGTGGGTTTTACCGAAGTGATAAACGTCTGAGACCTGCATCACTTCGGGCTTTTCTCCCACATTAAGCTGACACGCCGTGATATAACTGGAATACTGTCAAAAGCGGCGTTAAACCCAACTCACCCACTCTAAGACGCGAATGGCTTTGTGTTCTCCTCCAACATTATGCTGACACTGCATGATATGGCTGCAATACTATTAAAATTGGCGTTAAACCAAGTTCACTTACTCACCCACTAATCAAATAGTGCAATATTAGTATGTTACAAGTAAACATAGATCCTGCATTAAACCATCAACATTTAAGGTGGAGATCAATATGTGATATAAGGATGATGAAACAGTCATGTGTAATTCAAAATGTCTAAGATTGTTCGCACCTTACCTTTTAGTGTCTAGCATTGCTTGAATAAAAGCGACAACCCTTTTCATATTTATAAGAAATCTCTGTTTAAAGTTGAGTCCATTGTATAATTCTGATAATATCATAAGTATGTTGGTGAATCACTATTAAATAGTGATGATACCAGGTGTTCGCAAAAAGGTCAGAGTATCCTGCCCCACTGTCACAAACACATGCAAAGGCAAGTCAACTGCTCACCCAAAAAGAAACACGGGAACATAAGGTATAGGACAAAATAGGAAAGTGCATCGGACATCATTTTTGTCACCACCGAGCCAAATTTGTGAATGTTCACCCAGGAAGCGCTGCCTAGTCAAACCCTCCCAGAACTTTTTTCGGAGAATGTGAAGATTCACCAACACTGCAGCCTCCTTCTTCTCGCGTCGCTATATGGCTGAAATAATGCCGATGCGTCGTTACATTTTATCTCACTCCCTCACTCACTCTTCTTCTTCTTCTTCTCAACACTGCAGCCATTTCTTCTTCTTCTTCTTCTTATTCTTCTAGAAGTGAGACTCAGTGACTTGGTTGATTGCATGTCATCGTTACTAGGCGGCGTGGTTCTTTACTCATAATACCAATCACTGGTATCTCCAGACCACCACCACATAGCTGGAATATTGGTGAGTGCGGCGTTAAACAATAAACACTGATTCCCCAGTTTTTAACGTCTACGACCTGCGTTATTTCCCCCTCTTCTCCAATAATAAGCTCATGTTGATGCCGGATATAACGAGAATACATAACGGCATTAAACCCATGTCACTCACCCACAGCTGGTCATACAAGCAGTTCGTTGTACTGTCGCACAGGTGTCGATAACCTAATAAAGGTCAATGTCAGTCCTACACTAGTACTTTTGTACGCGGATTTCTTCCATTAAAAACCGCTGTGAATCATTGAAAAGAACAAATATCACCACGGTGGTCCGATCTACGTGATATATGCTCAACCTTCACATCACAGCCCGTGTCAAGGTGACCCCAGTCTCTTATGATAAGGCGACTCTCGGAGCCGTCAGTTTGCTTCAGACAACGGAACCGAAAAGATGGCAGATATTCAGCTGAGCAAGTACCACGTGTCTAAGGACATCGGATTTCTCCTGGAACCTCTTCAGGTATTAGTGTTCCTGCAACTCTTTAGGTTTCTCTTAAGCATCATTGCGTTTATTAAGCCACAAAATTATTTTTTTTATCAATAACCAAACCATTTTTTTAGTAACTGATGTCTACATTCTGGTTATTGTTGGAACATTGTCACGAACAAAGATGTGCCAGTTTCATTTGTCAACTTTTATTATTTATTTCACATAATCTTTATGTTCTTTTAAGGATGTGCTGCCTGACTATTTCGAGCCCTGGAATCGCCTGGCGAAGTCTTTGCCAGAACTTGTAGCCAGTCACAAGTTCAGAGATGCAGTGAAAGAGGTGGGTCGCTTTCTTGTCAACTTGTTCGCGAACACCTGGTATCATTACTGTTTGATAGTGATTCATAAAACATTCTTATAGTCGGAATCGTACAATGGACTCTGCTTTAAATAGAGATTCCTGATTATTTTTGAAATGAGTTTGGTGCTTTTATTTAAATGTAAAAGATGCTGTATACAAGGGAAACAGTGTTACCCCGAACTCAATTATCGAGATTTACGGCGATATTATTCGTGAACGTCGCAATGAGCTTACACCAACATCCTGCTTGGCGTGAACTGTGGATAACTTCCAATGACTTCAAATTATTTTTGATTATATATTTTGAATGTTTCTTGTTCAGTCCTGTTACTGACATATGCTTTGAGGAGTTACATACCCTTAATCGAAGTCAGTTTTTAGAAAATCAAATATGGAACAAGCACTCTACCATAGTCTTGTATTACAGATGCCTTTGTTGGATCAGTCCAAGTTGGCCGGGTACCGTCAGAAGCGGTTGGCCCATCTGCAGCTGGTTCTCATTACATCCGGGTACCTGTGGCAGGAGGGGGAGGGTGGAGCAGTGCAGGTAGGGCTCCTTTAAATATTTTATAACATTTTCAAACTTCAGTATCAGATACTATCATGGTTGGGGCGATGGGAGCAATGAGCTTTATCCTAGAGCTTTTGTACCCCCACATCTCCTTACTGGCACTTACTATCTTAATCGAAAATTATGCTTACCCCCTTCGCGAACAGCTGGCGTCATCACCGATTTTTCATTCATATAATTTTGCCTTTTACGTCTTATGGAATCTTGTTTCGTCGGAGAATCGAGACTTGGTATTTTCTGGCTTTGAAGTTATATTTTTACATCACCTTTTACGCTGTTTGGAATGTGTTTCGCCCGATATTCGAGACTGAATACACTCCGGCGTTGGAGTCTTGAAAACCATGTTGACCTTCATAAAGGAGACAAAAGACGCTGGTCAAATGGCAGTCCTAGGAAATCTGATTCAGGTCACTGAAAACCAACTTGTGTTTCTGCCATCTCATATTTTTATACTAGTTTGGCATTAACTGATTGCCGTAATTACACGAACCAGTGTCTCAGCTTTGCACGAGGCATTGCAACATTTAGACTTCGGCTCCCAATTGACACAAGATGATCCTGCATAGTTCCCCCTTTAAGTGAGTGAGTGAGTGAGTGAGTATGGTTTTACGCCGCTTTTAGCAATATTCAAGCAATATCACGGCGGGGGACACCAGAAATGGGCTTCTCACATTGTACCCATGTCGGGAATCGAAACCGGGCCTTCGGCGTGACGAGCGAACGCTTTAACCACAGGGCTACCCGAACGCCGCCCCCCTCCCCCTTTAAGCTTTGAATTGTCAGAATTTATGCTATGACTTGCATTCGTGTTGTAGAACTTAGTTTCATGATTACTCCAGATCTAGTAATACAACTCAGGTGGTACTTGTAACGGGGTTGCACAGGTGGCCAAGTCGTCTAAGGCGCCGCGTTTCGCCTTGCAGAGTTGCGTCCCTTGGGCACGTCAGAAACCTGTGATTGTAGGTTCGAATCCCGGTTCGCCCCGATTATGTTTCGAGGTTGTCAGCACCATACCCGTGCTCGTGGATTTCACCGAAGTGGTAAACGTCTGAGACCTGCATCACTTCGGGCTTTCCTCCCATTTTAAGCTGACACGCCGCGATATGACTGGAATAATGTTAAAAGCGGCGTTAAACTCAACTCACTCACTACTTATCACTACCTGAACTTTAATGTAGATAATTTTCATGTCGGTCTTTATGAACATATATTCAAAAGGATTACTGAGCCGGTGGGGTACGATACGCTTACCTTTTCGCGAGCACACGTTATAATAACTATTTGACGGTGATTCATAAACATATTCTTCTGATATAGTCGAAATGGGAAAATGGAGATTTCTTTGCTTATAGAAATGGTTTAGTTGCTTTTATTTATATATAATCTGAATTAAATGAATTAATCTGACTTTTCATCTTAAAGGTGAGAATAAATGATAGTGATGATATGTTACATTATTTGGAATTGCTTGTCGTGTAGATAGAGGATTCATCACGAGTGTTTTTTAATATGGGAAATATCAACCGAGTCTTAGTTAATCGGTATTTGCCGAGCCTTTGGCGAGGCAAATACCGATTAACGGGACGAGGTTGATATTTCCCATATCAAAAAAACACGAGTGATGAGTTCTATTTATCATTTTCACATTTTTGCTTCCCAATTAAGGAATAATTGCATTAAACATTAACATAAAAAAACATCGAAAAAAGTCCCACTTTCGGTTATCTAATTTGCATATCTAATTTGCATACTTATGTCATTGGGGTATGACATACATGTTTTTATGTCATAAGCTTATGTCATGGATTAATGCTTTAGTTAAATGATAAATGTCACTTTATATATAGGTATATAATATGTGTTTCCCATAAATCGTGTTGATAGTATGTCTATCGTCTACTGTGATACATCCCGATCATTACGGCACATTACTTGTAGGGTGGACCTGGATGTAAGGCGGTGTCATTGCCATATACAACTTGTATATTTAGCTTGTATAGGAATGTGTTGCTATACCATAGTGACACACAACTTGAATATCTAGCGACTACTTGAATGTGCCGTGGCTCCATTTTGACACTTTACTTGTATATCTAGCGACTACCTGAAAATGTTTCGACACCATTTTGACACTTTACTTGTATATCTAGCGACTACCTGAATGTGCCGTGGCTCCATTTTGACGAATTACTTGTATATCTAGCGACTACCTGAATACGTTTCGGCATCATTTTGACATATTACTTGTATATCTAGCGACTACCTGAATGTGCCGTGACTCCATTTTGACGAATTACTTGTATATCTAGCGGCTACCCGAATGTGCCGTGGCTGCATTTTGACAAATCACTTGTATATCTAGCGGCTACCTGAATGTGCAGTGGCTCCATTTTGACAAATCACTTGTATATCTAGCGGCTACCTGAATGTGTTTCGGAACCTTTTTGACATATTACTGTATATCTAGCGGCTACCTGAATGTGTTTCGGAACCTATTTGACATATTACTGTATATCTAGCGGCTACCTGAATGTGCCGTGGCTCCATTTTGACAAATTACTTGTATATCTAGCGGCTACCTGAATGTGTTTCGGAACCTTTTTGACATATTACTTGTATATCTAGCGGCTACCTGAATGTGTTTCGGAACCTATTTGACATATTACTGTATATCTAGCGGCTACTTGAATGTGCCGTGGCTCCATTTTGACACTTTACTTGTATATCTAGCGGCCACCCGAATGTGTTTCGGCACCATTTTGACATATTACTGCATATCTAGCATCTACCTGAATGTGCCATGGCACCGTTTTGACATATTACTCGTATATTTAGCGGCTACCTGAATGTGTTGTGGCGCCCTTTTGACATATTACCGTATATCTAGCGGCTACCTGATTGTGCCGGGGCATTATTTTGACACATAACTTGTATATCTTGCGGCTACCTGAATGTGTTTCGGCATCATTTTGACATTTTACTTGTATATCTAGTGGCTACCTGAATGTGCCATGCCACCGTCTTGACATATTACTCGTATATTTAGCGGCTACCTGAATGTGTTTCGGCACCATTTTAACATATTACCCGTATATTTAGCGGCTACCTGAATGTGTTTCGACATCATTTTGACATATTACTTGTATCTCTAGCGGCTACCTGAATGTGTTTCCAAGCCATTGTGGAACGTGTCCAACGACCTGGGCTTGAAGCCTGTCCTGACTTATGCCGACATTTGTCTCACTAACTGCAAGGTGAAGAACGGGTGAGTTGTACTTAGAGCGTTGGTTTGAGTGATCTGAGTTTAACGTCGCTTTGAAGTATATTTAAACTTAATGTGGGTGAAGTAATTAAGGCTGTTTGACGTTTGTCATTTTCTTGAAACCAGCAAGCTGTTGGCGCCCACGGACCAAGGAATCGAACCTAGAATTGTAACCCACGGTTTTGAGACCTCAGATGACAATTTTTCGGCTACAAGTATCATCCTTCACCCTGTTATCCCAACAAACAGAGGATTTTATATGTGTGTTCAAGTCATACTATTTTTACGACAGAGATGTGTAAATTCCGGTATTTGTCATGGGAAGATCCGGGTAGAATAGGTCTTCAGCAACCCATGCTTGCCGTAAAAGGCGACTGTGCTTGTCGTAAGAGGCGACTAACGGGATCGGGTGGTCAGGCTCGTTGACTTGGTTGTTGCATGTCATCGTATCTCAATTGCGTGGATCGATGCTCATGATATCAATCACTGGATTGTCTTGTCCAGAGTCGATTATTTACAGACCGCCGTCATATAGCTACAATATTGCTGAGTGCGGCGTTAAACAACAAACCAACCAACCAACCAAAATTCCGGTATTTAGACACTCTGGTATATTCCGGTTTCGACAAATTGTGGTTCCGCTGCCATTGCGACTTGCTGTCCTTATAGGTCAACACTTAAATTCGTCTCTGTATGTAGACATCTTCTTCGGTAAACTTATTCAGACACTCGCTATCTCTTGGGAAATATCGGAATTAAGACACTCGTGTCGTAAACATAGTATGACATAAACACTCATATAATATCCTCTATATACAGTTCTGAATATATGATAATTCTGCGATGTCAAGACGTTTCGGGACTACGTCTTGACCCTTCATCATGTAAACAAGCACATGACGCATTTCTTGAGGGTCATGGCGAACAACATAGTCAAGGACCAACCTGTAGGTCCCGTGACCAAATCATGGAAACAAAGGTTTGAAAGTGTTTTTGAGTTTCCTGATGTATACTGAACAATCTGAGTGATTCAGATACTAGTGATTGTGACAGTGATTCCGACTCTGCGTCTGATGGGTATGACGCAGAGTAGGATGATGAACTGTGCACTAAAGTAAGGTTAGAAAAGCATTTCTGGACAATGGATTCTGAAATATGCTGCGTTATTGGCCAAGGATCCTGTTCCCAATGACTTTGCTGAAGCATGACAATTCTTCGTGCAGCCAATTCCACCATTTTCGATTTTCAAGGTCAAGGTAAACCTTTTTACTTTTAAAAGTTGCTTGGTTGAATTTGTCATGTCAGAAAACATATTATTAGACACTAAAATCATGACTATCGGACAATGTTAACTGTGTTTGTGAATTTCACCGACTGCCAAAAGTGTGTTGGCCTTTCAACGTTTTTGGCCATAGCTCCCCCATTTAAGCTCGGAAGTATAGCAGTATGACTGGACGAGTAATTTGATATGCATATCGACACAATTTTGAATTTTGACCCCTGTTTGACCTTTGTTGACCCTTCCACAAAATGCCCAGGATTTTCAACCGGGCAGCCCAAGTCAAAATTGTTCAGTATACATCAGGAAACTCAAAAACACTTTCAAACCTTTGTTTCCATGATTTGGTCACGGGACCTACAGGTTGGTCTTCTAGTAACATGGATGACAACGTCTGAGATTACGTTTCGGGGCATGGTACCTTTATCAAGCTTTCACCTGTGCCGAAACGTCGTCTTATGACATATAGATGTAACGAAGAGTTGCCCCCATTCTGGTGTTGGTCCTTATATGACAACTGCACCATGCCAAAATATATATTCTTCGTTTTTTTGTTGGACTGCTTGTTTCGCCGACGGCTTATATATTTTGACATACATTATGTCATTTTTTCATCACGACATCTACAGTATAATGTTGAAAGTATGGAGGACGCCCAGGGATATCCTGATTAACGGATCCTATTTAACGAGTCATGGGCACGGACAATGCCACTTTGTAAATATGTAAGTGTTTCCAGCAGAAATTGGCCAGAATGTCAGGGTAACCGGATTAAGGGGGTCCGGACTTCTGTGGGTTCACTGTATACATTTACCGAGAATTTGAATCCTTCATGTCAACTTATACCCGTGTATCTCTATTTCATTATAATAGTGACATCGAGGTCATGTACAATCTACCCGGGGGAGCCGGCACTGAGTGGTTCTTGAAGGTCTCCGGACTCGTGGAACTTGCTTTTGGCAAAAGTGGTCAGGTGAGCTAAAACAATGTATCATCACTACGTAAATACTTTAATTTGTATTTTTAGGTCAGGTCACAGACTTTACTTGTACACCATGATAGTGTAGCTAAAGGTAGTCATGGCAATCAGTCGCGAGATGCTCGGTGGTCATTTGTATTAGAATGTCCAGTTCCACAAAGCTCACCTGGTTTCACCTGGATGACCATCTTTAGTTTATCAGCACCATACCATTATCACTAAAGTGTACACGACCTGTATAACTTCGAGTCTTCCTTTACTTTAAAACTTTATAACTGCGCCTAACTGTGTTGTAAAACGAATATATTTCTTTACGTTTTTATTTATTTATAAGCATCAAAATCTCTACACTTGTACATAGGAGTCGTAATTCAAAATTGACATACCGTTTTTATTAGTTTCAACAAAATCAGTAATGGTACTCTCGTTTCACTGGAGTTTCTGGTTCATCGATCACTTGATTGTCTGGTTTGTTTTCTGGCTGACGTCGCGTGGCAGGAGCACTGCTGTGATGCGTCAGGCAATAGATACTTACTTTTTAATGCAGGTAAGGATAAGAATTTATGGATGAACAACTTCTTTATTACAATTAAGAGCGACGTTTCGGTGTAGGTTCTAACACAGTTATCAAACAAGTAATATACACTCTGTATATCCCTTGCTTGATAACGGTGTTAGAACCTACACCGAAACGTCGCTCTTAATTGTAATAAAGAAGTTGCTCATCCATAAATTCTAATCCTTACTTTGTACTCCAACTTCTAAATGCCTATCAAAGAAGCTTTATAATGCAAATTGTATAAATGGCGTGTGCTACCGGTAGGGCAGGATATGCTTACCCGTTTCGCGAACCTGGTGTCATCACTGATTTTCGGTCCATTTATATAATTTCCAATTCTATTTGCCCTTTACGCCAAGTGGAATCTGTTTCGGTAGAAAACCTAGGATGCTTAATCTCTTGCATTGCCAATTTATCTTCCACATCAAGCGGGAATGCGTGGTATAACTGAAGTATTTGTTAACTGTTTGATTAGCGTTCTAGAAGTTGATGAGAAAATAGAGAAACGTGCAACTGTATGGATAGCAACTTCTGGATTATTGCACTTAGCTACGTTTCGATTTAGATTTTTACACGTCATCAAGCTGAAATGCTTGATAAGTTTGTAGGAACGTCGCTAAAAGTTGAGAAAAACAGAACCGAAATATTATTCTGAGCGGCGTTCAAGGCTAACGACAAGGTCTGAGATGTCTGGTTTCTGTGTTACTGGCAGTTCAGAATGTACTGGATGATGTTAAGGCTAACGACAAGGTCTGAGATGTCTGGTTTCTGTGTTACAGGCAGTTCAGAATGTACTGGATGGTGCTAAGGCTAACGACAAGGTCTGAGATGTCTGGTTTCTGTGTTACAGGCAGTTTAGAATGTACTGGATGGTGTTAATGCTAACGACAAGGTCTGAGATGTCTGATTTCTGTGTTACAGGCAGTTCAGAATGTACTGGATGGTGTTAAGGCTAACGACAAGGTCTGAGATGTCTGGTTTCTGTGTTACAGGCAGTTCAGAATGTACTGGATGGTGTTAAGGCTAACGACAAGGTCTGAGATGTCTGGTTTCTGTGTTACAGGCAGTTCAGAATGTACTGGATGGTGCTAAGGCTAACGACAAGGTCTGAGATGTCTGGTTTCTGTGTTACAGGCAGTTTAGAATGTACTGGATGGTGTTAAGGCTAACGACAAGGTCTGAGATGTCTGGTTTCTGTGTTACAGGCAGTTCAGAATGTACTGGATGGTGTTAAGGCTAACGACAAGGTCTGAGATGTCTGGTTTCTGTGTTACTGGCAGCTCAGAATGTACTGGATGGTGTTAAGGCTAACGACAAGATCTGAGATGTCTGGTTTCTGTGTTACAGGCAGCTCAGAATGTACTGGATGGTGTTAAGGCTAACGACAAGGTCTGAGATGTCTGGTTTCTGTGTTACAGGCAGTTTAGAATGTACTGGGTGGTGTTAAGGCTACCGACAAGGTCTGAGATGTCTGGTTTCTGTGTTACAGGCAGTTCAGAATGTCCTGGATGGTGTTAAGGCTAACGACAAGGTCTGAGATGTCTGGTTTCTGTGTTACAGGCAGTTCAGAATGTCCTGGATGGTGCTAAGGCTAACGACAAGGTCTGAGATGTCTGGTTTCTGTGTTACAGGCAGTTCAGAATGTACTGGATGGTGCTAAGGCTAACGACAAGGCCAAGATGGCATCCGGCTTTACTGACTTGACGGCTGCAATTGGCAACATGCAGACTACCTTGGCAAGGATGAACGGTGAGTTACTACCTCCACGAAAAGCCATTGTTACGATATAATGATGATGGTGATGATGATGATGACGATAATAATGACTATAATAATAATAATAATAATAATAATAATAATAATAATATAAAATTAGACATTTATATAACGCCTTTTCGAAACTTGTGCTCAAAAGTACTTTCAGTCATAGTCTTATGCAAACAGATAGGTTTTGAGCTGTGTGTTGAATGAGTATCGTTTAGTGGTTATTTAATACAATGAAAACGTAAAATACATCACGAGAATGGAAAAGGTGGACATCTTTGAACGTTTGGGCCGAGACATTAATATCCCATAATATTTTCAACTCTACTTTGCCTTTTAGCCCTATGGAATCTGTTACGTGGCGGATTATCGAAACTGATTATTCTCTTGCGTGGATGCTTAAATATATTTACTTAAGTAAACTTACAACAGTCGCAGGGACACGATCATTTGTTTTGTGATTACTATATCATAAACTGACCATATTTATTAGACGTCTCGGCCAGTTACACAAAGCTTTCTTGGACCAAGACTGTCATAATGTAAGTATATGCGAAGTATAGGTGAAACGACAGCCTGAGAAAGTTATGTGTGTCGCGGCTCTAGTCTGTTATTGTTATTTGAGGTAAGGTAAGGTGAAATAGAGTTTAACGTCGTGTCAAAGACCCTTTCACTCACACACCGACATGCATCTTTCATCAGACGTCCGGGGGTTAAATAATACAGTTCAGTTAGACAATAAAACATGTCTTTCTTAGTTTGCTACGAGAATATGCTCTGTTAATGGCGTTCAAATAACTAAAACACGGCCAAATAACAACCAAAGTACAAGTAACAAGATGAGAAATATTTGATAGGCCATAAAGGTTCATTTATCCAACAGAGCGGATCAATGGTAATTACAGGCAAGTTCAATTCCACGGCTTCGAGAAACGTACTGGCTTCTGTGTGCCCAATATTTCGCTATATTGCGTTGACTGTAGTAAAAACTAACATTTATTTCCTCACAATTATTTTCAGAGAATTTGACGCCTGAGCATTTCTACAACGGTGTGCGGCCATTCCTTAACGGGTAGGTGAACTAATAATGATTAATATTTTGGCTCAAACACAGCCTAGTGGTTAAAGCGTTCACTCGTCACGCCAAAGGTCCGGGTTCAATTCCCGACATGGGTACAATGTGTGAAGCCTATTTCTGGTGTCCTCCGCCGTGATATTGCTAGAATATTGCTGAAAGCGGCGTTAAACCATACTCACTCACTCACAGTATCTTAAGCGACATCATGGCATGGCTCGATCGTTTTATTACCGTCTTCGTCATGCTTGTGGTTTTGCCTCAGAGCTCCATCCATTGTACGACCCAGTATATGTAGAGGGCGTCATGGAAGAACGTTAAGTACAAAAGTCTTCGGAACGGGCCTGTATACAGCCTCAGACGTATACAACAAACATAACCTTGTCCTTTTTGATAGATCCAACTAAAGCATTTATATGATCGAATTCACTGTCACATTTGACACTAACATAAACATGGCAAATATGCGGGCCTCGCTCACGAAATGTCACGATTGCATCCCAAGTACCAAGTTGTAAGACTCCTCATTGTTCTCGGTGCCTTGGACCTCCCAGTCTGTTGACTGACATCGGGAGAGTCCCCGGGTTTGTTGCAAGGAACACAGCCCTTCTGATTAATCTGGTTAATGCAGGAGGCTGCAGTGTTGGGGAGTCTTCACATTCTCCGAAAAGTTCTCGGTGGGTTTGACCAGGCAGCATTTCCTGGGAGAAGTCCCATTCATTGTCTGGGCTGCGTGTAGAGGGGGCAAGGGCCCTGAGCTGATGATGAGCCAAACCTGCCAGGATCACCCAAACCCTCTTTGCTGCATTTTTTATATTTATCTGTATCATAATTTACCTCCAGGTTTGGGGGACCAGCCAGTCCTATCAGTGGAGGACTTGTATATGAAGGTGTATCAGACAAGCCTGTGACGGTACGTAACAGTTTGACCCATCTGGAATATTACCTCAAATGATGAAAAAAATGACCAAATATTTCAGTGTTATGCTGTATTATTCTACGCCAAAACATGAATACTTTGTACTAATGAATGCTTAATTTCAAGTAACTGTCACTTTGTCTAACATATATAGTATTTAATTTACACTTCTTTAGAGAAATCATTATAACATACGTGTGGCGTATGAGCTAGTGGCCATCATGAATTATGAAGCAGTCTATTTATGCAACTTGGTCCTGGACGAGAGGTGAAATGGGATTTAACGTCGCGTCCAAGATTATTGCACTTTTATAGCGACGTGCTTGTACGTGTGTGTGTGTGGCTGCTTGTACCAGTCCGGACTGATGCCGATTTATAGTGCTAGCTCACTGAGATACCATGCCGCAGTTTAACATGAATACCCCACTCAGACACAGTTCACTCACTCCCAGCCGACAATCCTTGTTTTAGCCCCTTAATGCCGAGCGTCAGACAGGGTAACAACAAGTACCATCTTTTAACGTCTTTTGGTGTGACGCGTCCGGGGATCGAACCCCGGACCTTCCAATCTCCAATCTCTACCGCTAGACCACGGAGGCGGTCACTTGGTCCCGGAGGTCTGATAATTATGGGAATGACAATGGTGATACCATTAATTGCGAATTATTGTTGATAAATGTGTGACTTTTTTCCCACAATGATTTATTGTATTCTGTTAGTATCTATGGTGTGCGTATGATATTGAACATTCAGGGGCGATCGGGTAGCCTAGTGGTTAAAGCGTTTGCTCGTCACGCCGAAGACCCAGGTTCGATTCCCGACATGGGTGCAATGTGTGGAGCCCATTTGTTGTGTCCCCTGCCGTGATATTGCTGGAATATTGTAAAAGCGGCGTAAAACCTCACTCACTCACTAGTGAACATTTGGGCACCAGGCACGACGTCAGTCAAGATCCGATAGGATCCGGAGGCGTCCATGATTAATATCGCCATGGATAACGAAGAAGTTTCTTTTCTGACAGATGATCGGCGGCAGTGCAGCTCAGAGCAGTACCATGCAGGTCCTTGACGGCCTCCTGGGCATCACACATTCCCCAGGTCAGTTGTGTCTCAACATCCATCAATGTGTCTCATTTATAAACCTGTGTCCCAGAACGCATCTATGTTGATGTGTTCCAAATCGGTAATTGGGATTTGTCTTGCGTGTGTGATCACTGTGACGTATTTGAAAAACCGATGTTAAAATTACCACGATTCTTTGAAAATTCTTTGATTCCAGAAAAGCAGGCCTTCTTGGACGAAATCAGGAACTACATGCCTCCCTCCCACAAACAAATGCTGGCTGATTTGACGAATATGCCGCGCAAGGTACCTCAAGTTGGTAAGATGAACTTCAGTATATTGTTTATGTCTCCTGTAAAAAAGTTTTTGAGTGGAACTATTTCTATGTACACTCATGACCTTTTCTTTTAAATTGCAGTGGCAGAGACCAAGGATGCCAATCTCACCAAAGCATTCAACGGCTGCGTTGCCGCTTTCGTCCAGTACCGTAGTTATCACATACAGGTCGTAACAAAGTAGGTATATCATGTGTTATCACATACAGGTCGTAACAAAGTAGGTGTATCATGTGTTATCACATACAGGTCGTAACAAAGTAGGTATATCATGTGTTATCACATATAGGTCGTAACAAAGTAGGTATATCATGAGCTATCACATACAGGACATAAAAAGGTAGATATTGATAGCAAGAATTAACACATACCTGTCGTAATAAAGTAGGTAGATCATGCGTTACCACATACAGATCGTAACAAAGTAGGTATATCATGAGATATCAAATACGGGTCGTAACGAAGTAGGTATAGCATGAATTATCACATACAGGTCGTAACAAAGTAGGTATATCATGATTTATCAGATACAGGTCGTAACAAAGTAGGTGTGTCAAATGTTATCCCAAACAGGTCGTAACAAAGTAGGTGTATGATGTATTATCACCGACAGGTCGTAACAAAGTAGGTGTATCATGTGTTTTCACATACAGGTCGTAACAAAGTAGGTATAGCATGTGTTAGGTATATCACAGGTCGTAGAAAAGTAGGTAGATCGCGTGTTATCACATACAGGTCGTACGAAAGTAGGTAGATTATGTGTTATCACATAGAGGTAGTAACAAAGTAGGTATAGCATGTGTTAGGTATATCACAGGTCGTAACAAAGTAGGTATATCATGAGATATCAAATACGGGTCGTAACAAAGCAGGTATATCATGAGATATCACATACAGGTCGTAACAAAGTAGGTATATCATGATTTATCAGATACAGGTCGTAACAAAGCAGGTGTATCATGTGTTATCACAAACAGGTCGTAACAAAGTAGGTGTATCATGTCTTATCACCGACAGGTCGTAACAAAGTAGGTGTATAATGTGTTATCACATACCGGTCGTAGCGAAGTAGGTATATCATGTGTTATCACATACAGGTCGTAA
Organism: Haliotis rufescens; assembly: GCF_023055435.1. Lineage (NCBI taxonomy): Eukaryota > Metazoa > Mollusca > Gastropoda > Lepetellida > Haliotidae > Haliotis > Haliotis rufescens. The sequence goes on along the minus strand of NW_025964001.1, from coordinate 63,602,967 downwards.
CGAAGTAGGAATATCATGTGTTATCATACAGGTCGTAGTAAAGTAGGTATATCATGCGTTATCACATAAGATCGTAACAAAGTAGGTATATCATAAGTTATCACATACAGGTCGTAACAAAGGTATATCGTGAGATATCAAATATAGGGTCATAACGAAGTAGGTGCACCATGTGTTATCACAAACAGGTCGTAACAAAGTAGGTGTGTCATGTCTTATCACAGACAGGTCGTAAACAAAGTAGGTATACCATGATTTATCAGATGTAGGTCGTAACGAAGTAGGTATATGTAGGTATCTGTAGGTAAAACAGATCGTAAATAAGTTGGAATATTATGAGTCATTGGAGAGGCAGGATCCATGAAGCGTTCGTAGCTCTACGATATTCGTAAGCCTATGATAAAGTATATTGCTACGATAGCTCGTAACGCTACGAACGCTTTGTGGATCGCGCAACGCTAGGTGGAATTGAACACGGGTCTCCTGCGTTTTAACTACCATGCCACCCTGCCTCGATTTCAGTCTCTGGTTATCTCCCAAAACGAGGCTTTTATTACCGTGGTTTTTGGCGTCAAGTGGTTTTCTACCCTCATCTTTAGAAAAAGGTGTAGACAAACAAACATCGAATTGTGCCGTGTGCAACTAGACAAGCCAACTGTGACGTATTTAGATCACGTGTTACTAGGTCTTCCAGCCTTTGGCTCTTGATCGATGGTGTTCTTTAACATGTTTTCTATGCCTGTAGGTACATCGTGACAGCATCAAAGTCAGACTCTCCCAAGAGTCTCGCTTATAAGGACACCGGTAAATCAGGTGAGGGATATATTTTTATACAGTAAAGTACGGTTATAACGAACTTAAAGGGACTACTAATTTTAGTTCGTTATAACCGTAGTTCGTTATAAGCATAAATACAGCATAACTACAGCAAATAGTCGGGACCAAAAAAGTAAGTTCGTTATATCCGTCAGTTCGTTATAAGCGTGTTCGTTATAACCGTAGTTTACTGTATTCTTGTCTTTATTATGTGTCAAATGTTATGGGGAATATTTTTATGAACGTTATCGGATGTTCTATACAGTAAAAAAATATAATGTTGAGTCATTATCAATATTTCCTAGTTTCTAAAAACATGGAATAGGAACATAAAATGGGTTTATGGCTGCATTGTAACCCATTCAGAGATTTTGTGAAAGATTTTAAGGTTTCAGAATTTAGCTCATCTGGGATATTTATATGTCTATTTTTATTTTTAATCACCGTATTATACTTTCAAAATGCGAGATGTGTTTGATAGAGTGAGTGAGTGAGTGAGTTGTGTTTAACGCCGCTTCTTAAGAGTATTCCAGTTATACCACGGCGTGTCAGCTTAATGTGGGAGGAAAGCCCCAAGTGATACATTTTAAGACGTTTACCACTTCGGTGAAACCCACGAGCACGGGCATGGTGCCGACAAACCTCGAAACATAATCGGGGCGAACCGGGATTCGAACCCACAACCATAGGTTTCTGGCGTGCCCAAGGGACGCAACTCTGCACAGCGAATCGCGTTACTTTGTCTTTGAGTACAGTATAGTCTTATTGATAAAGAGGATATTTCATGTTCTCTCATAGAATGTCGGTGGTGTGTGTGTGTGTGTGTGTGTGTGTGTGTGTGTGTGTGTGTGTGTGTGTGTGTGTGTGTGTGTGTGTGTGTGTGTGTGTGCGCGCGTGCGTGTGTGTGGAGGAGGGGGGGGGGGGGGGGGTATTTTCACGAGTGGCGTATTTAAAAATATCTCCTTTTCCCCCGTCACGAGATGAGAGAAACAAAGTATTTCACATGGAATATCCTATTTTTGATATACTTTTTGTGTAGTTGTCCTCATTACAAATGAAAAACCTTGAAATATAAATTCTGCCTTCCTACCTAACACACAGGACCGGTTATTGTTTGCCAAATCTTAAAAATATAAAAAGTGAAAAATAAATATTTTGGGTTACGAAAATTATGTATTATACATATAGATATGATTATATACAAAATCAATATAACAAAAAATAATCTTGCAAAACTACGAGACCGCTGTTGGAAGCGAAAGAATACACGCTGGTCAAGTAACAAGAATGGCGTTTTGCGGAACGATTATTCTTAATTGACGAATAAATGAGAAATTTACAGTTTATAGCGAAACATTTTCAAGAGAATAACGAAAGGTATAGAGCGATATTAACTCCATAAACCACCATCTGTCTTTAGTTTGCCTTGTCAATGTGGAACTAACGTAAAACAGAAGTCAACATGTTGTGTAGGGGCTAGACACTTACAATAAAGGGAGACAATTTGAGGGGAGGTCACTCTTGTATGAAACTAGTTCCGTCAAAGTGTTTTGTACACAGCAGTTAAATATCAATTGTGATATTCACTGCAATGATATATCACTTTCCTCAACTTCGGAAAACTTTTACACTGAAGTACATAATAAATTGTCTTCTTTCAGATCTCATCCCTTTCCTGAAGGAAGTGCGGGATGACACGGAGAAGGTGCAGCAGTGAGGACCGTCTGGATGCTGACAGTGTGCTGAGCGTCTGGTAAGAGTTATAACACAGCAGCATCCACAACTTCACATTCAGGAACTTCATATTCTAATAATAAGAAATTCCTTGAAAAACATATATAGTTTTCCACGTCTGTGTTTATTCCACGTATTTTACTGCTGTAAAAATAACATTTGATAAATTTGATAATTGCGTAATGTTAAGTAATGTTGGTCATTATTAATCTACCTTTAAATAAAAAAACACCCATCTGCACTTTCAAAACATTATTCTCGGGGTGTATGTTGTTATATTTTTTTTTCACATCGCCCACAACGGCCGACTACAGAGACCAAATATATATCATCACCTATGAATTTTTTTATCAAGACCTGGTTAAGTCATTCCTAAAATTGTACGGAAAACGTTCAGAGTACTTCACTAAATATGACATGTCTCTTGGAAACGTGATATACGATTCTATCCCATGCTTTGGCCTTTGAATTGAGTCTTTGAGCTCCTCACTCACTGGCACTGTAAAAAAACAAATAAACACTTGCACTTTTTAACTGAAAATTGTGAGAGTGGCATGTGCTACATTTAGAACAGGACACACTTACCCTTTTCGAAAACACCTGGTATCACTAATTACTTTCAGTGATCCATTGATTTTCCTTATTATTTTGCCTTTTACGCCCTTCGGCAGATAATCGAGACTGGTGACTCCCTGGAATTGATGTTCTGAATCACCATTTTCAGCTTTCCTGGCCTCATTGGTGTTGGAAGACGGCAGCAGTAACAGCATCACTGGCCACCACTCTGTTGTCTGTTTTGTCACACTAAGGACGCCATATTGGCGGTACCTTCATAACGCCAGTGCGAGGACGCCAGCGTGCCATGGATTAAGTTCTGTATTAGTTCCTTGTGTTAGCAGGCATAATAGACCGTGTTTTGAAAGGCTGCAGCTCTTTCTGATGCCAATGCTGCTATAGAGCTTCTCATACGATGAGTTGTGAAAACTGACAATGCATTGTGTAATAAAAGCTGGAAGTTATTTATTGTGTAATGCCTTCATTGATAAGTTGTTTGAGCATGAGTTTGTTTGTTTGTTTGTTTGTTGTTTAACGCCGCACTAAGCAATATTCCAGCTATATGACGGCGGTCTGTAAATAATCAAGTCTGGACCAGACAATCCAACTGACATCATGAGCATCGATCCATGCAATTGAGATACGATGACATGCATCAACCAAGTCAGTGAGCCTGACCACCCGATCCCGTTAGTCCCCTCTCACGACAAACATAGTCGCTTGTTTTGTAGTGGGGGAATTAGTGGGGGTTTTCACCGGCTCTGGCATTATTACACACGTGACGTTTACTCCTTGATTTTGACAGACCAGTGTTCACAGTTAATATGAAACTGGGATTTGAAACCACAATCAGCGGATCCTGGAACGACTAAAGGGCACAACTCTGCACACTCCAGTCCAGCTTAGTATTTTAGGGAACACATTATACTAAATATAAACACATAAATAGACACAGCACCACCTTTTGCAACATTGCAGCCATAAAGTAGTTTTGAACATCAAAACTTGGCTTCACACATCGTATGTTCCCGTGCAGGGAATCGAACCTTGATCTTTGGCGTGCCGAGCTAATGCTTTTACCACTAGCCTACCTCCCGGGAATATATAGTTATGTATTAACCATAAATGTATTATTTATTAAACCCATAATATCTTTCACATATCAAATAATTCTCTTTCGAAAACAAAGTGATGGCGTTAAGATCTTCAAGTACGTTAGCAGAGATGTCCACCATATTGAACCTGTATTACAATAACATGAAAGCCTCCAAAAATACAATGTGAACACCAGTACCTACAGTATCAAAAGCGAACACCCTCAGAAATACACATGGTGAGGTGAGGTGAGGTGAAATGGGGTTTAACGTCGCGTCCAAGATTATTGCATTTATATAGCGACGTGCATGCACGTGTGTGTGTGTGTTTGTGTGGCTGCTTGTACTAGTCCAGGCTGATGCCGATTTATAGTGCTAGCTCACTGAGATACCATGCCGCAGTTTAACATGAATACCCCACTCAGACACAGTATACTGACTCCGAGCCGACCAGTCCTTGTTTTAGCACCTTAATGCCGAGCGCAAGACAGGGTAACAACAAATACCGTCATTAAACGTCTTTTGGTATGACGCGGCCGGGGATCGAACCCCGGACCTTCCGCTCTCCGGGCGGACGCTCTACCACTAGACCACGGAGGCGGTCAAATACACATGGAGGAGAGACATGTAATCAAAACATGAAGGCCCAGAATACGGTACTCTGTGAACTTATTGCGTATCATAAAATAGTGGCCGTAACATCTTCCCGGGGCAAGGGCGTTAACTGACTATCAAAGTCGAGTTTCCGCCCTGCCGAACTACAGGAATTTCGATCGTAGCGCCATGAGTGGCTATTACGAGTTGTGTCCCTTCTATGTATGTCCTTCCTATTGACCAATCAGATTCCATCACTCATATCACTTGCATTTGCTTCAAACAAAATGACGGCGCCCAATCAAGACGGGCTGATCGATAATCAAAATCTTTATTGTAATAAAACGGGTCATACCCCGCGAAGTGCATCAAATCACGTGAGCACCTTGATTAAAAATATGAAAAGATTTGGGAAATATCTGTCGACGCCCCACCTGACGTTGAAATCCATGTTGTTTACGATTAGACTATGCATCGTCCAGCTAAAAAGTAACTCCGGAATCCCAGCCTAGTTTGGCAAGGATGGAAACTGGACTTTTACAGATATTTTATCCACCACACCCACCCACACGCACGCACACACGCATACACTGACGCACAGACAGGCACAGACAGGCACACACAGGCGCGCGCACGCACGCACACACACACACACACACCCCACACCCACACACCCACACCCCCTCACACACACACACTGACACAAAAACTGACACACACACAAACACTGACTCACACTGACACACACACACACTGACACACACACACACACACACACACACACACACACACACACACACACACACACACACACACACGGTTATCGGTCGGTTATAATCTCAGAAGAAACTTGTGAACATCATCTACTACAAGGACTATTTTAAGACCGTGTTTCTTACTTAACGGTGACATACGTGAATTATCGGGATTATTCGAACCGAGACTGGCGGAGCCTGGAGCGGTTGAGGTATGTAAATGTTCTCGACAACAAGCCATCAATTACTATGACGTTCGGACTATCTAAAGTAACCCATTGAATCAATCGGCGTGGAGAGCTGACTTCCCTGAGCCTGGTTCGACTATGTACGTGTAGAATAATGCACGTACGAGGGTTTTTATGATATATTTTTTTAATTATAGGGTTTGATATTTGATATTAGGGTTTGAAACATCATAAGAACCCGAGGGGAAGTGTTTTATATAACTTATAAACCGAAAACATTTATCAACATTTTCATGTGTCAACCATACTTTCCATGAACCTTAAGAAACGGGTGTAAAATAGCTGTGGCTGGCGTACGGTTCTTGACACAGACATTCTTTAAAGCACTGTGATTTATCAGCGCCTCTGGAGGCTAGTGATAACTCACTGGGCTACAGAAACCACATTCAACCACAATTCCTATCATACGCCGAAGAATCGCATATTAGTATCCCCCGAACCTGCGAAGTATGGTACACTTTCTCACATTAAGCATAATGTGTTTGTTTGTTGTTTAACGCCACACTCAGCAACATTCCAGCTATATGACGACGGCCAGTAAATAATCGAGACTGGTCCAGATGATCCAGTGATTGACATCATGAGCATGAACCAATTCAAACATTTGGGATACGATGACATAAAATCAGCCAAGTCATCAAGTCTGATCCCGTTAGTCGCATCTTACAAGCAGCATAAGTTGCTAGGGACCTGTTCTAACCGGATCCCCACAAGGGGATTACCCTACTTACAAGCTCTCAACAATGACCGACAAGTGGCTCCAATCCGCATTAAGTTCTATACTGACCGGGGACACGGGTGGCCCAGTCGTCTAAGGCGCCGCGATTCGCTGTGCAGAAACCTATGATTGTGGGTTCGAATTCCGGTTCGCCCCGATTATGTTTCTAGGTTTTTCAGCACCATACCCGTGCTCGTGGATTTCACCGAATTGTAAAACGTCTGAGACCTGCATCACTTCGGGCTTTCCTCCCACACTAAGCTGACACGCCGTGATGTAACTGGAATACTGTTAAAAGCGGCGTTAAACTCACTCACTCATTGGAATGCCCATGAGGTTTCTTAAAAGTGTTTATGCGTTTGTTATTTATTAATAACAGAAAAGAGATCAGATTTTGTGAAGATAAAGTTTTTGTCAACTTATACCCGTAGACGGTATGATATTTGATCTGAACCCGTCAATGACAACACATCTTCTAAAACATTCAGAAGATGAAAGCAAAATAATCTCATAATAATCATATTTCTCAAACAATCATGGTTACAGAGTTCAAGGCCTTAAAAAGCTTTCAATATATTTTATAGTAGACATGTGGAGGACATTTCCAAATATGACGCATCGGTGACCAAAATGATGTACGATGCAATTCCCTATTTTTACCATCTTCCCGAGGCAAGAGAGTTAACTGACTTTAAAGTCCAGTTTCAACTCTTGCTGAACTGGCATGGAATTCCTGGGCTCGATCGTAGCGCCACCAGTGGTTATTACAAGTTATGTCCATTCTATGCCTCTCCTATGGACGAATCAGATTCCACTTCTCGTACCACTTGCATTTGTTTCAAACGAAATGGCGGCGCCCAGTCAAGACGATCTGATCGATAATGAAGACCTATATTGTGATAAAACGGGTCTTACATCACGAAGTGCATCAAATCACGCGAACACTTTGATTAAAAACATGAAATGATTTGAAAAATATCTGTTGACAACGAGTTGGCGGTGCACATGTTTTGCAAATCCTGCAATCGACCGAAATCTGCACGACAGTTTGCGAACCGGTTTTCGATTTCGGTGTGCGATTTTGATTTGACTATGCATAGACTCGTTAGTACAGCCAATATGTAACTCCATAATACCAGCCTAGTTCGGCAACTGTGGAAACTGGACTTTTATAGTCAGTTAACTCTCTTGCCTGGGGAAGATGTATTTTGACTTGTACCATACATGTATGTTCCCTGTCTTTTTAGATGAACATTTAATTTGTGTTTCTGTCGGGTGCCACAAGTGGGGCAGGATATGCTCACTTTTTCCTGAACTGAGAATATCATCAGTATTTGATAGTGATTCATAAACCTATGTTTATGATATAGTCGGAATCGTACAATCGACAAATGATTATGGAATTTTTGCTTGTCGGTACCCATAAGTAAATCTTTGATATAGTCACGTGACGATATAATTATATATATATGATGAACTGATGAATTTAGATACATTCAAATCAAGGCAACTTGATACGATCTAGCCGTTGAGAAGAAATAATAAATAATTCCTATCAACACGTGTTAGACAAACGTGTTGAAATGATGGCCATGGTCAGGATACAAATGTCCTTGAATCCTATGACGCCCTAAGTCAAATAAGAAATTACTACATGTACGTCTGAAGGAATGTGTGCATGACAACATTAATCAGGTTATAAAACAACTGTGTGCTATTAAGCTGTCATCCCCGTTTGGTCAAGGAATAAAATGCGTTTATTAGGACATAAACATTCTGTGTGTCTTCAATGTTGTGAATAATATGCTGATCTTGGTGGCTGGAATTTTGTATGGTGATGACCTCTATGTCAGCTACAGCTGCGAAAACAGATATTTTGTATGGTGATGACCTTTATGTCAGCTACAGCTGCGATACCAGATATTTGGTATGGTGATGACCTCTATGTCAGCTACAGCTGCGAAACCAGATATTTGGTATGGTGATGACCTCTATGTCAGCTACAGCTGCGATAACAGATATTTTGTATGGTGATGACCTTTATGTCAGCTACAGCTGCGATAACAGATATTTTGTATGGTGATGACCTTTATGTCAGCTACAGCTGCGATACCAGATATTTTGTATGGTGATGACCTCTATGTCAGCTACAGCTGCGATACCAGATATTTGGTATTGTGATGACCTCTATGTCAGCTACAGCTGCGATAACAGATATTTTGTATGGTGATGACCTTTATGTCAGCTACAGCTGCGATAACAGATATTTTGTATGGTGATGACCTTTATGTCAGCTACAGCTGCGATACCAGATATTTTGTATGGTGATGACCTTTATGTCAGCTACAGCTGCGATACCAGATATTTTGTATGGTGATGACCTTTATGTCAGCTACAGCTGCGAAACCAGATATTTGGTATGGTGAATACCTTTATGTCAGCTACAGCTGCGATACCAGATATTTTGTATGGTGATTACCTTTATGTCAGCTACAGCTGCGATACCAGATATTTTGTATGGTGATGACCTTTATGTCAGCTACAGCTGCGAAACCAGATATTTTGTATGGTGATGACCTTTATGTCAGCTACAGCTGCGAAACCAGATATTTTGTATGGTGATGACCTTTATGTCAGCTACAGCTGCGAAAACAGATATTTTGTATGGTGATGACCTTTATGTCAGCTACAGCTGCGATACCAGATATTTTGTATGGTGATGACCTCTATGTCAGCTACAGCTGCGATACCAGATATTTTGTATGGTGATGACCTCTATGTCAGCTACAGCTGCGATACCAGATATTTGGTATGGTGATGACCTCTATGTCAGCTACAGCTGCGATACCAGATATTTTGTATGGTGATGACCTTTATGTCAGCTACAGCTGCGAAACCAGATATTTTGTATGGTGATGACCTCTATGTCAGCTACAGCTGCGAAACCAGATATTTTGTATGGTGATGACCTCTATGTCAGCTACAGCTGCGAAACCAGATATTTTGTATGGTGATGACCTCTATGTCAGCTACAGCTGCAAAAACAGATATTTTGTATGGTGATGACCTCTATGTCAGCTACAGCTGCGATACCAGATATTTTGTATGGTGATGACCTTTATGTCAGCTACAGCTGCGATACCAGATATTTTGTATGGTGATGACCTTTATGTCAGCTACAGCTGCGATACCAGATATTTTGTATGGTGATGACCTTTATGTCAGCTACAGCTGCGAAACCAGATATTTGGTATGGTGAATACCTTTATGTCAGCTACAGCTGCGATACCAGATATTTTGTATGGTGATTACCTTTATGTCAGCTACAGCTGCGATACCAGATATTTTGTATGATGATTACCTTTATGTCAACTACAGCTGCGATACCAGATATTTTGTATGGTGATTACCTTTATGTCAGCTACAGCTGCGATACCAGATATTTTGTATGGTGATGACCTTTATGTCAGCTACAGCTGCGATACCAGATATTTTTGTATGGTGATGACCTTTATGTCAGCTACAGCTGCGAAACCAGATATTTGGTATGGTGAATACCTTTATGTCAGCTACAGCTGCGATACCAGATATTTTGTATGGTGATTACCTTTATGTCAGCTACAGCTGCGATACCAGATATTTTGTATGATGATTACCTTTATGTCAACTACAGCTGCGATACCAGATATTTTGTATGGTGATTACCTTTATGTCAGCTACAGCTGCGATACCAGATATTTTGTATGGTGATTACCTTTATGTCAGCTACAGCTGCGATACCAGATATTTTGTATGGTGATTACCTTTATGTCAGCTACAGTTGCGATACAAGATATTTTGTATGGTGATTACCTTTATGTCAGCTACAGCTGCGATACCAGATATTTTGTATGGTGATTACCTTTATGTCAGCTACAGCTGCGATACCAGATATTTTGTATGGTGATTACCTTTATGTCAGCTACAGCTGCGATACCAGATATTTTGTATGGTGATTACCTTTATGTCAGCTACAGTTGCGATACAAGATATATTTGTTATTAAAACTATGACCCTCAATATATTTTTTTGAACATCATGGCAGAATTTGTTTTTCAAAAGTCTGAAGCATATTTTTTTTATCTAGAATCTCCTTGGACAATCAATCTTTTAGGCAACATCTGTGTAATGTAGATATGTTCTGTGTGATGTAGATGTGTTCTGTGTGATGTACATGTGTCCTGTGTTCTGTAGATGTGTTCTGTGTGATGTAGATGTAATCTGCGTGATGTTGATGTGTTCTGCGTGATGTTGATGTGTTCTGTGTTCTGTAGATGTGTTCTGTGTGATGTAGATGTGTTCTGTGTGATGTAGATGTGTCCTGTGTTCTGTAGATGTTTTCTGTTTGATGTACATGTGTTCTGTGTGATGAAGATGTGTCCTGTGTTCTGTAGATGTGTTCTGTTTGATGTAGATGAGTTCTGTGTGATGAAGATGTGTCCTGTGTTCTGTAGATGTGTCCTGTGTTCTGTAGATGTGTTCTGTGTGATGTAGATGTAATCTGCGTGATGTTGATGTGTTCTGTGTGATGTAGATGTGTTCTGTGTGATATAGGTGTGTTCTGTGTTCTGTAGATGTGTTCTGTGTGATGTAGATGTGTTCTGTGTGACGTAGGTGTGTTCTGTGTGATGTAGTTGTGTTCTGTGTGATAAAAGGGTGTTCTGTGTGACGTAGATGTGTTCTGTGTGATGTAGATGTGTTCTGTGTTACGTAGGTGTGTTCTGTGTGATGTAGGTGTTCTGTGTGGTGTAGGTGTCTTCTGTATGATGTAGGTTTTTTTCTGCGTGATGTAGATGTGTTCTGTGTGATATAGATGTGTTCTGTCTGATATATGTATAAAGTAGATGTGTGATGTAGATGTGTTCTGTGTGTTGTAGATGTGTTCTGTGTGTTGTAGATGTGTTCTGTGTGATGTAGGTGTGTTCTGCGTGATGGAGATGTGTTCTGTTTGATTTAGATGTGTTCTGTATTCTGTAAGTGTGTTCTGTGTGATGTAGGTGTTCTGTGTGATGTGTGTTCTGTGTGATGTAGATGTGTTCTGAGTGATGATGTGTTCTGTGTTATGTAGATGTGTTCTGTTTGATTTAGATGTGTTCTGTATTCTGTAAGTGTGTTCTGTGTGATGTAGGTGTTCTGTGTGATGTGTGTTCTGTGTTATGTAGATGTGTTCTGTGTGATGATGTGTTCTGTGTTATGTAGATGTGTTCTGTTTGATTTAGATGTGTTCTGTATTCTGTAAGTGTGTTCTGTGTGATGTAGGTGTTCTGTGTGATGTGTGTTCTGTGTTATGTAGATGTGTTCTGAGTGATGATGTGTTCTGTGTTATGTAGATGTGTTCTGTTTGATTTAGATGTGTTCTGTATTCTGTAAGTGTGTTCTGTGTGATGTAGGTGTTCTGTGTGATGTGTGTTCTGTGTTATGTAGATGTGTTCTGTGTGATGATGTGTTCTGTGTTATGTAGATGTGTTCTGTTTGATTTAGATGTGTTCTGTATTCTGTAAGTGTGTTCTGTGTGATGTAGGTGTTCTGTGTGATGTGTGTTCTGTGTTATGTAGATGTGTTCTGAGTGATGATGTGTTCTGTGTTATGTAGATGTGTTCTGTTTGATTTAGATGTGTTCTTTATTTTGGAAGTATGTTCTGTGAGATGTAGGTGTTCTGTGTGATGTGTGTTCTGTGTGATAGAGATATGTTGTATGCGAAAAAGACATGTGGTAAAATTATCGCAGTACAATCAGTACATTCCATTCTGCAAATCGTATCTGCACATGTGTTAAAAACGTAAAACTGCAGGTCAAAGGTTATCGTAAATAATTCTTAATCACTGACACAAGATGACACGAGCAATGAAACATTAAAACATATTTAAATTTTAAACGAGATTTCCAGCGTTTATAAAATCAATCCCTGTTTGTCACTGACTATGAAAAATATTACCCGCGTTGGATCAGATGGGTCATGAATAAGTGACCTTGACCCGGTTCAAGGTGACCTAGCTTAATTTGCAATGTACAGCCATTTCCATTCACGCGTGCACCAGACAGCGGGACAGACAGTATGTCTGACTCTATACAACTAACTGACTACCACGTGTCCACAGAAACAGGATTTTTGTTGGAGAAGCCTCAGGTAATATATAGCCTTACCGTTGCAAATACGTCTCGATATCATTGAATAGTAATTGCATAATTTTGTCACAGTAAGTAATGATATGTTTTAATATTCTGAGGATTCTACGAAGGGTAGTGCTGATTTATGCTCGACTCACGCTCTTGTGACTTGCGTAAATTGCCGCTGAAGCATCACGTCTTTTGGTTGCGTTCGGCGAGGTGTTTTTTAAGTGTTCCCGGACAACGCAGAACTAACATTAAGCATTAAGCTTTTGTCGCGGCTGTCTTTGCACGTCAGTTCAGTTCTCAGATATATATTTTAATCATTGAATATCATATCAATATCATGACACTGAACCCGTTTTCAGAACTTAAGAAATTTTAACTGAAGTTTATTCTAATCTTCTCCAGGAATATTTACCAGATTACTTTGAGCCATGGAACCGCCTGGCGAAGTCTATGCCAGACCTGGTAACCAGGCACATGATGCGAGAGGCCGTGAGAGAGGTGGGTCAGTTTTAATGGCGTGTCCGGGGTTGTTGTTTTGTCATAAGCTGAGTAGCTGTGTCAAATACACAGGAGGTAATCTTTGACTGATAAACTAAAACTGCCGACCGCCTCCGTGGTGTAGTGGTAGAGCGTCCGCCCGGAGTGCGGAAGGTCCGGGGTTCGATCCCCGGCCGCGTCATACCAAAAGACGTATAAAGATGGTACTTGTTGTTACCCTGTCTGGCGCTCGGCATTAAGGGGCTAAAACAAGGACTGGTCGGCTCGGAGTCAGTAAACTGTGTGTAGGGTATTCATGTTAAACTGCGGCATGGTATCTCAGTGAGCTAGCACTATAAATCGGCATCAGTGCGGACTAGTACAAGCCACACACAAACACACACACGTACATGCAGTCGCTGTATAAGTGCAATAATCTTGGATGCGACGTTAAAGACTTCACCTCACCTCACCCCCCCCCCCCCCCCCCCCCCCCACACACACACACACACACGCACCAACTGTGTTGCAAAATGAATATATGTCTTACACGGAGAATCTCTGCACTCAGCAGACGCACCTCAAAATTAACAGACCGTTTTTATTAGTTTCATCAAAATCAGTAGATGCACCAGTGTCACTGGATTGTCTGGTCTATCGCTCACTTGATTGTCTGCTTTGTTTACATTCCGCCGTCGCTTGGCAGGAGTGCTGCTGTACGGCGTCAGGCTATAAATACTTACTTTTTTATGAATGTGTGAATGGCAGAACATTCTTTCCCTTTCCGCGAACATCTTTCATCACAGATTTTCGGGGGTCCATTCATATATTGATAACAGCTGTTTTGCCTTTTATTCCCTCGTATTTCCGTTTCATATTTACAAATTATATTTTGAATAATATTGATCTACAGGACACGATATAAGGTCTCGTACTGACCATTAGGAATTTCCAAATCTTACAGTTGGAAAAAAACCGTTGGAAATAATTTTTTGACCAGCTGTTGCACGTACACTTGACAATGTTGGACTATACCAGGACGAAGTACGCAAGTAGTTCTAAAATGAGTTAAATAGACTCATGTTTCGAAGTTCAACACGACACCTAACTATAAACTGTCGGACAAAAGACAGGACATGTATACATAAAAATGTTATATTTTGCACATATTTCACCTTCCACTTAATCCGGGGTTTTAAGTCCAAAACATATTGTTTTTCATCACGGGATCTAAAAGGTGTTTGCTGATTTCTTAAAAGCTGCAGATGTTTTGTTCTGGAAAACAATTGTGTGACGTTCTGAAACAAGTGTGTGATTTCATCTCAATATAGATCCCTCATATTCAAGTTAAAAGTATCACTGTCGTTGTTTCAGATGCCCCTGTTAGATCACTCCAAGTTGGCCGGGTACCGTCAGAAGCGGTTGGCCCACCTGCAGTTGGTTCTCATAACATCCGGGTACATGTGGCAGGAGGGGGATGCAGGAGTAGTAGAGGTAGGCCACCTTTAAATTGTTGTGACTCTTATTATGTAGCCGGGACTGTCGGGTAGCCTAGTGGTTAAAGCGTTCTCTCGTCACGCCGAAGACCCGGGTTCGATTCCAGTCATGGGTAAAGTGTGTGAAGCCCATTGCTGGTGTCCCCCGCCGTGATATGTACTTGTATGTCTGGCGTCCACATGAAAGTGTTATTTTGTCATTATGACGTCGTACCTCTATGTCTAGCGTCTACATGAAAGTGTTATTCTGTCATTATGACATGGTACTTGTATGTCTAGCGTCTACATGAAAGTGTTATTTTGTCATTATGACATGGTACTTGTATGTCTAGCGACTACATGAAAGTGTTATTTTGTCATTATGACATGGTACTTGTATGTCTAGCGTCTACATGAAAGTGTTATTCTGTCATTATGACGTGGTACTTGTATGTCTAGCGTCTACATGAAAGTGTTATTTTGTCATTATGACATGGTACTTGTATGTCTAGCGTCTACATGAAAGTGTTATTCTGTCATTATGACGTGGTACTTGTATGTCTAGCGTCTACATGAAAGTGTTATTTTGTCATTATGACGTGGTACCTCTATGTCTAGCGTCTACATGAAAGTGTTATTTTGTCATTATGACATGGTACTTGTATGTCTAGCGACTACATGAAAGTGTTATTTTGTCATTATGACATGGTACTTGTATGTCTAGCGTCTACATGAAAGTGTTATTCTGTCATTATGACGTGGTACTTGTATGTCTAGCGTCTACATGAAAGTGTTATTTTGTCATTATGACATGGTACTTGTATGTCTAGCGTCTACATGAAAGTGTTATTCTGTCATTATGACGTGGTACTTGTATGTCTAGCGTCTACATGAAAGTGTTATTTTGTCATTATGACGTGGTACCTCTATGTCTAGCGTCTACATGAAAGTGTTATTCTGTCATTATGACATGGGACTTGTATGTCTAGCGTCTACATGAAAGTGTTATTCTGTCATTATGACGTGGTACTTGTATGTCTAGCGTCTACATGAAAGTGTTATTCTGTCATTATGACGTGGTACTTGTATGTCTAGCGTCTACATGAAAGTGTTATTCTGTCATTATGACGTGGTACTTGTATGTCTAGCGACTACCTGAAAGTGTTATTTTGTCATTATGACGCGGTACCTCTATGTCTAGCGACTACCTGAAAGTGTTATTTTGTCATTATGACATGGTACTTGTATGTCTAGCGACTACATGAAAGTGTTATTTTGTCATTATGACATGGTACTTGTATGTCTAGCGTCTACATGAAAGTGTTATTCTGTCATTATGACGTGGTACTTGTATGTCTAGCGTCTACATGAAAGTGTTATTCTGTCATTATGACGTGGTACTTGTATGTCTAGCGACTACCTGAAAGTGTTATTTTGTCATTATGACGCGGTACCTCTATGTCTAGCGACTACATGAAAGTGTTATTTTGTCATTATGACGTGGTACCTCTATGTCTAGCGACTACATGAAAGTGTTATTTTGTCATTATGACATGGTACTTGTATGTCTAGCGTCTACATGAAAGTGTTATTCTGTCATTATGACGTGGTACTTGTATGTCTAGCGTCTACATGAAAGTGTTATTTTGTCATTATGACATGGTACTTGTATGTCTAGCGTCTACATGAAAGTGTTATTCTGTCATTATGACGTGGTACTTGTATGTCTAGCGTCTACATGAAAGTGTTATTTTGTCATTATGACGTGGTACCTCTATGTCTAGCGTCTACATGAAAGTGTTATTCTGTCATTATGACATGGGACTTGTATGTCTAGCGTCTACATGAAAGTGTTATTCTGTCATTATGACGTGGTACTTGTATGTCTAGCGTCTACATGAAAGTGTTATTCTGTCATTATGACGTGGTACTTGTATGTCTAGCGTCTACATGAAAGTGTTATTTTGTCATTATGACGTGGTACTTGTATGTCTAGCGTCTACATGAAAGTGTTATTTTGTCATTATGACATGGTACTTGTATGTCTAGCGACTACATGAAAGTGTTATTTTGTCATTATGACGTGGTACCTCTATGTCTAGCGTCTACATGAAAGTGTTATTTTGTCATTATGACGTGGTACTTGTATGTCTAGCGTCTACATGAAAGTGTTATTTTGTCATTATGACATGGTACTTGTATGTCTAGCGACTACATGAAAGTGTTATTTTGTCATTATGACGTGGTACCTCTATGTCTAGCGTCTACATGAAAGTGTTATTCTGTCATTATGACGTGGTACTTGTATGTCTGGCGTCCACATGAAAGTGTTATTTTGTCATTATGACGTGGTATCTCTATGTCTAGCGTCTACCTGAAAGTGTTATTCTGTCATTATGACGTGGTACTTGTATGTCTAGCGTCTACATGAAAGTGTTATTTTGTCATTATGACGTGGTATCTCTATGTCTAGCGTCTACCTGAAAGTGTTATTCTGTCATTATGACGTCGTACCTCTATGTCTAGCGACTTCCTGAAAGTGTTATTTTGTCATTATGGCGTCGTACTTGTATGTCTAGCGACTACATAAAAGTGTTATTTTGTCATTATGACGTGGTACCTCTATGTCTAGCGACTACATAAAAGTGTTATTTTGTCATTATGACGTCGTACTTGTATGTCTAGCGACTACATAAAAGTGTTATTTTGTCATTATGACGTGGTACTTGTATGTCTGGCGTCCACATAAAAGTGTTATTTTGTCATTATGACGTGGTACTTGTATGTCTAGCGTCTACATAAAAGTGTTATTTTGTCATTATGACATGGTACTTGTATGTCTAGCGTCTACCTGAAAGTGTTATTTTGTCATTATGACGTGGTACTTGTATGTCTAGCGACTACCTGAAAGTGTTATTTTGTCATTATGACGCGGTACCTCTATGTCTAGCGTCTACCTGAAAGTGTTATTCTGTCATTATGACGTGGTACTTGTATGTCTGGCGTCCACATGAAAGTGTTATTTTGTCATTATGACGCGGTACCTCTATGTCTAGCGTCTACCTGAAAGTGTTATTCTGTCATTATGACGTGGTACTTGTATGTCTGGCGTCCACATGAAAGTGTTATTTTGTCATTATGACATGGTACTTGTATGTCTAGCGACTACCTGAAAGTGTTATTTTGTCATTATGACGCGGTACCTCTATGTCTAGCGTCTACCTGAAAGTGTTATTCTGTCATTATGACGTCGTACCTCTATGTCTAGCGACTTCCTGAAAGTGTTATTTTGTCATTATGACGTCGTACTTGTATGTCTAGCGACTACATGAAAGTGTTATTCTGTCATTATGACGTGGCACCTCTATGTCTAGCGTCTACATGAAAGTGTTATTCTGTCATTATGACATGGTACTTGTATGTCTAGCGACTACCTGAAAGTGTTATTTTGTCATTATGACGCGGTACCTCTATGTCTAGCGTCTACCTGAAAGTGTTATTTTGTCATTATGACGTCGTACCTCTATGTCTAGCGACTTCCTGAAAGTGTTATTTTGTCATTATGACGTCGTACTTGTATGTCTAGCGACTACATGAAAGTGTTATTCTGTCATTATGACGTGGTACTTGTATGTCTAGCGTCTACATGAAAGTGTTATTCTGTCATTATGACATGGTACTTGTATGTCTAGCGACTACATGAAAGTGTTATTCTGTCATTATGACATGGTACTTGTATGTCTAGCGTCTACATGAAAGTGTTATTCTGTCATTATGACGTGGTACCTCTATGTCTAGCGACTACATAAAAGTGTTATTTTGTCATTATGACGTGGTACCTCTATGTCTAGCGACTACATAAAAGTGTTATTTTGTCATTATGACGTCGTACTTGTATGTCTAGCGACTACATAAAAGTGTTATTTTGTCATTATGACGTGGTACTTGTATGTCTGGCGTCCACATAAAAGTGTTATTTTGTCATTATGACGTGGTACTTGTATGTCTAGCGTCTACATAAAAGTGTTATTTTGTCATTATGACATGGTACTTGTATGTCTAGCGTCTACCTGAAAGTGTTATTTTGTCATTATGACGTGGTACTTGTATGTCTAGCGACTACCTGAAAGTGTTATTTTGTCATTATGACGCGGTACCTCTATGTCTAGCGTCTACCTGAAAGTGTTATTCTGTCATTATGACGTGGTACTTGTATGTCTGGCGTCCACATGAAAGTGTTATTTTGTCATTATGACGCGGTACCTCTATGTCTAGCGTCTACCTGAAAGTGTTATTCTGTCATTATGACGTGGTACTTGTATGTCTGGCGTCCACATGAAAGTGTTATTTTGTCATTATGACATGGTACTTGTATGTCTAGCGACTACCTGAAAGTGTTATTTTGTCATTATGACGCGGTACCTCTATGTCTAGCGTCTACCTGAAAGTGTTATTCTGTCATTATGACGTCGTACCTCTATGTCTAGCGACTTCCTGAAAGTGTTATTTTGTCATTATGACGTCGTACTTGTATGTCTAGCGACTACATGAAAGTGTTATTCTGTCATTATGACGTGGCACCTCTATGTCTAGCGTCTACATGAAAGTGTTATTCTGTCATTATGACATGGTACTTGTATGTCTAGCGACTACCTGAAAGTGTTATTTTGTCATTATGACGCGGTACCTCTATGTCTAGCGTCTACCTGAAAGTGTTATTTTGTCATTATGACGTCGTACCTCTATGTCTAGCGACTTCCTGAAAGTGTTATTTTGTCATTATGACGTCGTACTTGTATGTCTAGCGACTACATGAAAGTGTTATTCTGTCATTATGACGTGGTACTTGTATGTCTAGCGTCTACATGAAAGTGTTATTCTGTCATTATGACATGGTACTTGTATGTCTAGCGACTACATGAAAGTGTTATTCTGTCATTATGACATGGTACTTGTATGTCTAGCGTCTACATGAAAGTGTTATTCTGTCATTATGACGTGGTACCTCTATGTCTAGCGTCTACATGAAAGTGTTATTCTGTCATTATGACGTGGTACTTGTATGTCTAGCGTCTACCTGAAAGTGTTATTTTGTCATTATGACGTGGTACCTCTATGTCTAGCGTCTACCTGAAAGTGTTATTTTGTCATTATGACGTGGCACCTTTATGTCTAGCGTCTACATGAAAGTGTTATTCTGTCATTATGACATGGGACTTGTATGTCTAGCGTCTACATGAAAGTGTTATTTTGTCATTATGACGTGGTACCTCTATGTCTAGCGTCTACCTGAAAGTGTTATTTTGTCATTATGACGTGGCACCTCTATGTCTAGCGTCTACATGAAAGTGTTATTCTGTCATTATGACATGGGACTTGTATGTCTAGCGTCTACATGAAAGTGTTATTTTGTCATTATGACGTGGTACCTCTATGTCTAGCGACTTCCTGAAAGTGTTATTTTGTCATTATGACGTCGTACCTCTATGTCTAGCGACTACCTGAAAGTGTTATTTTGTCATTATGACGTGGTACCTCTATGTCTAGCGTCTACATGAAAGTGTTATTATTTCATTATGACGTGGTACTTGTATGTCTAGCGTCTACATGAAAGTGTTATTTTGTCATTATGACGTGGTACCTCTATGTCTAGCGTCTACATGAAAGTGTTATTATTTCATTATGACGTGGTACTTGTATGTCTAGCGTCTACATGAAAGTGTTATTTTGTCATAATGACGTGGTATCTCTATGTCTAGCGACTTCCTGAAAGTGTTATTTTGTCAATATGACGTCGTACCTCTATGTCTAGCGACTACATGAAAGTGTTATTCTGTCATTATGACATGGTACTTGTATGTCTAGCGTCTACATGAAAGTGTTTTTTTGTCATTATGACGCGGTACCTCTATGTCTAGCGTCTACCTGAAAGTGTTATTTTGTCAATATGACGTCGTACCTCTATGTCTAGCGACTACATGAAAGTGTTATTCTGTCATTATGACATGGTACTTGTATGTCTAGCGTCTACATGAAAGTGTTTTTTTGTCATTATGACGCGGTACCTCTATGTCTAGCGACTACCTGAAAGTGTTATTTTGTCATTATGACGTCGTACCTCTATGTCTAGCGACTACATGAAAGTGTTATTCTGTCATTATGACGTGGTACTTGTATGTCTAGCGTCTACATGAAAGTGTTATTTTGTCATTATGACGTGGTACCTCTATGTCTAGCGTCTACCTGAATGTGTTGCGGTACCACTGTGGCATGTTTCCAACACCCTGGGTCTGAAGCCGGTCATCAGCCACCCTGATGTGTGTCTGGCTAACTGGAAGTATACTTATGACAAAGGGTGAGTATGAAGACGAAGGCCAGAAGCTTTTATTAGGTCAACGACCAAAATAGTACATCAACAATATTATAACAGTCAATCAATCTTTATTCAAGTACTAGTACTTAAGAGGCCCCAGGCCTATAGTACATGTGACAGAGATGTTGCGCACAATTTTATCTATTATTTACAGATTTGGTTCTATATTACAGTGCGTGAAATATGTACATGGCTAAGTTTTGCATTATTAATTTATCTAGACTGTTTAACAATTTCACAATATTTGGATCGTTAAAGTATCATAAAGGAATATATTTTTTTCTCACAGTGGAGTACAATGGACATACAAGTAAAAAGTGATATTCATCCTCTATATCTTGGCTATTACATATTTTACATAATCGTTCTGAACTTGGAGCCTTTGTGTATCTCCCACTCTCGATGCATAAATCATGGAATGAACATCGAAATCTTGCCAATGAATTGCGGTATTTCTTTATATTTTATTCGATAATGTCAACGAAAATGACCACGATTGCAGATAAATATCTTTTAACCTCTGTAGGAAAGAATTGGTAAATACACTTTCAGATTGTACAACTTGATCATACCAAACATTTCCCAAACCGCTATTGAATAACATTTTTTTCACATCAGTTACCCAATTAGTCTTTCCATTCGTAACGTATAACATCATCATATTGTAACATAAGGGTATATCGATGAATTCATTTTAAGCAGTTTCAGCCAGTACTTTATGACTTTCAGCTGTGAATATATGAAGAGGTGAGGTGAGGTGAAATGGTGTTTAACGTCGTGTCCAAGATTATTGCATTTATATAGCGACGTGCATGTACGTGTGTGTGTTTGTGTGGCTGCTTGTACTAGACCGGACTGATGCCGATTTATAGTGCTAGCTCACTGAGATACCATGCCGCAGTTTAACATGAATACCCCACTCAGACACAGTATACTGACTCCGAGCCGACCAGTCCTTGTTTTAGCCCCTTAATGCCGAGCGCCAGACAGGGTAACAACAAGTACCATCTTTATACGTCTTTTGGTATGACGCGGCCGGGTATCGAATCCCGGACCTTCCGCTCTCCGGGCGGACGCTCTACCACTAAACCACGGAGGTGGTCGGAATATATGAATAGAGGAAATCTACCACATTCTCCATAAACCATTGCGCTAGATGTGTTGGGTTTTACAGCGAGAAATCTTTAACATGCAAATAAGTGGACCTTTTCGATATTATGACATTGTTTTAATCCCCATATTTCAGCACCGTAAAGAAGGATTGGGTTAATTTTAACATCAAAGATCTTAAAGAATGACTTGTAACTTATATCACCAAGGATATGTATATTCTTATTATACCAAATAAAACCTTTTTGGCTTGAACTGATGCTTGAACCAATTTAGACTGTTACTGAAATAACAATTTCCAATGTCCCACAAACTGTTTTGAAATATAGTGATGCCATTTTTACAATCAACAGATAAAATGTTATACCAGCTCGATCCCTCAGGATGAATATATACACATGCACCGGTATATTTGTGTTGGCTGCAGGGAGATCGAGGTTCTGTACGCACTTCCTGGAGGATCAAGCAGCAACTGGTTCTTCAAGGTTACCTGCTTCGTAGAGTTGGCCTTCGCCAAAAATTTACCGGTAAGTCTGAGACTGTAGTATTATTATACCCCGCCACGAAGTGGAAGGGGATATAGGAATGTATCCTGTCCGTCCGACCGTCCGTCACTTTTCGTTTCCGGAGCAGAACTCAAAAACCATGAGAGATATCTTAACCAAACTTAGCACATAGATAGGTCTAGCGGTTAACTGGTGCCTTTTGACAGTTTGAAATTTTTGACAAAATTACATTTCGAGTTTCCATGGCAACGAGTTTGACCGGACATGTCATATTGGCGGGGGATATGATTATTTCATGTTTGTTATTTTCTGTGAAGATGAGGCCATCGATTATTGGAATTACTCATCAAACAAACCAGAGGGGATAAGGTCACTTAGTGACTGACCATTGGATAACCAAGAGAGCCTTGGATATGTTTGTAAAAAATATTGCGTTCCAGTAAATAACGAAACAATTAGTTTACCTCAGCTTTCACCAAAGTAAATATTGTTCGTTGTAACATCCCTCAGTTTCTTCATCACCCATCTACACATTGGGCCGATTTGAGGTGTAGCGACTATTTGTAACCAACGAATTAAGACACGGCAGGGCCCCGTTCCACAAAGCGATCTTAGCCCTACGACTACCGTAGGCCTGTGTTAAAGTATGGGAGTTACGATCATCTTAGCGCTAAGATCGCTTTGTGGAACAGGGCCCTGGTTCCAACATGAGAGAAAACAGCCGTTGTTCTGACCAATGAGCGCTCAGATTACATCAAAGAAACGGTAATATTTCTCGAGTAGGCTTATCGTCATCTTCTCTGCACATTGATTCAGGAAACAGCAGAGTTCGTACAACATTCATACTCGGAGTTGAGGTCATTTGTTTCCTCGAGCAAAAGGGCCTCATTTCATGACTTACAATATGTATGTGCAATTTTCTTTAACCAATACTAGATGAACGAAATTACTCAAATGTCTTGACGTCCGTGAACTCTCTCCATTATGCGTATCACTTCTAAATGCCTTTCAAAGACTTGATACATGACCCTGCATATCGGCCGTATGTGTTCATGGGTGGTGGAGGAATGTGATGTATATAAAGTACTGACGATGGTCGTTTCACAGGATTGTATTTCCACGGAGCCATTACGTCTGTTACAGTCAGTCCAGAATGTACTAGATGGCGTCGTGGCAGATGACAATGTCAAGGTCACATCCGGGCTAGCAGGTCTGACGACTATGGTCGGGAACATGCAGTCTGCCTTGTGTAGGATGCATGGTAACCGTTTCTCCTCCTTCATCAACCCAAGGCTTGTAATAATACACTGTATCGTATGGAATCCTAGAAGGAACATTGTCGTATAGGCACGTTGGGGCACTTCCAAAAACAAGCGAAACGTGTCAAAATTAACCAAAGCGCGACATTACGACAAATGGTCAAACTGTCGCGTTGTCGCATTTTGGTTAATTTTGGCACCTTTTGCTTGTTATTTGAAGGGCGACAGAGCGAAAATGTCCCTCCTAGGATTCCAAGATCTCGCGATTCAGTATTAGTCTCGCTAAACAGCAACACGCAAGCCTATTTGGAAATCAAATGTAAAACTTTTAAAAAAAATAAGAGTTGGATGTTGGATGTTCAAACACGCATTTGGACAATATTTGATTCTGATCAATTTGAGGTTTCAAATTACAATAACCACCTTTGCGAGTTCTGTTACAAATTCCATTTAGCTCGGTTACATTTACAGGGAATCTTGCTCTGCGTTAAAAACACTGTCAGTTTATCTCCAAGATTCGTTATTATAGATGTATGCAAATATAACTCCAAAAGTTTAAGGGTTACAAAGAAACGAATTTTATAATGGCGTTTGAAAGGTATTCCAGCAAAGTTCAACATTCAAACCATCAAACATCCAACTTCGGACCTTTCCAAAGGTGAGGTGAGGTGAAATTGGGTTTAACGTCGCGTCCAAGATTATTGCACTGATATAGCGACGTGCATTTACGCGTGTGTGTGTGTGTGTGTGTGTGTGTGTGTGTGTGTGTGTGTGTCTGCTTGTACTAGTCCGGACTGATGCTGATTTATAATGCTAGCTCACTGAGATACCATGCCGCAGTTAAACATGAATACCCCACTCAGACACAGTATACTGACTCCGAGCCGACCAGTCCTTGCATTAGAGCGGACGCTCTACCACAAGACCACGGAGGCGGTCTCCTTTCCAAAGTATAAGGAGTTACCTTGATGAGTATACACGTGATTTCCACGTTGAAACGCAGAGGTAACCCGAGACATGTGTACGAAATGTGTAAATTGTGGAATCAGAAAGACATTATGTATTTAAACACACAGTTTTAGGTTTACAATAAAATTGAAATACAACGGGTAAAACAAGTGACATCAATAAGAAAAGAGGGCCTAGAATTAAACTTAGTGCACTCACGCATGCTCAGAATTCGTCACTGCTGACTGACTTGAACGAGGCCAGTCTCAGTTTTTGAAACTAGAATAGAATCGGAAGCTGGAAGGGTTTGGGTATAAGAATTGCTCCTGGGAAGTAAGTTAGAAACAAATCATGTCGAAAATACCATTTATTTCTCTCTTGTCGCTGTTAGGTACAATTTTGGAAAACCTTCCTCATCAGAAACGTCTTGAACGACCAAGCATGCCTTTTTCATGTACACAAGGGCAGATAACTCTCGTTCTAGCACAAAACCATTCTGGAAAGTTCCCCTCTCTATTGTTGACTGCTGTTCAAAAACAGCCACAACAGCCCTTAGTATTTGTCACCAGTAGTTTAATGATTTACTGCCACTAACGTTTACTACAAATATATTTACAACAGTTTCTGTCCCCATTAACATTATTTACACGCAACAATGTCAAGTATTACATTTCATTAATTATTTTCAGAACATTTATCAGCTGATACATTCTACAACACAGTGCGGCCATATCTTGGAGGGTATGTGTACTGGTAATGTTGACGTCATTGAGTGAGTGAGTGTGTTGGGTTTAATGTCGCTTTCAGCGGCCTGTCAGCTATATCACGGCGTGCCAGGTTAATTCGGGAGGAAAGCCCGAAATGATGTAGGTCAAAGATGGTTACCACGTTGGTAAAACCATGGGTATGGGAATGGTGCTAACTAACCAAGAATTATATAAAGGACGAATCTGGGTTCAAATCCACATTCTCATGGTTTGAGGAGACAGATTGTATTGTTTAGAATGCCGCTGGCCCCTATTTTATGGTCTGGGGTCGCCCCAATCTAGGTCGGGATATGGTAAGCGGTGTGTGTGCCACACAGGTATTGTCTGTGTATGTAGGGTAATCGTTAAAGAAACACATGGCACAGCTTGGATTAAGCTGCTCAAACACCATCGTGTGTGCTAATCAAGATTTTTATGTATACGAGTCTAGCGGATAAGGATAATGAGTCCATTTCCATGGCACCAAATTAACGCCAGTATGCCTATAGCGCTAAACGGATCAGTGCACTCTGAATTCATTCTCAGCTCCATGGGGAGTACACAGTCTAAGCTGCCTATGGGGGGCTAGAAGGTGAACAGTCACCATGTCATCCTACCGGGTACCCACTTTCTGCTGGGTGAACGGATGCATATTTCAAACAAAGTCACTTGCCTTAGGAAATGTGCTTCAGTGTGGAGCAGCAACGAAACACTAGAAACTATCAGGAGTCAAGCTTGCCGAACACGGTCACCCATCCACCTACTCTCCGCAACCAACGTTTTTAACTTTGCCCGATTTGTGACGTGAGCAATACACAGGTCACCCAGTTGATGATTACCCGTATGTTTATTTGATTGTTGTTGTTTTTGTTGTTGTTTAACGCAGCACTTAGCAATATTTCAGTTACATGACGTTGGTCTGTAAAATAAATAATCGTGTCTGGACCAAACTATCCAGTGATCGATATTGTTAGCAACGATCCAAAAGTTGACGCATAAACTTCCAAGTCACCGAGACTGACCATCCGATCCATTTGGTCACCTCTTACAACCAGCATAGGATGCTGGGGATGAATTCTAACCTATGTCTCACTATTTACAAGGTCTCAACATAGACTGACAATCGGCCCCACACCCCATTGAGAGTAAGATTAACTTACATCGAAACACAAGAATAATTTTTGGAAAGATTTGACTAAAATTTCCCAGCCCTGCGAGATGGTCTAGTTTTGAATTAAGAAATAAACGACTCTTGGTCGTTGTTTATCGTACAATTAAACACCGCAGGGAGAATAAACCATGAGTCGTTTATTTCTTATATAAAGATGATGATAAAATGTACAAGCTTTAAAAATATTTACCCGTATTTTAATAATGATGTCTCCTACAATAGAATCCGACCTCGGCAATGTCGGACAAGTCCATTTTATGCATAGGTGGGTATTTCCCGCATATTCTCACAATCCTCTCGTCGATTACCTGTACCTTTTCTCCTAATGCCGATTATCATAATTATATTTATCCCTATTTTTTGGATGCGATCGTTCCGACACTCCCCTCTCAAAATATCGTCCAATATACGACGTCATCAAGTTGGGAGTGCATGTTCGAATCTAAAGAAATGACGTCATGATAGAACAATGTCTTATCGTGAAATAAACCACCCTTCGTTCTTTTTAGCCCTTTGCGATTTATCGCGTCGTCGTTTTATTATGTCGTGTAATGATGTATACATACAATGTACTTGTACACCATTAGGTTGTATATCATAAGTTGTATTGATGTATACATACAATGTACTTGTACATCATAAGATTGTATATCATAAGTTGTATTGATGTATACATACAATGTACTTGTACACCATAAGGTTGTATATCATGCTGTATTGATGTATACATACAATGTACTTGTACATCATAAGGTTGTATATCATGCTGTATTGATGTATACATACAATGTACTTGTACATCATAAGGTTGTATATCATGCTGTATTGATGTATACATACAATGTACTTGTACATCATAAGGTTGTATATCATGCTGTATTGATGTATACATACAATGTACTTGTACATCATAAGATTGTATATCATAAGTTGTATTGATGTATACATACAATGTACTTGTACACCATAAGGTTGTATATCATGCTGTATTGATGTATACATACAATGTACTTGTACACCATTAGGTTGTATATCATGTTGTATTGATGTATACATACAATGTACTTGTACACCATTAGGTTGTATATCATAAGTTGTATTGATGTATACATACAATGTACTTGTACACCATAAGATTGTATATCATGTTGTATTGATGTATACATGCAATGTATTTGTACACTATAAGGATGTATATCATAGGTTGTATTTGCAGATGGGGTGGATCGTCCAGCCCTCTCCCCGATGGGATTATTTATGAAGGTATATCAGAGGAGCCAGTTCAGGCAAGTAGCTGATCAGATCTTTAAATATATTCAGAGAGGAGACGTATTTAACAAGGGTATGTTATGTACAAGTATAGCCGTTGTCGTTGTCACTGCAAGTCCAACTGAGACTAGAAGATGAGATGATAAGATGAGAGATGAAATGATGGGATGAGATGCATCAAGTGAGTGAGTATGGTTTTACGCCGCTTTTAGCAATATTCCAGCAATATCACGGCGGGGGACACCAGAAATGGGCTTCACACATTGTACCCATGTCGGGAATCGAACCCGGGTCTTCGGCGTGACGAGCGAACGCTTTAACCACTAGGCTACCCGACCGCCCCGAGATGCATCAAGATGAGAAGAGGAAATGGGATGAGACGAGATGAGATTAAATTGAGATGAGATGAGTCTTGCTGGTGTTTTTGCGGGTTCTGTTGATGACGAATCACTAAGATGAATCATTTTTACTGACAGGTTATTGGTGGGAGTGCAGCTCAGAGCACAACGCTTCAGCTCATTGACGTTCTCCTCGGAGTCATACATAAGCCGGGTAAGTGGTGTCTCACTCTGCCATCTATGTGTGGCACTCATCAGGACGCACACTCCCAAGGTACGTTGTGTTTAACCATGCATAAATTTGTGTGGCACTCATCGGGACACATATTCCCAAGGTACATTGTGCTTAACCATTCATCAATTTGTGTGGCACTCATCAGCACACATATTCTCCTGGTACGTTGTGCTAAAACAGGCATCGAAGTGTGTGGCTCTCATCGGGACACACATTCCCCAGGTACCTTGTGCTTAATCATGCATCAATTTGTGTGGCAATCACTGGGACGCACATTCCCCAGGTACGTTGTGCTTAACCATGCATCAATTTGTGTGCCACTCATCGGGACACATATTCCCCAGGTACGTTGTGCTTAACCATCATCAATTTGTGTGGCACTCATCGGGACACATATTCTCCAGGTACGTTGTACTTAACATGCATCAATTTGTGTGGCAATCATTGGGACGCACATTCCCCAGGTACGTTGTGCTTAACCATTCATCAATTTGTGTGGCACTCATCGGGACACACATTCCTCAGGTACGTTGTGCTTAACCATTCATCAATTTGTGTGGCACTCATCAGGACACATATTCCCCAGGTACATTGTGCTTAACCATTCATCAATTTGTGTGGCAATCACTGGGACGCACATCCCCCAGATACGTTGTGCTTAACCATGCATCAAATTGTGTGGCACTGACCAGGATGCACATTCACCCACTGACTTGTGACATTCATCAGTTAGTCAAGTTATAAGGTGTTCGTTCCTTAGCAACCTGTAACATCTGTGTACGTTGTTGCTATTCATCATCTGAATGTTCCAGACAAACAGGCCTTCCTGGATGAGATGAGGGACTACATGCCTCCCGCCCACAAACAGCTGGTCCTTGATGTGATGGAAATGCCACGGAAATTGCCTTCTATGGGTAAGTTAGTTTGCAATATTGTTTATTGTTTATTCCACAATTGCACACAGTCGAGAACCCGTGTTTCTACATGCACAATTATGATCATAATTAGTTACGACCCAAAGCCACCTGTCTGACTTTTGTAGATGACGAGAGTAGGAGTAGTAGTAGTAATAGACGACAACGACGACGACGACGTAGTAGTAGTAGTGAGTGAATATGGGTATACGCCGCTTTTAGCAATATTCAATATACATAATCACCCAGTTGGGGAATCAAACCCGGGTCTTCGGCGTGACGAGTGAACGCTTTAACCACTAGGCTATCCTACCGCCCCAGTAGTAGTAGTAGTAGTAGTAGTAGTAGTAGTAGTAGTAGTAGTAGTAGTAGTAGTAGTAGTAGTAGTAGTAGTAGTAGTAGTGAGTGAGTGAGTATGGTTTTACGCCGCTTTTAGCAATATTCCAGCAATATCACGGCGGGGGACACCAGAAATGGGCTTCACACAATGTAGTAGTAGTAGTAGCAGTAGTAGTAGTAGTAGTAGTAGTAGTAGTAGTAGTAGTAGTAGTAGTAGTAGTAGTAGTAGAAGTAGTAGTAGTAGTACGATATTACAATAGAATATATACTGAATAGAAATCATTGGTAAATAGCACTGATGGATTGGTCTGATAGGATGGTCATAAGTTAACTGGCAGTCTTTTCAAGCCATTCAAGCATTATAATTGTGACGTCAAAATGTTTGCCTCATTATGCGCTAACAGCAACACTATCTTCATCTATATAACATGCGGTAGAACTATCATTCAATCTTAAACATTCTTAATTTTAAATTGAGAAAAAAGACAACTTAATCAGCATCACAACTGAAGATGCCATGAGCGTGTAGGAACATACGTTTTGTTCTTGGTGTGTTATCCAGGTAAATGTATAAAACATACATTGTTTGACCATTACAGTGGCAGATTCAGGAGACACAGATCTGACAAAAGCTTACAACAAGTGTCTGACAGCTGTCACCCAGTTCCGCAGTTACCACATACAGGTCGTAACAAAGTAGGTATATAACCAGTTATCACATACAGGTCGTAACAAAGAAGGTATATAACCAGTTATCACATACTTGTCGTAACAAAGTAGGTATATGATGTGTTATCACATACAGGTCATAGCAAAGTAGGTATATGATGTGTTATCACATAGAGGTAGTAACAACGTAGGTAGATCACATGTTATCACATACAGGTCGTAACAAAGTAGGTATATGATGTGTTATCACATAGAGGTAGTAACAACGTAGGTAGATCACATGTTATCACACACAGGTCGTAACAACGTAGATATAGCATGAGCTGGTAGGTGGTGAGCTATCACAGTGTTTAAGGCTTGGTACATGAGCAGTGCATGTGACTGAACTCTGTGTATTGTACTACCACGAACAGACAGGTATTGATTGTCGTCTTACATGCATCTTAACTGCAGGTATATCGTGTCAGCTTCCAAGAGAACGAGTGATGAGAACAACTACCAGAGTCTTGCTGACAAGGGCACCGGTGGATCAGGTGAGATCATAACCCTACATAGTTTACGCCCTGAACAAGAACAGCAACAACAATAATGATAACACCAGACAAAACACATCGTGGACATACACTTTTGGTAGCTGTTCTATATATCTGATATACTCTGGGTGGTCAACCTAGTGGTCAACGAGGCGGCAACAAACCCGCTTTACTCACTCACTCACTCACTATCCTAATTACTCACTCACTATCCTAATTACTCTCTCACTCACTCACTATCCTAATTACTCACTCACTCGCTATCCTAATTACTCACTCACTCACCCACTTCACTCACACACTCACTCACTCACTCACTCGACCTCACACAGGAGTCCCAGAGAACGTTGATAATTTCTATTCATGATAACTTTGCGATAGTACTTAAACCTTAAACAATGCAACAGCTATTTTCCCATGATTATCAATTCGCCAAATCCACTGTCCACGGATATATGTAAAAAAGAAATATTTGTAAAAATATAGGTGGATAGTAAGCCTTCCTCTGACTGATTCTGTGACACAGGACATAAGTGCATGTACGTATGAGTCGATTCAGTGACACAGGACATATATACTTATATGTAGGAACCGATTCAGTGACACAGGACATATATACATGTACGTATGAACCGATTCAGTGACACAGGACATATATACATGTACGTATGAACCGATTCAGTGACACAGGACATATATACATGTACGTGTGAACCGATTCAGTGACACAGGACATATATACATGTACGTATGAACCGATTTAGTGACATCAGGACATATATACATGTACGTATGAACCGATTCAGTGACACAGGACATATATACATGTACGTATGAACCGATTCAGTGACACAGGACATATATACATGTACGTATGAACCGATTCAGTGACACAGGACATATATACATGTACGTATGAACCGATTTAGTGACATCAGGGCATATATACATGTACGTATGAACCGATTCAGGGACACAGGACATATATACATGTACGTATGAACCGATTCAGTGACACAGGACATATATACATGTACGTATGAACCGATTCAGTGACACAGGACATATATACATGTACGTATGAACCGATTCAGTGATACAGGACATATATACATGTATGTATGAACCGATTTAGTGACATCAGGGCATATATACATGTACGTATGAACCGATTCAGGGACACAGGACATATATACATGTACGTATGAACCGATTCAGTGACACAGGACATATATACATGTACGTATGAACCGATTCAGTGACACAGGACATATATACATGTACGTATGAACCGATTCAGTGATACAGGACATATATACATGTATGTATGAACCGATTTAGTGACATCAGGACATATATACATGTACGTATGAACCGATTCAGTGACACAGGACATATATACATGTACGTATGAACCGATTCAGTGATACAGGACATATATACATGTATGTATGAACCGATTTAGTGACATCAGGACATATATACATGTACGTATGAACCGATTCAGTGACACAGGACATATATACATGTACGTATGAACCGATTTAGTGACATCAGGACATATATATACGTATGTATGAAGAATGTTTTTTTCTGCTCGCGAACCAATATGACTCTTTTCAGATCTTCTGCCTTTCCTGAAGGCCCTGAGAGACGACACTAAGAGGAAAAGAACCAATAGCGACAGCAGTATGACAGCAGAGTTCCAACAGTGATAGTCAATCTTCCCGAGGCATGGGCATAAACTGACTATATAAGTCCAGTTTCCACCCATGCCGAACTTGGCTGGAATTTCTTAGCTCTATCATAGCGGCTGTTACGAGTTATGTCCCTTTAATGCCCTTCCTATTGGCCAATCAGATTCCACCTCTCACATCACTTGCATTTGCTTCAAACAAAATGGCAGCGCCCAGTCAACACGATCTGATCGATAATCAAGATCTATATTATAATATAACGAGTGTTACCTCGCGAAGTGCATCAGATCACTTAGCACCTTGATTTAAAACATGAAAAGATTTGGAAAATATCCGTCGATGCTGAGTTGACGGTACACACACTTTGCAAATCCTGCAGTCGACCGTAATCTGCACGTTGAAATCCATATTTACGAACCGGATGTCTAGTTCGTTACGCGATTTTGATTGGACTATACATAAGCTCGTTAGTCCAGCTAAACTGTTACTCCGGAATTCCAGCCTAGTTCGGCAAGGGTGGAAACTGGACTTATATAGTCAGGAAACTCCCTGTCCTCGGGAAGATGGTGATAGTCAATCTCATTTTAATCAGAAGATACGATACCTCTCTGTGTTAAGATTTGAAGACACCCTATAGAAGGTAGCAACAGGTAAACCCTTATAAAACTTTGACCTCCCAAACAAAATAAAGGCTGCGTTGGTTCTTTCGCCAAGCAGACGTCATCTGTCTGTCCGTCCGATTTCTCTCTTAATTACCTGCCACATAACACAAATATACCCCCAACAGTCTCACGACCGCCTGCGTGGTCTAGTGGTAGAGCGTCCGCATTCTGAACTAATCGATTATATTCTTTTTCGAGATGCAGTATAATATATGCTTCTCTGAATACTTCTCTCACATGTACAGAGAATTTAGAAGCCACGATGCTGAGTCAAGCGATGGCTATTCGAAAGTAATTCATACAAATATTGCCCGGTACAAATGCATCATTACGTTATTTAATGCAGGTATAAATGCTACTCAGTGTATGCGATTTGTGATAATAAAAGAGACAAAGACATACCATATTCATAAGAAATCTCAACTAAAAGCAGGGTCCACTGCACGATTTCGACCATATCATAAGCATGAGTTCATGAATCACTATCAAATGAGGATGATATCAGGTGTTCGTGAAATGGTTTAGCGTGTGCTGCCCACGGTTGGCATCCGTCACAAACACATGCAAAGGCAAGTCAATTGTTCACCTGAAAATCATACACAGCCATAAGATGCCCATCAATTTCAACTCAGGTTCATGACGCTAAATGACATGGATTGGCAGCCATATTTGCTTTAATTTTTTCCAGGCTCGTCTTGAAGTGGAAACTTTTGATTAAAGATTCTACAACACTGAGCCATGTTTTCCGAAACAGGAAATGATAAATAAATAATCATTTTGGCGATATGTTATCACTGCAAGTCAATTTTAATCAAACAATTATTTCGGCTATATTTGACCAAAAAAATGACCTACAGTGATAGGATTTCCTCGAACATTAAGTTGTATACTCCTATAAATAGAAATGTCTTGCGTCATCACTGCTTACTACTGTACGTATGTTTATTATGTTTATTATTATGTTTATATGTCTGAATGCTCTTGTGAAGGTATTTATACCATGATGTGTAAGTTGCCGTTTATTGCATAATAAACAAATACAAATATTTATGAATGTTTTCTTTTACAAATACAATTGATATGAATATTCTTGTAAGAAACAGCTGAAACAGAGTCCATACTACGATTCCAAGTATATCATAATCATGTACAGTAAAGTACGGTTATAACGAACTCAAAGGGACTACTAATTTTAGTTCGTTATAACCGTAGTTCGTTATAAGCATATATACAGCATAACTACAGCAAATAGTCGGGACCAAAAAAGTAAGTTCGTTATATCCGTCAGTTCATTATAAGCGTGTTCGTTATAACCGTAGGTAACTGTATTTTTTAATCTCTATGAAATGGTGCAAAGGAAAGCGTATCCCGCCCCACTTGTGGCACACGGTGTCAAAATGCAAGTCAAATCATCACCTGAACATACACGGAACATGTAGTGCAAGTGAAAATAGGGAATTGTATCAAGTCTTCGACATACTTAACATGATCTCTAATATGCAACGGGGGCACGGGTGGCCCAGTCGTCTAAGGCGCCGCGATTCGCTGTGCAGAGTTGCGTCCCTTGGGCACGCCAGAAACCTAGATTGTGGGTTCGAATTCCGGTTCGCCCCGATTATGTTTCTAGGTTTGTCAGCACCATACCCGTGCTCCTGGGTTTCACCGAAGTGGTAAACGTCTGAGAACTGCATCACTTCGGGCTTTCCTCCCACATTATGGAATACAGTTAAAAGCGGCGTTAAACCCAACTCACTCACTCACTCACTCACTCTAATATGCAACACCTCCTGCACTAAGCGCAGATGTATTGTGAGTCACAATGTGGATGGATGAAGACTCGTTACTCCATATCTCCACATGTGACACAAAGTGCCAAAATTCGCAAAGATAGATAACGAAACCACTCAGAAACCATCGGTTAGAACACATAAAAATTTACTATGAAAAACTATGATGAGGCTACAAAAAGTTGAGTGGGGCACAGGTTTACAGAGTTACGTCCCTTAGGTGTGACAGGACCGCCTTCATGGTCTGGTGGATAGAGCGTCTGCCCGGACCGTCCCCGTGGTCCAGTGGAAAGAGCGTCTGCCCGGAAAGCGGAAGTTCGGAGGTTTGATCCCCGGCCGCGTCAATCCAAAGATGTAATAGATGATACTGGTGAGTTGTATACACCCGATAATGATCCATATTCACCCGATAATGATCCATATACATCCGATAATGATCCATATTCACCCGATAATGATCCATATTCACCCGATAATGATCAATATACATCCGATAATGATCCATATACACCCGATAATGATCCATATACACCCGATAATGATCAATATACATCCGATAATGATCCATATACACCCGATAATGATCCATATACACCCGATAATGATCCATATTCACCCGATAATGATCCATATACATCCGATAATGACCCATATACACCCGATAATGATCCATATACACCCGATAATGATCCATATTCACCCGATAATGATCCATATACACCCGATAATGATCCATATACACCCGATAATGATCCATATACATCCGATAATGATCAATATACATCCGACAATGATCCATATACACCCGATAATGATCCATATACACCCGATAATGATCCATATTCACCCGATAATGATCCATATACATCCGATAATGATCCATATACACCCGATAATGATCCATATACACCCGATTATGATCCATATACACCCGATCATGATCCATATACAACCGATAATGATCCATATACACCCGATAATGATCCATATACACCCGATCATGATCCATATATTCACCCGATAATGATCCATGTACACCCGATCATGATCCATATATTCACCCGATAATGATCCATATACACCCGATCATGATCCATATTCACCCGATCATGATCCATATACACCCGATAATGATCCATGTACACCCGATAATGATCCATATACACCCGATAATGATCCATATATTCACCCGATAATGATCCATATATTCACCCGATAATGATCCACATACATCCGATAATGATCCATATACACCCGATAATGATCCATATACACCCGATCATGATCCATATACACCCGATAATGATCCATATATTCACCCGATAATGATTCATATACACCCGATAATGATCCATATATTCACCCGATAATGATCCATATACACCCGATAATGATCCATATACACCCGATCATTATCCATATACACCCGATAATGATCCATATACACCCAATTATGATCCATATATTCACCTGATAATGATCCATATACACCCGATCACGATCCATATATTCACCCGATAATGATCCATATACATCCAATAATGATCCATATACACCCGATAATGATCCATATACACCCGATAATGATCCATATACACCCGATCATGATCCATATACACCCGATAATGATCCATATACACCCGGTAATGATCCATATACACCCGATCATGATCCATATATTCACCCGATAATGATCCATGTACACCCGATCATGATCCATATATTCACCCGATAATGATCCATATACACCCGATCATGATCCATATTCACCCGATAATGATCCATATACACCCGATAATGATCCATATACACCCGATAATGATCCATATACACCCGATAATGATCCATATACACCCGATAATGATCCATATATTCACCCGATAATGATCCATATACACCCGATCATGATCCATATATTCACCCGATAATGATCCATATTCACCCGATCATGATCCATATACACCCGATCATGATCCATATACACCCGATAATGATCCATATACACCCGATAATGATCCATATACACCCGATAATGATCCATATATTCACCCGATAATGATCCATATACATCCGATAATGATCCATATACACCCGATCATGATCCATATACACCCGATCATGATCCATATACATCCGATAATGATCCATATATTCACCCGATAATGATCCATATACACCCGATAATGATCCATATTCATCCGATAATGATCCATATACACCTGATCATGATCCATATACACCCGATAATGATCCATATACACCCGATAATGATCCACATACACCCGATAATAAACATGGCTTCTGTCGTTCACCCTAAATCCTGCAGTACCAACCGAGTTCGAAACC
Organism: Haliotis rufescens; assembly: GCF_023055435.1. Taxonomy (NCBI): domain Eukaryota; kingdom Metazoa; phylum Mollusca; class Gastropoda; order Lepetellida; family Haliotidae; genus Haliotis; species Haliotis rufescens. The sequence goes on along the minus strand of NW_025964001.1, from coordinate 63,565,442 downwards.
CGCCATTGCGATGTGCTCATGTTTAGCTTTTTCATGCATTATACCAATGGCTTGTTCTTTCCGTTGTACCGTTAATCTTAACATGTTATTTGTCACTGTCCAATGGTTTGGGTGTGAATGAAAAGTACATCGTTCCTTTTATATCCATATCTTTGTAGGTTGGCACTTGTAAGTGCAGCACAAGTGTCGCTTCAAACTCAAGTTCCACTAATCCGAGTACTGTAGCACGGTGATTGACATTGCAGTACGCCTAATCATGTTATGCAGGAGGTGAGGTGAAATGGGGTTTTACGTCACGTCCAAGATTATTGCACTTATATAGCGACGTGCATGTACGTGTGTGTGTTTGTGTGGCTGCTTGTACTAGTCCGGACTGATGCCGATTTATAGTGCTAGGTCACTGAGATACCATGCTGCAGTTTAACATGAATACCCCACTCAGACACAGTATACTGACTCCCAGCCGACCAGTCCTTGTTTTAGCCCCTTAATGCCGAGCGTCAGACAGGGTAACAACAAGTACCATCTTTTTACGTCTTTTGGTATGACGCGGCCGGGGATCGAACCCCGGACCTTCCGCTCTCCGGGCGGACGCTCTACCACTAGACCACGGAGGCGGTTGTTATGCAGGAAAGGGCTGTTGGTGCTAGGAGCATTTATAACATACTTCAGTGTGAAAGACTGAGTTTTCCGAAGCTGAGAAAATTGATATTTTCATTGCAGTGAAGATAATACTTGATATTTCACTGCTGTGAAAGTAACACTTTGACGGAACTATTGTCATACAAGAGTGACCTCTCCTTAAATTGTCTCCCTTTATCGTAAGTGTCTGGCTCGTTCACAAACTGTTAACTTCCTTTTGTAAGTTAGTTCCACATTGACAAGGCAGAATTATGACACATGGTCATTTATGGAGTTAATATGCTTAATGGCCTTGGATATTCTCTTGAAAATGTTCCGTTTTAAACTGTAAATTTCTCACTTACCTCGTCAATCGAGACCGTTCGTTTCGCAAAGCGCCATGTTTGTATTCTTTCGCTTCCAACAGCGGTCTCTAAGTTTTCAAGAAGTTGATTTTGTATATTATCATATCTATATGTATGATACAGAATTTTCGCGACCCTAAATATATTTTGTTACTTTTGTTTATATGTTTCATGATTTTGCAAACAAGAAACAAATCACGTCGCAAATACAAGGGGTGGTGATCCGTCACTGAGAGTTAGGTATGGAGAAGAAATACGTTTCAAGGTTTACATTTATAATGAAATAATCTAATATTCCGGTGGACAACAACACAAAAAGTATATAATAAATAAGATAACCCATGTGTCTCACGAAATATCATGTTTCTCTCATCTCGTGACGGGTGAAAAGGAGATATTTTCCCGTCGTTCACTTAGAAAAACATGATATTTCACTCGACAAATGATATATCCTCCATATATTGTTCACGTCCAAACTTTGACCTACTTCTTTCGCAGCCTCTCTCACCATGTGCCTGGCTATCAGGTCTGGCACAGACTTCGCTAGGCGATTCTATGGCCCAAAGTAGTCTGGTAAATATTCCAGAAGTACAATGAAACAATGTTTAGTGTGAAAGTGTGAAGCTATAATTAAACCCCATTAAACCGGACGCACGTGTTTCAAGGGCAATCTTCGGGAATAACACATTCCTTGAAAGTAACAATGTGTGCATATAACTCAATCTCATTAAAATCAGATCTTAGTTTTCGCTACCGCTAAACAAAGATCTGATGACATCCCATTACGGGTCACGTCAGAACGACCTTTCGCGAATTTTGACCGACCAATGAAATGACTGACAAGAAATCGACTTAAGCCAATCAAAAGGCAGCTTTCTCGAGCTTTCGACACTAGTTTCAAACTGGCGACTACGCTTTGAAACATATTTTGACGTATTCTCGATTAAAAAATTAAAACTGATAAGAAGAAAACTCTGGAATTTCGTATAGATGGCCTAGATTGTATGGGTACAATCATAAAACCCGTAACTGTCGTTCGGAATACCGTCAGTTAAATATTTCGTGGTTGCATGATTAGAAAACACATTCCGACTGTCACTTTCATGATCTAGTTAGCGACGCTCTGATTGGTTGGATGAAAGGTCGTTCTGACGTGACCCTTAATGGGATGTCCTCAGATCTTTGTTTAGCGATAGCGAGAACAAAGATCTGATTTAATGAGACTGGCATTTAACTTCTCCTTTTTTTCGCGTTTCAACCAAAACAGCACCACCATCTACCGTCACAATACAACTTTGCTTTCATTCAAGGAAAAACAAAACAGATAAAGATTGCATTCATTGCTTTGAATAGGTGTTTGTTTCATCTTTGCAAGAACTTGCAACGACGTTTCATTTGTTCCGAAAACACAAAACCATCATTCCGAACGCAACCGCAAAAGCTATTGATCGAGCAAGTGATATCGCTCTGTGTGCGGTACACAGTGGAACCCGTGGGTTTGGTACTGTATACACGATAGCATATGTACATATGTATTTTCTCGGGCTTGTCTAAAGGAAACCCAGTCTTGTTTGACAAGTGATATTCCTTCAAACATATGAACATTGCCATGTCACGGTACACAATCAACTAGGCAATATTAGTCGACTACAGGATCTGGATGCAGAGGCGAGTCAACAGATTCAGGTCAACCGAGTTTACAATGCGTGTCATTTCGATATGTCATGTGACGTCGATTTTCACGTTACCCTCTCCTCGTCACGTGACCTTAGCTGTTGTAAATAAAGCGACAATATCCTTTCCATATCAAATAGAAATCTCTGCATAAAGCAGAGTCGATTGTACCATTCCGACTATATCATGAGAATGTGTTTATGAATCACTATCAAACAGTAATGATACCAGGTGTTAGCAAAAAGGTGTGCGTATCCTGCCCCACCGGTGGTACTCGTCACAAACACACGCAAAGTCAAGTCAATTGTTCACCTGAAAAAACAAGGGAACATATGGTACAAGTAAAAATAGGACATAATTTTTGTCACTGATGCGTCAAATTTGGAAATGTCCAATTGTAACCTTGATCAAACAACTTCTGAGCAAGAGACTAATGACGCTCTTTGAAATCTTGGAAGAAAGAGCATGCTCGATTGTATCTCAAGTAGCGAAATGTAAACACCAAAGGCTGGAGCTGCTGGAATATTGCTCGACATGAAGGGAAAGTTGACTATTGGAAAGTTGAAGTCATCCCTCTTGTCATACTGTCTCTTGGAGAGTGTTTTGTCACTCTGAATCTATATACATAGATCTAAATCTGAAACAAATGAGCCTATCTCACTGGTATCCTTTATTTCTAGTTCAGGTGTGTAAATCAGTGGAAGGGAATTGGCTATTTAATTATTATTGAACGATATCAGATCATCGATATACCTGAAGCTTAAGTTAAACTTCTCGGCCAAATTACCTTGTTTTGACTTTGCAAATCCGAACTGAAATTCCCATTCATATGCATAAAAATACAGATCCGCAAGAAGGTGAGCACAATTGGTGCCCATGGGGATGCCAACCTCTTGCCTAAATGACTTACCCTTAGATGTTATCATGAGGAAGTCCAGCATTTCGTATATTGTTTTATCAATAAACTTCGGATGGCATTTGCTTTCATTTTTCACAAATTGCCCTGAACCTCTGAATATAGATACTTAACTGTGTCTGTGTTCATCACGTTTTGTAACAAAAGCCCCATGGATCAAGGAATGAAGTTTTTCCTTAAGTTTGTCATGTGAGATTGTGGTGTACGAAGTTCAAAACTTAAATGTTTTGATAGAATGGAACTTGGTTCTTTTCTGAGATTGCAAAAAGTCAACCAAATCCTTTGAGTTTTTGAGAATCCACATGGTATTAATTCCACTTGTCTCAAATACTTTCTGTGAACATAAAGAAAGTCCTTCCTTGATTGTATTAAGGGTTATGGTTTATCTTTGAGCCAGAGATTTGGTGGTACATTTGCTGAACCAAGCAATATATCTGTCTCTGTACGATTTTTTATGGAGCTTTGGAGTCCAGTACAAAAGAGGAATGGATATGTCTTCAGATTTTAGAGTCAAGTCAAAAGTTGACAGTTCTGATTTATGGGTTTGGCAGATTAATTCCTCAGTTAACATACAGGCCTTATATGTAGCATTATTTGATATGTCATTTATACCAAGTTCTTTGATCAAACATTTAATGTAGTGATGCTTACATATAATGGTTATTTTAGACCTTGTCAGTTGGAACAACTACAAACTTATACGTGTGCTGTGCTGTGCTGTGCTGTGCTGTGCTGTGCTGTGCTATGCTATGCTATGCTATGCTATGCTATGCTATGCGATGCTAAACACCATACTATACTAAACACCATAGTAATACGAAATATGGATGCATTTGTGATTATAGGATCTGTTCCTAAAAAAATCATATATCGCAAGACATATCTTACTCAGTCCAGACATCACATTCAAATCAATTGTTTTTCATAGCAGTTCACAATCCGTATTCCGTTAGCAAAAACAGGACAGTTTTACAGTTTACTAACCGGAAGTGTTCGCTGACGCGGAAGTAAACAAGACCCACACTCCGTCGCAGTGGTGACTCAGCATAACACCACTGCCACAGGCTAATTTGCATATCACGTGACCGGACTTTTCTCTTGTTTGTAAACAAACGCGCTTTTTCAGAAATCAGTATAGAACAGACTAATGCAAGTATTTGGGGGCGCTTTACATATTGTTTTGCATAACTATATAGATATGCTACTACAACTGCGACAGTGAGTTGCATGACAATATATATTTATGCATCAAAGTGACCGTGTGGCTAGCTCTCCGTTGGGCTTCGATGACAGCACGTGGAGCCGTACAACCAATGTAAACATAGGATAACCACGCAAAATCAAGTAGATTTTTACATATTTGCATACTTTCTCAATGAAAGTTAACCATTCTTTGACATTTGTTTATGAAAATGTGTAGACTTGTCAAACATGAAACGGGTGAAAAGCATATGCAATATCTTGAATGGACTGTGAAAGATGTGACGAATCGTCACATGGCGCTGGCCTGTGGCAGAGGTACTATGCTAGCTGGCTGCCGGCCGCATGGAACTCTGGGTAGGAGAGTGAACAAGACCATGCTCGTGAGTTGACTCGCTGTTGTGACGTTGTGACATGACACGGTGACAGCACCTAAACCTAGTTTTATTTGTTTTGTCCAGAGGTCACTTTGAGTTTTGGATAGTAAGTATACATAACAAAACAATTATCTCATGCGTACTGTCTGTACCCCGATCGGCGCATCATATGAAAATAATGCAATTATTTTGCCATTAGCTCTCCCCTCGGAGAGGAGGAATTTGTCGCCTGAATGACTGCATGGCGATAAGGTGTACAACATCGTGGACGATCGTATTTCAGGTTAACTCTCGAAACAATTGTTGTTTCAGAGTGACGATTTCATTCATGAATGCAGCGTAAAGTGTCATAAATCAGATGCAATAATTGCTAAATATCTGTTAGATGCAAACCTATATATTCTATGTAGGTATGTGCGTCGGTTACCAGCAATATAATGTAATAAATGAGACAAAGAGGATTGTGGATGAAAAAAGGGCGCATTGTGGATGGGGCTGACGGGACAGTATGCGTGAGCAGCAGAGTTGTGGCCCTCCGCCGTGGCATGGCAGACGGGTATAGGAACGGGATCTTTGTACGCCCTCCCGCGGAAACAGCAGGAAGATTTGGACTGCCGCTGTAGAAGCAGCAGCCAAGTACCCAGAACCCTGCCGCACCTAGTTTATTGTATAAACCGTGATATGTACATGAAGTATACAAGAAACTGTGCACCATATGAGTTATATGTTCCTCCCTCCCCCCCGCCCCCCTAAGTTATGCTATTGTAGGGAGGGGAGGGTGGGAAATTTAAGGGATAAAAAAGAGAATGCCAAAAGTGATAGTAAGCACGGCACACTGCTTTGGTGAAAGGAAGTGACGTATGGCAGAGAACGTGACGTAGGGCTCATGAATTTATCGAAGTGACGTAATTGCCGGTTGCTGATAAACACGGAAGTAAATGGGGGATTACATGTGCGAGGTGAATTTTGTCTTACTTACGTAGAGCGAATAAATTGTGGGATGTCACATAAATGCTGCCTATTAACCCATCTATGAATTACTGCTAAATGTTAATATGTTTCGGGGTAACAGTGCAGTTTTAACGGCTGCAGCTTTGTAGCGCTAATTGACTCAGGATGCCGACTGCTGTTCTCACTTCACAGATCTTATGTGCCTTTTCGATCCTTAGACCGAATCTGTGCTCTTGTGGTAGGGCGTCCGCTCAGAGGATGGAAGTTCCAGGGTTTGATCCCCGTCCGCGTCATACCAAAAGACGTTTAAAGATGGTACTTGTTGTTACCCTGTCTGGCGCTTGGCATTAAGGGGCTAAAACAAGGACTGGTCGGCTCGGAGTCAGTATGCTGTGTCTGAGTGGGGTATTCAAGTTAAACTGCAGCATGGTATCTTAGTGGGCTAGCGCTATAAAATCGGCATTAGTCCACACATACACACACATGCATGTACCTTGCTATATAAGTGCAATAATCTTGAACGCGATGTTAAACCCCATGTCACCTCACCCCTTTTATCCTTAAGGTTAGTGGTGTTTGGGTAAGGGTAGGTTACCCCCAACTCAAGAACCCCTTTCCGATTATTAGGGTTTGGTACCCCTTTCCGATGAAACAACCCTTCACGATCCTTAGGATTGGCTCTGAGGTGGGTTATGGGTTAGTTGTAAGGTGGGGTATGGGTTGAAGAAACACCATACAGTTTTTATCAAGTTTTGATTTGCTCCAAAAAAATGGCTACTGCGCAAGCACATAAAGGTAAACAATCACTTGCTGATGACTTGGTAAACAAGCACTAATTACCGTATTCAACGTAATAAGCGCCCAGGGCACTCTCAAAATTAGGGATCAGGGGCTCTTATTAGAATATTATTTCGGTAAATTTTGTGGTTTATGCTGACAGCCTGAAATGTTTATGTACTGACAGATATATTTTTCCAGAATTAAATTCCCCATAATTAAGGGTGCATATAACACACGAGTGTGTATTATACGCGTATAAATAAGTCTTGTGTACATTGATCAATTGGAAGGAGTGCTAATTGGGATTGTTAGCAAATATTGCCATGGGCGCTTATTAGAGCGAGGCGCTTATAACGTCGAATACGGTATTTGTGATAGCGCCCAGCTTCATCTATGGGGAACAATTTACTAGACACTTCCCGCTCCAAACTAACGTTGTTCAATATGTGACGTTATCAAGTTGCAAGCGCATATTCAAATCTCCAGAAATGCGTCAAGGTAGAACAATATTTTATCGTGAAATAAACCACACTTCATCCTTCATTGTTCTTTGTGATTTATCGCCTAGCTATCTTATATCCACTGAGAAGTGCTAAGATAAGCAGTATTTTGCAAATCTCCACTTTTGATACTGTAAATCTTGAAATTAACGCGAGCGTGAATTAAATACGAAAAATGCGAGTGGTCTTTGCTCGCATTTTTAAGCACCGCATTTATATCAACAATAAGACATTTTGGATAGCAAAAATACCAACTTAGACATACGCTGATGTATTCCACACCACTATTTATTGAGCAGCACTTGTATATAAAGAATATAAACAATGTCATTCAAACACTAATTACGTCCTGTGAATTATCACTGCTGAGGTCAAGACAAGAGTTCTACTCACTTATGTCATCACTGATCACACCTGCAAGTCCAGACAGACTTCACCCAACATGTCTCTTAGCGACTGCGTCAAAGGCCGACACCAGCCAGCGCGCATGTATTGCTTTTGCAGGAGTACTTTACTCAGCGCTAATAAGCGGTGCTATTTGGTGTGTGATTGGATTAATGTACAGATGTAAGGTTGGATTAAGGTGAGGATTCTAAACCTGACTGAGGACATTTTCTTTAGATAGAAATCCACTGATGCTTGAGAGGAGGGGGTGTCACATTCATATTGAGTTGCATTTTTGGCTAGAGTCCAGTGGTTGCATTCTTTTGGAGACGCATTAATTTCACAATTTACAGTATTTGAACTAATTTCAACATGAATATAAGATTATCAGCTATTATATTATTTTTATTGTATTTCATCTTAGGGTTAAATGTTAAGGAGAATGTTGTTTGTTTACAATGACCTGTCAACAGGGTGGATTAGTAAACTGTTTGGTTCAGTTGGACTTCATTGATATATGTTTTACCTGAACCTTCAGAACCATTGAGATTGCAATAGGGGTGAAATGATACAGCAAGGTCAAGATAAGATATGTATCATGATACATACATCAAATCGCATGTGAATGTCAGCTCCAGTTCAAAAGGAAAAGCTCGCTGTAGACACATGTTCGTGGCGGCTATTTTTAGTAGAGAACTTAAAACGCTAATTACAACATTTTTTGCGATATTTGAATGACAAAAACGCAGAGGTCATTAAACAAGTAGTAAAGAATTTATTTTAGCAATTCAATCGTCTTGTATTGATACAAAAAACAACTGTATTGTGTATCGTATCGTCGCGTGAAAACTCACGATGCACTGGTGCACCGATGTATCATTTCACCCTTAATTTGCAAGGGTAGAACATGCTTATTCAAATGCCAGAACTAGAATTTAAGATGGTATACAAGTATTTTATTTGTTCTTTCAGATCATTTATCACTGAATTCCAACTTACTGACACAATCACAGAATCCCATTCTGTAGGATCCCGAGTCATGGCACAAGCAGCGAGGGGTGAACAGAAGAGTGGATGGAAGAACAAGGCCAAACCTGTAAGACACCTATGCTGTTTATTATCCACAGCATTTTACTCTTCCTTACACCAGATACCTGTGAAGATTCCGGGGTAGAATAGGTCTTCAGCAACCCATGCTTGCCGTAAAAGGCGACTATGCTTGTCGTAAAAGGCGACTAACGGGATTGGGTGGTCAGGCTCGCTGACTTGGTTGATGCATGTCATCAATCCCAATTGCATGGATCGATGCTCATGATATCAATCACTGGATTGTCTGGTCCAGCCTCGATTATTTACAGACCGCTGTCATATAGCTGGAATATTGCTGAGTGCGGCGTTAAACAACAAACAGTTCCAACCAAACAAACCTTACACCAGAAACAGCCATAGAGGGGTTTATTTTATTAAAAAAAATAATTAAATTTGGGGGGGGGGGGGGGGGGGAGGAGGGAGAGGAAGCGAAGGAGTAGTTGAGATTGGGGGTGTTAATATTTAGGCGCACACTCATGTATTAATCTTCATGACTTTGATGCCTCTCTGTCCAGGTCAATATTCAGCCCCCAGCCTAGAGCAATTGTCAGTAAAAATTCCAAAATTGGAGTTAAAGAATTGCCAAGTTATGTTATTTCACTGACCATGCTGACAACTATTTCGCAAGGGAGATAACTGACTCTAAAAGTCCAATTTCCCCCCTTGCCGAACTAGGCTGGAATTATGGAGTTATATATTTTGGCTGGACTAATGTGTCTAAGCATACTCGTAGTCCAATCAAAATCGCGTTATGAAATCAACATCCGGTTTGTAAACTGCCGTGCAGATTTTGGTCGATTGCAGAATTTGCAAAGCATGTGTACCGTCAACTAAGCGTCAACTGATATTTTCCAAATCATTTCATGCTTTTAATCATGGTGCTCACATGATTTGATGCACTTTACGAAGTAAGACCTGTTTTGTTTCAATTTAGATCTTGGTTATCGATAAGATCGTCTTCACTGGGCGCCACCATTTTGTTTGTATCAAATTCAAGTGATATAAGAGGTGGAATCTGATTAGTCAATAGGATGGACATAGAAGGACATAACTCGTAATAACCAGTGGTGGCGCTACGGTCGAGCCCAGAAATTCCATCCGCGTTCGGCGAGGGTCGTAACTGGACTATTACAGTCAGTTAACTCCCTTGCCTCAGGAAGATGTCTGACAACAGGACCTCTAAACAAGAAGAGGCTTTAATGTTTAGTTTTACAATTTTGCAATAAATGAAATATTAAAATACCCCTGAATTTAAGTAAAAAAAGGAAATAATGTTTTTTCCCATTTTGTGTGTGATGTGCTAATGTTGTCTCGGAAAGTAGCAGTGAGGAAAATGCAAGCAAAGTTTTGTTTCTGTCATTTGCAGCATGATTCCCATGAAGTCCAGCTGTCCAAGTGTCTGTCGTGGGTGTTGAGACATGGCGTGAACTCTGTTGGCCTCACATTCCTGCCAGGTGGGTGCACACTTAAGCCATGCCAGCTTACGTCTTTATTGATGTCAAAGTGTTGCAGCTATGATGCACCAGTATCTGTGATCCAGCAGTAACTACAATCCGTCTTTATCTGTAATAAAACAGTGACTATAATCTACCAGTAACTATAATCCACCAGTAACTATACTCCACCAGTAACTATAGTCCACCAGTAACTATAGTCCACCAGTAACTATACTCCACCAGTAACTATACTCCACCAGTTACTATAGTCCACTAGTAACTATAATCCACCAGTTACTATAGTCCACAGTAACTATACTCCACCAGTAACTATACTCCACCAGTAACTATAGTCCACCAGTAACTATAGTCCACCAGTAACTATAGTCCACCAGTAACTATAGTCCACCAGTAACTATAGTCCACCAGTTACTATAGTCCACCAGTAACTATACTCCACCAGTAACTATAGTCCACCAGTAACTATACTCCACTAGTAACTATACTCAACCAGTAACTATACTCCAACAGTAACTATAGTCCACCAGTTACTATAGTCCACTAGTAACTATACTCCACCAGTAACTATACTCCACCAGTTACTATCGTGAACCAGTAACTATACTCCACCAGTAACTATACTCCACCAGTAACTATAGTCCACCAGTAACTATAGTCCACCAGTGACTATACTCAACCAGTAACTATACTCAACCAGTAACTATACTCCACCAGTTACTATACTCCACCAATAACTATAATCCACCAGTTACTATACTCCACCAGTTACTATACTCCACCAGTTACTATACTCCACCAGTAACTATAATCCACCAGTTACTATACTCCACCAGTTACTATACTCCACCAGTTACTATACTCCACCAGTAACTATACTCCACCAGTAACTATAATCCACCAGTTATTATACTCCACCAGTTACTATACTCCACCAGTTACTATATTCAACCAGTAACTATACTCCAACAGTAACTATAGTCCACCAGTTTCTATAGTCCACTAGTAACTATACTCCACCAGTAACTATACTCCACCAGTTACTATAGTCCACCAGTAACTATACTCCACCAGTAACTATACTCCACCAGTTACTATACTCCACCAGTTACTATACTCCACCAGTAACTATACTCCACCAGTAACTATACTCCACCAGTTACTGTAGTCCACCAGTAACTATACTCAACCAGTTACTATACTCCACCAGTAACTATAATCCACCAGTAACTATACTCCACCAGTTACTATAATCAACCAGTTACTATACTCCACCAGTTACTATACTCCACCAGTTACTATACTCCACCAGTTACTATACTCCACCAGTAACTATAGTCCACCAGTAACTATACTCCACCAGTTACTATACTCCACCAGTAACTATAATCCACCAGTTATTATACTCCACCAGTTACTATACTCCACCAGTTACTATACTCAACCAGTAACTATACTCCAACAGTAACTATACTCCAACAGTTACTATACTCCACCAGTTACTATAGTCCACTAGTAACTATACTCCACCAGTAACTATACTCCACCAGTTACTATAGTCCACTAGTAACTATAATCCACCAGTTACTATAGTCCACAGTAACTATACTCCACCAGTAACTATACTCCACCAGTTACTATAATCAACCAGTTACTATACTCCACCAGTTACTATAATCCATCAGTAACTATACTCCACCAGTAACTATACTCCACCAGTTACTATACTCCACCAGTTACTATAATCAACCAGTTACTATACTCCACCAGTTACTATACTCCACCAGTTACTATACTCCACCAGTAACTATAGTCCACCAGTAACTATACTCCACCAGTTACTATACTCCACCAGTAACTATAATCCACCAGTTATTATACTCCACCAGTTACTATACTCCACCAGTTACTATACTCAACCAGTAACTATACTCCAACAGTAACTATAGTCCACCAGTTACTATAGTCCACTAGTAACTATACTCCACCAGTAACTATACTCCACCAGTTACTACAGTCCACCAGTAACTATAATCCACCAGTTACTATAGTCCACCAGTAACTATACTCCACCAGTAACTATACTCCACCAGTTACTATACTCCACCAGTTACTATAATCAACCAGTTACTATACTCCACCAGTTACTATACTCCACCAGTTACTTTAATCCACCAGTTACTATACTCCACCAGTTACTATACTCCACCAGTAACTATAATCCACCAGTTACTATACTCCACCAGTAACTATACTCCACCAGTTACTATACTCCACCAGTTACTGTAGTCCACCAGTAACTATACTCCACCAGTTACTATACTCCACCAGTAACTATAATCCACCAGTAACTATACTCCACCAGTTACTGTAGTCCACCAGTAACTATAATCCACCAGTGACTATAATCCACCAGTAACTATAATCCACCAGTAACTATAATCCACCAGTTACTATAATCAACCAGTTACTTTTCTCCACCAGTGACTATACTCCACCAGTAACTTTAACTCGCACAAAGTCAAAATATCACACTAAATTGTGTTATTCTCAGATTTTTCAAATGTTTAGCATTAGAACATAAATTATGATATATTAATTATTGCGGCTCCAGCCCACCACCCCTCGCTTCCAAGTCCCCCTCACACAATCTGGTTGTCCCCCAAGTACCCACATGGGAAGAATATAATGCTGCATGTGTTTCCTTCCTTGCTGGGTGCACGGGTGGCCCAGTCATCTAAGGCGCCGCGATTCGCTGTGCAGAGTTGCGTCCCTTGGGCACGCCAGAAACCTATGATTGTGGGTTCGAATCCCGGTTCGCCCCGATTATGTTTCTAGGTTTGTGAGCACCATACCCGTGCTCTTGGGTTTCACCGTAGTGGTAAATGTCTGAGACCTGCATCACTTCGGGCTTTCCTCCAACATTAAGCTGACACGCCGCGATATAACTGGAATACTGTTAAAAGCGGCGTTAAACCTAACTCACTCACTCACTCACTCAGTCCTTCCTTTGCTTCTTGATGGAATACTCCACACTCCTTGTTTAACATTTATGTTTCATTTGAAGCCCATCCATCAGCAATTAATGTTCAACAATGTTCAAAGATGCCTGAAACGGGTTGTTTAACAAGCATTAAAAAAATATTTAATTGTCCCACTTATGAAAATTTTGGAACATAAGCTTTGATGCTCTGCCTGCAGGTGGCTTTCTGTATGTATCGGACGTGCTCAAACTTCCCCGGTTTTCTAAGTTCACACTAGAGGAAGTGCGGAGTGTGGTTGCTAACAACGACAAACAGAGATTTACTCTGGAAACTGACCCAGATAATGGACAGTTAAAGATACGTGCCAATCAGGGACACTCCGTTCAAGTGAGTAGCTATAATTTACAATTTGTGACCATATATGGGCAACAAATACTAATTTGCATCCTCGTTTATCCAGTGTATGATATCCCTATTCCGTTATGGTAAACACCCTGGAACCATTCCCTGCAATAGCATCATTATGATGTAAAACACATCCAGTCATGCTATGAGTGAGTGAGAGAACTTCTGTGTTACGTGTGGAGAGAAGAGTCAAAGGCATCTCCCCGAGGTGAGAGTGTCCACTGGCCTATATCAAAGCCTAGTCTCTACCCTTGCCACCTCGCATAGATCATGAAGCTGCCCCTTGTAATGAAAACACAATATCCAATCAGATCGCTATTCATATCTTGTATAGCTTCACAAAGGTGGCCAATACCATAGGCGATGATCAGATTCAGGATATCATCCCTGACACAAAAACATGGGTAATCGTTGGGGGGCTAAAAAGATAAAAAAGATATATTCATGTCAACAAAGACAGTCAGTGGTAAATCACTTTCATACGAAGGTGTACCAGTCGTGGATGTTAATATTGTGTAATGTTTTGACTATTGATATGTGCGATTGTCTAGTTAAAAGTATACAGAAGTACAGCTGTATTAGCTTTTCAAGCTATCTTATTTTTAATGCTATACAAATTTGTTTGGAAATTACATGGATGATAACAGTCATCATGTCATATAAAAAAAATATCAATATTTTCTACGAGGTGGAAGGGGGATATAGGAATGGTTACTGTTCGCCCGTCTTTCCATCCATTCCTCCGTCATGTTTCATTTCCGGAGCAGAACTAAAAAACCATGAGAGATATCTAAACTAAACTTGGCACATAGATAGGTCTAGTAGTGAACTTGTGCCTTTTGATAGTCTGGGAGTTTTGAAAAATTAATTTTTTCGAGGTTCCACAGCAATCACTTCGACTTAGACTGAAAATGGCGGTAGTGCTTGTCTCCGAGGGTTAATGCCTTGCACACAACCGGACATGTCATATTGGCAGGGGGTATGAGTATTTCGTGCTTGTTTTGTATCATATTTTGTTGATATTCTTGATGATTGGCAATATGCATTGTTACCTGTAGGTTGAGGATCTCCAGCTGACACCCCTCACAGACAGCACTGAGTACCCACTGATCATCCACGGGACCTACCTACAGGCCTGGAGGAGCATTAAGTCCCAGGTAACTCGTTATGTCTCGGGGAACGTCAAGATAACTTATCAAAAGTTACAGGTTAGTCCTTGATAACTCATAAAGTCTCAGGTAGATAAGTGAGTGAGTGAGTTGGGTTTAACGCCACTTTTTTTGTACAGTATTCCAGTTATATCAATCCACGTCATCTTAATGTGTGAGGAAAGCCCAAAGTGATGCAGGTCTAAGACGTTTATCAGTTTGGTGAAACCCTCGAGCACGGGTATGGTGCTGACAGACCTAGAAATATATAAATGGGATTTGGATTCATAATCATAGGATTCTGGCATGCTCAAGAGAAACAACTCTGCACGGTGAATTGCGGCACTTAAGATGACTTGGGCCACCCGTGCCTCCTCAGGTAAGTACCAGGTAGTAAGTCATTGAATCTCTGGTCACTTGTAGTCACTAACTCAGTCTCAGGTGAGACCCAGGGTACTTATTAGGTTTCAGGTGAGTCCCAAGTAACTCATTAGGTTTCAGGTGAGTCCTAGGTAACTCATTAGGTTTCAGGTGAGTCCTAGGTAACTCATTAGGTTTCAGGTGAGTCCTAGGTAACTCATTAGGTTTCAGGTGAGCCCTAGGTAACTCATTAGGTTTTAGGTGAGTCCTAGGTAACTCATTAGGTTTCAGGTGAGTCCTAGGTAACTCATTAGGTTTCAGGTGAGTCCTAGGTAACTCATTAGGTTTCAGGTGAGTCCTAGGTAACTCATTAGGTTTCAGGTGAGGCCTTAGTAACTCATTAGGTTCTAGGTGAATCCCAGGTAACTCATTCAGTCTCAGGTAAGTCCAAGGTAAATCATTAGGTTTCAGGTGAGTCTTAGGGAACTCATTAGGTTTCAGGTGAGTGCCAAGTAACTCATCAGGTTTCAGGTGAGTCCCAGGTAACTCATCAGGTTTAAGGTGAGTCCTAGGTAACTCGTTATATTTCATGTGAGTCCTAATAAGTCATTAACATAATATTTAGTCTTGTGAGTTCAGGATGAGTTCTATATAATTCATTAAGTCTCTATTCCTACCTGTCTTTATTTCAAGGGATTAAGAAAGATGAAGAGGAATCATATTCACTTTGCTGTTGGGGAGCCAGGGGAAGATGGAGTCGTCAGTGGTGAGGTGTCTGCACACAGCAGTACAAAGTTAGAAATTGAGTAGTTCTGAATTTATTAATCCCAGCGTGTTCACTGAGGATGGAGGTGTCACAGTCAGCCATTGCTTTGGAGTGCCATGTAGGAGTTTCCAGCACCTCGTGCTTGTGTTAAGAGGGGATTTCCAACTGAAACCTAAAGTGCTGTTGTGTAAAGAATTGAATTTTGAAATCAGTAAATGACCACACAAGACCAATAAATCATCCATTAAATATATTCAAACAAACCACTTTAGGTTTGCAATGCAAGCAGAATATGTCCTAGGTCATTTAAGCATGATCAGTGGCAGCACCATTAAGTAGCTGGCCCTAGAATGAATGTAACGACACTCAAGAAAGTTCAGAATTTGGTCACAGTCCAGCGCTTTGAAACGGGCCTGTCTCCATTCTTGAATACAGAGGAGTTATGGAACCACCGGGAACTGGGTATCCAATCCGCTTTTGGCTAGTAGACAAAAAGTCAGGTTGAAAAAGGACTAAAATCACCCTTGTGTCGCTCTTATGAGGTACACCCAGCCTTCTAGAAACTGTCCCAGCCAAAACTTCTCAAATGATCCAGTCTGTCATGTTTGTAAAACAACAAGGAGCAGATAACTCCAAATTCCCCTATTTGTTTAAATATGGCACTACAGCAACTGACATTTGCTGCCACTAACAATCACTGCAGATATATTTAGTGTCTATTGCCACGTTACATTTGTCATCAGTCACCTGACCCATAAATGTTGAACCCTGAAGCCTTGTATCTGGACTGCTACTGTATGTACTAGGTCAGAATTGGATGATCTCTAAACCTTGTCTGTTGCAGGAATGCGGAAATCCTGTGATGTGATGATCTATGTTGATGTAGCGAAGGCTCTGGCAGGTGGGTAGATACAGGATGATCTGTGTTGATGTAGCGAGGGCTCTGGCAGGTGGGTAGATACAGGATGATCTGTGTTGATGTAGCGAGGGCTCTGGCAGGTGGGTAGATACAGGTGATGATCTGTGTTGATGTAGCGAAGGCTCTGGCAGGTGGGTAGATACAGGATGATCTGTGTTGATGTAGCGAGGGCTCTGGCAGGTGGGTAGATACAGGATGATCTGTGTTGATGTAGCGAGGGCTCTGGCAGGTGGGTAGATACAGGTGATGATCTGTGTATATGTAGCGAGGGCTCTGGCAGGTGGGTAGATACAGGATGATCTGTGTTGATGTAGCGAGGGCTCTGGCAGGTGGGTAGATACAGGTGATGATCTGTGTTGATGTAGCGAAGGCTCTGGCAGGTGGGTAGATACAGGATGATCTGTGTTGATGTAGCAAGGGCTCTGGCAGGTGGGTAGATACAGGTGATGATCTGTGTTGATGTAGCGAGGGCTCTGGCAGGTGGGTAGATACAGGATGATCTGTGTTGATGTAGCGAGGGCTCTGGCAGGTGGGTAGATACAGGATGATCTGTGTTGATGTAGCAAGGGCTCTGGCAGGTGGGTAGATACAGGTGATGATCTGTGTTGATGTAGCGAGGGCTCTGGCAGGTGGGTAGATACAGCATGATCTGTGTTGATGTAGCGAGGGCTCTGGCAGGTGGGTAGATACAGGATGATCTGTGTTGATGTAGCGAGGGCTCTGGCAGGTGGGTAGATACAGGATGATCTGTGTTGATGTAGCGAGGGCTCTGGCAGGTGGGTAGATACAGGTGATGATCTATGTTGATGTAGCGAGGGCTCTGGCAGGTGGGTAGATACAGGTGATGATCTGTGTTGATGTAGCGAGGGCTCTGGCAGGTGGGTAGATACAGGATGATCTGTGTTGATGTAGCGAGGGCTCTGGCAGGTGGGTAGATACAGGATGATCTGTGTTGATGTAGCGAAGGCTCTGGCAGGTGGGTAGATACAGGATGATCTGTGTTGATGAGGCGAGGGCTCTGGCAGGTGGGTAGATACAGGATGATCTGTGTTGATAAGGCGAGGGCTCTGGCAGGTGGGTAGATACAGGTGATGATCTGTGTTGATGAGGCGAGGGCTCTGGCAGGTGGGTAGATACAGGATGATCTGTGTTGATGTAGCGAGGGCTCTGGCAGGTGGGTAGATACAGGTGATGATCTGTGTTGATGTAGCGAGGGCTCTGGCAGGTGGGTAGATACAGGATGATCTGTGTTGATGAGGCGAGGGCTCTGGCAGGTGGGTAGATACAGGTGATGATCTGTGTTGATGTAGTGAAGGCTCTGGCAGGTGGGTAGATACAGGATGATCTGTGTTGATGTAGCGAGGGCTCTGGCAGGTGGGTAGATACAGGTGATGATCTGTGTTGATGTAGAGAGGGCTCTGGCAGGTGGGTAGATACAGGATGATCTGTGTTGATGAGGCGAGGGCTCTGGCAGGTGGGTAGATACAGGTGATGATCTGTGTTGATGTAGTGAAGGCTCTGGCAGGTGGGTAGATACAGGATGATCTGTGTATATGTAGCGAGGGCTCTGGCAGGTGGGTAGATACAGGTGATGATCTGTGTATATGTAGCGAGGGCTCTGGCAGGTGGGTAGATACAGGATGATCTGTGTTGATGTAGCAAGGGCTCTGGCAGGTGGGTAGATACAGCATGATCTGTGTTGATGTAGCGAGGGCTCTGGCAGGTGGGTAGATACAGGTGATGATCTGTGTTGATGTAGCGAGGGCTCTTGCAGGTGGGTAGATACAGGTGATGATCTGTGTTGATGTAGCGAAGGCTCTGGCAGGTGGGTAGATACAGGATGATCTGTGTATATGTAGCGAAGGCTCTGGCAGGTGGGTAGATACAGGTGATGATCTGTGTTGATGTAGCGAAGGCTCTGGCAGGTGGGTAGATACAGGATGATCTGTGTATATGTAGCGAAGGCTCTGGCAGGTGGGTAGATACAGGATGATCTGTGTTGATGTAGCGAAGGCTCTGGCAGGTGGGTAGATACAGGTGATGGTCTGTGTTGATGGAGCGAGGGCTCTGGCAGGTGGGTAGATACAGGATGATCTGTGTTGATGTAGCGAGGGCTCTGGCAGGTGGGTAGATACAGGTGATGATCTGTGTTGATGTAGCGAGGGCTCTGGCAGGTGGGTAGATACAGGATGATCTGTGTTGATGTAGGGAGGGCTCTGGCAGGTGGGTAGATACAGGTGATGATCTGTGTTGATGTAGCGAGGGCTCTTGCAGGTGGGTAGATACAGGATGATCTGTGTATATGTAGCGAGGGCTCTGGCAGGT
Organism: Haliotis rufescens; assembly: GCF_023055435.1. Classification (NCBI taxonomy): domain Eukaryota; kingdom Metazoa; phylum Mollusca; class Gastropoda; order Lepetellida; family Haliotidae; genus Haliotis; species Haliotis rufescens. The sequence goes on along the minus strand of NW_025964001.1, from coordinate 63,546,224 downwards.
GGGTAGATACAGGTGATGATCTGTGTTGATGTAGCGAGGGCTCTTGCAGGTGGGTAGATACAGGATGATCTGTGTTGATGTAGCGAGGGCTCTGGCAGGTGGGTAGATACAGGATGATCTGTGTTGATGTAGCGAGGGCTCTGGCAGGTGGGTAGATACAGGATGATCTGTGTATATGTAGCGAGGGCTCTGGCAGGTGGGTAGATACAGGTGATGATCTGTGTTGATGTAGCGAGGGCTCTTGCAGGTGGGTAGATACAGGATGATCTGTGTTGATGTAGCGAGGGCTCTGGCAGGTGGGTAGATACAGGATGATCTGTGTTGATGTAGCGAGGGCTCTGGCAGGTGGGTAGATACAGGATGATCTGTGTTGATGTAGCGAGGGCTCTTGCAGGTGGGTAGATACAGGATGATCTGTGTTGATGTAGCGAGGGCTCTTGCAGGTGGGTAGATACAGGATGATCTGTGTTGATGTAGCGAGGGCTCTGGCAGGTGGGTAGATACAGGATGATCTGTGTTGATGTAGCGAGGGCTCTGGCAGGTGGGTAGATACAGGTGATGATCTGTGTTGATGTAGCGAGGGCTCTTGCAGGTGGGTAGATACAGGTGATGGTCTGTGTATATGTAGCGAGGGCTCTAGCAGGTGGGTAGATACAGGTGATGATCTGTGTTGATGTAGCGAGGGCTCTGGCAGGTGGGTAGATACAGGATGATCTGTGTATATGTAGCGAGAGCTCTGGCAGGTGGGTAGATACAGGTGATGATCTGTGTTGATGTAGCGAGGGCTCTTGCAGGTGGGTAGATACAGGATGATCTGTGTTGATGTAGAGAGGGCTCTGGCAGGTGGGTAGATACAGGATGATCTGTGTTGATGTAGAGAGGGCTCTGGCAGGTGGGTAGATACAGGATGATCTGTGTATATGTAGCGAGGGCTCTGGCAGGTGGGTAGATACAGCATGATCTGTGTTGACATTTGTGTTTATTGTTTCGTGGTATAATTTTTTATTGTGACGTTTCATTTATTAAACTTTCACTGTTCTACTTTCACATATTTCTGAATCTATATATCAGCGAAAACAATATACCATCAGAGACAGCAGTGTTTTATGTCTTTCACAGCTGGTGTCAAGTTTTTCAAGTCTGCAAACAATGTGATATTGAGTCCGGGGACAGATGATGGAGTTATCCCCCCTTGTTTCTTCAGCCAAGTCATAGACAGAAGTACAGGTTGGTTTGTTTGTTTGTTTGTTGTTTAATGCCACACTCAGCACTATTCCAGCTATATGATGGCTGTCTGTAAATAAGTGAGTCTGGACCAGACAATCCAGAGATTGACATCATGAGCATCGATCTATGCAATTGGGATACGATGACATGCATCAACCAAGTCAGCGAGTCTCACCACCCGATCCCGTTAGTCGCCTCTCGAGACAAGCATAGTCGCCTTTTACGGCAAGCATGGATTGCTGAAGACCTATTCTACCCCGGATCTTCACGGGTCAGAAGTATGTGTATTGTCACACAGAGAAGTACCATCTTCCCAAGGCAAGGCGTTAACTGACAATAAAAGGACAGTTTTCACACTTGCAGAACCTGGCAGGAATTCCGGGGTTACGTTGTGGTTGGACTAACGTCTCTATGCATAGTCCAATCAAAATCGTGTAACGAACTAAATATCCGGTTCGTAAACAGCATTGATTCCATCGTGCAGAGTTCGGTCGACTGCAGGATTTACAAAGCATGTGTACCATCTGCTGGGTGTTGACAGATATTTTTCAAATCTTTTCAAATTTTTAAACAAAGTGCTCAAGTCATTTATAACAATATTGTTCTTGATTATCGATCAGTTCGTCTTGACTGAGCACTGCAATTTTGTTTGAAGCAAATGCAAGTGATATGAGAGATGGAATCTGATTGGTCAATGGGAGGAACATAGAAGGGACATAACCCATAAAAGCCACTGCTGACGCTTCGATCGAGCCTGGAAAAATCCAGCCTCGTTCAACAAAGGTGGAAACTGGACTTTTATAGTCAGTAAACGCCCTTGCCTCGGGAAGATGAGAATGATATGTATTGTCACACACAAAGACATTCTCACTGTTATCATCCATCTCCCAATAGTTGTGTAATGATATGTAGAAGTAAAACCAAAGAAGCAGAATATCTAGGACAAAGCCCAATACTAATTTCTTGCAATATTTGTTTCAGGAGCTGAGTTGCCTCTTGGAGACGATGCTGACCCAGGTGCACACAGTGGCAAGGTTGGCGCTGTCACTGCAGATGATGTTGCTGATGAAATGGAGATGTCTCGCAAACAGAGGAGGAAGAAAAAGAAGCACAAGAAGAGTGAAACAGACTGAAATAAACAACTACATCCCACCTAGTTACTACCAGTTTATATGACTCAGTGTTCCCGTTTACCGGTAATTACCAGTTTTTTACCGGTAAAATTAGGCTTGGACCGGTTATTCAGGTGACTGCCAGTCCCTCTGGACCGGCAAATAAAGTCATATAAATCTTTGTTGTTGAACAAAACATTGGCGATATTCATATAAGTAAATTTTTTCGAACGAAGTCAGCTTGTCTGTTACCATCAAGGTTTCCCCTTGTCTTTTTTCATTGCAAGGAAATAACATTTTCCTTTGCTTCGAGGTTAAATATCCATTTGTAGTAACTTTGTCACGAAATATTTTTAAAAAAGGAGAAAATTGTGACTGAAGTTAGTGTGAATGATGTATAGATCTAAATAAGTTACTTCAGAGATGACGTCTTTGCACTGAACAGGATGTTGAAAGAATCAAAACCAGGTAATTTTCATACATTTTTTAATTTGTTGAAAATTGGGACTGGCAAAAATTAGGGGGAGACTGGTAATTATTAGAGCTGTCAGTCCACTAGAACTGTCAGTTTCAAAAGCCAGCGGAAACACAGTGACTACACGGTGCCTACCATGGATAATGTTTTCTCAGGAATCTAATAAAATGGAAACTTTAAACCATGAATATTTTTATGGTCACATGTTATTGTTTTCATCCATCAGAAAATTGTTTTTGTGTGAATACAAAGACGTAAGTTATTCAACCAGCGAAGCTACAGTTTGAATATGCAATAAATCTTGTTATCTCATGGTATATAAGTTCTGATTTTGGTTTTTTTCTGTCTTATTTTTAGATCATTTGTTATGTTGCCATAGTTATGGCATTATGTGGAATGTTATTTATGTTCACACAACAATATATTTTCTTTAATAAAATCCTTTTAATTCTTCTTGTGGTTGAATTTAAAACCCATGTTGAGCTGACATTGAGATCTTCATGTTGATCTAAAGCCCACATTACATCCTGTCTGGGTCACTGATATTACTGGACCGCCTCCGTGGTCTAGTGGTAGAGCGTCCGCCCAGAGAGAGGAAGGTCCGGAGTTCGATCCCCGACCGCGTCATACCAAAAAGATGTTAAAAGATGGTACTTGTTAGCCTGTGTGGCGCTTGGCATTAAGGGGCTAAAACAAGGACTGGTCGGCTCAGAGTCAGTATACTGTGTCTGGAGAGGTATTAATTTTCAAACTGCGGCATGGTATCTCAGTGGGCTAGCACTATAAAATTGGCATCAGTCCGGACTAGTACAAGCAGCCACACACACACACACACGTGCATGCACGTCGCTATATAAGTGCAATTATCTTGCACGCAATGTTAAACCCAATTTCACCTCATCACCACCGCTCCACCTTTTGTTACTTAGGACACAATATTCTGTTACATTAGGTAGCTATGCAATAAGTCACAATTCCAAAGAACAATGAAGTGTGGTTTATTTCATGATGAAACGTTGTTCTTTTTTTTAATAACTTGATGACGTTGAATATTGGAAGACATTTTTTTGAGAGGGGAGTGTCTTGTGTGTTGTTCCCCATAGATGTAGCTTGGCTACGCAGATACATGTAAATGTGATGGTCGAATGATCATATCCAAAAGTGTAAGAGATATCAAAATCGCCATTGGGAGAAAAAGTACAGGTAATCGACGTGAGGATTGTGAGAATATGCGGAAAATACCCACCTGTGCATAAAATGGCCTTGTCCTGAATTCCATTCCGCTGAGGGTGTCATCATTATTAAAATACGGGTAAATATTTTTGAAGCTTATACATTTTATCATCATCCTTAAAAAGGCTGTGCATAATGTTGATATCTCATGTAAGAAATAAATGAATTGTGGTCGTTTATTGAACAGTAAAACACTGCAGGGAGAACAAACCACTTGGGGCCGTTTTGTTGTATGATAAACAACCCTGACCTGTTTATTTCGTAAGTATATGGCAATATTAACCCCTGCCACGAAGTGGGGTGGGGGAATACAGGAACAGTTTGTCCAACCGTCAGTCTATCCACTTCTCAAAGGGGACAAATTTTCTCCAAAAATGTTTAAGTTAGAAAAATGAAATTTTACACCCTCATATTAATGGTCATCTTAAATGAGTTAAAACATTGGTATCTTAAATTAATTTTTTATGTCCCTTCATCTGTGCTTTTCAACTAAGTGCATACTGTGTGAATGGGGACACATTTTCTCAGAAACCACTGAATTTACATGAATGAAAGTTTGCATGCTTATCTAAGTGATACTTGTCCAGGTTTGAAAGTTTGAAAATTGGTGCCGTAAATTGTTTTGTTAAGGAGTTATGGCCCTTGCTCCATGCTTTTCAACTTAGTTCATGATGTCTGCAAGAGAGACATTTTTCTCGGAAACTACTAATGTTACTTAAATGAAACTTTGCATTATGATCAATGAGATACTTGTCAAGACTTAGAAAATTGGTCCGCTAAATTATTTTTTTTCGACAGTTACTTCCCTTGCTACATGTTTATAGAACCTTGAGCAATGTTATTTTACAAAGTGCATAGTGCCTGCAAGGTGCAATAAATATTTTTTTCAGACAAGTGGCCTTTTGTGTGTATTAATTTTTTTCTGATAACATGAAGCGACCCTTGTACCTTTCTCTTAAGTCTTTTTGGAATCTTTATTTTATAGCTGATATTCATTACTATATGAACAAACAAAATTCTAATGTGCCCCATTGCGGGGGATGATAAGGCTGTTTTTTGTTGTTGTTTATTCCAATGTGCTATGTAAGATTTCATTTGTTCTCACAATAATAGGGGGCAGGGGTGGCCCTGTGGTCTAAGGCGCCGCGATTCGCTGTGCAGAGTTGCGTCCCTTGGGCACGCCAGAAACCTATGATCGTGGGTTTGAATCCCGGTTCGCCCTGATTATGTTTCTAGGTTTGTCAGCACCATACCCGTGCTCGTGGGTTTCACCAAAGTGCTAAACTCTTGAGACCTTCAACACTTCACACTTTCCTCCCATATAGCTGACAAGTGGGGATATAACTTGAATACAGTTAAAAGCAGTGTCAAAAGCATCTTCCCAAGACAAGGGAGTTAACTGACTATAAAAGTCCAGTTTCGACCCTTGACGAACTGGGCTGGAATTCCGGAGTTACGCTTTGGTTGGACAAACTGGTCTATGCACAGTCGAATCAAAATCGAACTAGACATCCGGTTCGTAAACACACACGGATTTCAACATGCAGATTTCGGTCGACTGCAGGATTTACAAAGCATGTACACCGTCAACTGGGCTTCAAATGTTATTCTGCAAATCTGTTCATGTTTTTAATCAAGGTGCTCAAGTGATTTGATGCTCTTTGCGAGGTAAGACCCGTTTTATTACAATACAGATCTTGATTATCGTCTTGATTTCGTTTGAAGCAAATGCAAGTGACATGAGAGATGGAATTGATTCCATCGTGCAGATTTCGGTCGACTGCAGGATTTACAAAGCATGTCTACTGGGTGTTGACATATTTTGCAAATCTTTTCAAATTTTTAATAAAAGTGCTCAAGTAATTTTTGCACTTCGCAGAGTAGGACCCGTTTTATATATGAGAGATGGAATCTGATTGGTCAATAGGAGGGACATAGAAGGGACATAACTCGTAACAGGCACTGGTGTTGCTACGATCGAGCCTGGAAATTCCAGCCAAGTTCGGCAAGGGTGGAGACTAGACTTTTATAGTCAGTTAATGCTTTTGCCTGGGGAAGATGCTTTTCCTGTTGCATTTGAAGAGATTTGAAAATGAATAAAACGTAAAATGAGTGAGTGTGCAGTGAATCAATGTCCGTCAGCATGATCCTGCGGCACACGTTTCCTATCTGTATGATAGAAATATCTTGTTTTACGGCACGTTGCCAAAATAAAGGTTAATAAGCTAGATGAAATCTTGTGGAACAGTGGTGTGTTTGTGTCATTAAAATCAGATCTTAGTTCTCGCTACAGCCATTAAATTGCATCACAATGCTTTACAGACCATTGTGACATCATTGGTTACCATGACGTCTCAATCAAATAGCATCACTAATGGCTCTGCTACTGAAGCTGTTAGCAGTACTTTTTGTCTAAAACTGAAAAAGCTATTGGATGATAAATAAAATCTCTCCCTCGGAGTTTTTTCCACTTTTATCAACTCGTGTTGTCATATTTGATATCAAAAGACACTTGGGTGAGAGTCTCTATATATGGCAGACGTGTTGGAACACAAGGGATTATATTGATCCAATGTGACAATTCTGCCTGGCTACAGTGAGCGTTCTCTCACAGAAATGAAATTGCTTTTAAAAAAAGCATTCAACATGTTCATTTTCTTGGCATCCGGCATACTACTTAATTTGTTTTGGCATCAGAATTAAGGACTCTCGAGTCACATCAGTGTACACAGCTGGTACAAGTAAACTCGACTGGGATTTCACATAGAATGCATGACCATGCATGCCCACAAGCTCAGGGTTAAATAATATTGATTTGCTACAGTAATTCTTTGCAATGTAAAAGGACGAAAATTAAATTTCACTTTGAAATTGGCATTCGCGATCCAGATCAACATTTCACGACATCCAGGATACTGCACTGCAACATCCAGAATAGCACGTGACAGGGCTAGCATCCTCATCACTACAGGCATAACACTCGAATCATACTTCAAATAAGATTTGTTTCACTTCGACCTTATAGGTGCAATGGTGCAGCCTAGTGGTTAAAGCGTTCGCTCGTCACGCCGAAGACCCGGGTTCGATTCCCCACAAGGGTACAATGTGTGAAGCAATTTTTTGGTGTCCCCCGCCGTGATATTGCTGGAATATTGCTAAAAGCGGCGCAAAACATTACTCACTCACTCGACCATTTTCTAACAGTATATTCCCACAACATGCAAGTCACATATTTTCAGTAATAAAGGCCAAGGCCCACAATACAATAACATGAAATATTTATAATATCCTCTACAAAAGATTTACCTATGTATGTTCAGATTTTCAATATAGCATGGTGGTGGGGTACCTAAATGAATACAATGTGTGAAGTCCATTTCTGGTGTACCCCGCTGTGATATTTTTGCTAGAAAATTGTTAAAAGAGGTCCTTAGATATAGGACGTCTCTGGGAAGATTTCATGTGGTGGAGTTAGTACCACATAAATACACTTGCATGCAAGCCTTACAGCCGATCAGAACGGGTGATTTGAGCAGCGCTAGCAAGTTTGAATGCCTCCGCTATCAAATGAGCAAATCAAGTCCTGTTCTTTGGAACACCGGATCGTGGACTGGTCAAGTGTTTCCAGTGCTATGCGGAGGCCAGCTTGGGTACATGCTTGTACTGTGATCTCGGTCAGTGTAACCCCCCATTCACTTGAACACATTAATCACATGATTCACAGCGAAATTCATTCATATTCCTCGCCCAAACCACCGTTCGATGCATATGCATGAATTTCGCTTAAACGTCATGTGCATCAATATAGCAACAAACAAGAAGACAGATGCGGACATATAATTTGTAATTGATTTCATGATAAAGTAATTGTATATGCTCAATTCTTACAGAGATGATGATAACCCACATTGGTCATTAAGCTGATGTATCCGTGAAGATCCGTCTTCAGCAACCTAGGCTTGTCGTAAGAGGCGACTAACGGGATCGGGTGGTCAGGCTCGCTGTCTTGGTTGATGCATGTCATCGATCCCAATTGCGTAGATCGATGCTCAGGATATTAATCACTGGATTGTCTGGTCCAGACTCGATTATTTACTGACCGTCGTCACATAGTTGGCATATTGCTGAGTGCGGCGTTAAACAACAAACAAACCAACCATGGCTTGGCTGATTCCATGTCCTTGTACCTTTACGGCATACGTGAATCGTCGCTCACAATATCAATCGCTGGAATGTCTGGTCCAGACTCGATTATTTACTGACCGCCGTCATATATGCGGCGTTAAACCAAACCAAACAAAAAAACATTGCTACATACACAAATAGTAATATACAATGTATTTACAATTCAACACAACATCAGCTGTCTGTCTGTCAGGCTCGGAATACCTTCCCGAGGCAAGGGAGTTAACTGACTATAAAAGTCCAGTCTCATCTCTTGCCGAACTTGGCTGTAATTTCAGGGCTCGATCGTTTCGTAACCAGGTGGTATTATGAGTTATATCCCTTTATGTCCCTCCTATTGACCAATCAGATTCCACCTCTCATATCACTTGCATTTGCTTCAAACAAAATGGCGACGCGCAATCAAGACGATCTGATCACTAATCAAAATCTATATTGTGATAAAACTGGTCTTAATTCGCGATGTGCATCAAATCACGTGAGTACCTTTAAAAACATGAAAAGATTTGGAAAATATCTGTTCACAACGTGTTGGCGGTGCACATGCTTTGTAAACCCTGCAATCGACTGAAATCTGAACGGCAGTTAACGAACCGGATGTCGATTTCGTTACGCGATTTTGATTGGACTACGCATAGACCCGTTAGTCCAGCCAAAATGTGTCTCCATGATACCAGCCTTGTTCGGCAAGGGTGGAAACTGGATTTTTATAGTCAGTTAACTCCCTTTCCTTGGGAAGATGGTCTCGGAACTTGCATTTAACACACAACCACCTGTTGCCACGTATATTGACAACCTGAACATATGACAGTCCTCAAACCCTTCTTATACAGCCACTCCTCTTGTAATGGTTGACTGACATACCGGAAACAGATAATCATATTCTGAGCTACGAACCGTACATTATCCTTGACCGATATCCTCATGACCAAAACAATTACAACCAAGGAATAATTAATTGACTTGCCTAGTCTCAGCCTACCAGAAATCTGAGACTGCCATTTGTCTTGCAGCAGTTCCTGTAGTTATCATGAACTCATTCCGCAAGTGTTTAGTTATGCGTTTGTCGCCGATTATTTACCCATAATTATTATTCAGTAGGCGCAGCCGTGCAATTAGTAGAATCTTCGTCGATACGCTTTGATTAATGATTCCGTATTCATTTATTATTTATACCTACCTTCGACCATGTCGTGCTTGTAGATTGGTGATTTGTAATTTATGAGGCAGACCGATTGTTGCATCCTGAAAACTTCATGTTGGGATAGACAGTGTTCGGATTTGCTTCTCGGGCGAGGCAACTTTAGTGGGTTCAGAGTATGAGTCTGGTTTTTGTCTATGCTGATTGAGATTGATGGCGTATCGGAATGTTTTTTTCAGACAGCCCCCCAGGTATTGTGTGTGGGGGATGTGTTGGGGTTGAGTGTTGCTTTTATACACATGGATCAGGTTCATATCCCAAAGGGCAAATTTGAAGCCTGTTCGCTGGATGTCTTCTGATTCCGACAAGGTACATACATATTAAACAAGCCACGCAGTCTGGATAAAAGGGTCATTATGACTGTGTCGTTTCAAGGTCGTTCAGTATATTTGGCGTTTTACGGCTTATTCGGCAATATTACAGCTACGTCATGTCGGTCTGCAGATAGTGATATTACAGCTACGTCATGTCGGCCTGTTGTCAGCAATATTACAGCTTCATCTTTTCGGCATTTAGTTAGCAATATTACAGCTACGTCATATCGGTCTGTTGTCAGTAATATTACAACCACGTCATGTCGGTCTGTTGTCAGTAATATTACAGCTACGTCATGTCGGTCGGCAGGCAGTTATATTACAGCTACGTCATATCGGTCTGTTGTCAGTAATATTACAACTACGTCATGTTGGTCTGTTGTCAGTAATATTACAGCTACGTCATGTCGGTCTCTAGTCAGTAATATTACAGCTACGTCATGTCGGTCTGTAGTCAGTAACATTACAGCTACGTCATGTCGGTCTGCAGTCAGTAATATTACAGCTACGTCATATCGGTCTGTTGTCAGTAATATTACAGCTTCGTCATGTTGGTCTGTTGTCAGTAATATTACAGCTACGTCATATCGGTCTGTTGTCAGTAATATTACAGCTTCGTCATGTCGGTCTGTTGTCAGTAATATTACAGCTTCGTCATGTCGGTCTGTTGTCAGTAATATTACAGCTACGTCCTGTCGGTCTGTAGTCAGTAATATTACAGCTACGTCATGTCGGTCTGTAGTCAGTAACATTACAGCTACGTCATGTCGGTCTGTAGTCAGTAATATTACAGCTACGTCATGTCGGCCTGTACTCAGTAATATGACAACTACGTCATGTCGGTCTGCAGTCAGTGATATTACAGCTACGTCATGTCGGCCTGTTGTCAGCAATATTACAGCTTCATCTTTTCGGCATTTAGTTAGCAATATTACAGCTACGTCATATCGGTCTGCAGTCAGTAATATTACAGCTACGTCATGTCGGTCTGTTGTCAGTAATATTACAGCTTCGTCATGTCGGTCTGTTGTCAGTAATATTACAACTACGTCATGTCGGTCTGCAGTCAGTGATATTACACCTACGTCATGTCGGCCTGTTGTCAGCAATATTACAGCTTCATCTTTTCGGCATTTAGTTATCAATTACAGCTACGCCATGTCGGTCTGTTGTCAGTGATATTACAACTACGTCATGTCGGTCTGCAGTCAGTAATATTACAGCTACGTCATATCGGTCTGTTGTCAGTAATATTACAGCTTCGTCATGTCGGTCTGTTGTCAGTAATATTACAGCTACGTCATGTCGGTCTGTACTCAGTAATATTACAGCTACGTCATGTCGGCCTGTTGTCAGCAATATTACAGCTTCATCTTTTCGGCATTTAGTTAGCAATATTACAGCTACGTCATATCGGTCTGCAGTCAGTAATATTACAGCTACGTCATGTCGGTCTGTTGTCAGTAATATTACAGCTTCGTCATGTCGGTCTGTTGTCAGTAATATTACAACTATGTCATGTCGGTCTGCAGTCAGTGATATTACAGCTACGTCATGTCGGCCTGTTGTCAGCAATATTACAGCTTCATCTTTTCGGCATTTAGTTAGCAATATTACAGCTACGTCATATCGATCTGCAGTCAGTAATATTACAGCTACGTCATGTCGGTCTGCATTCAGTAATATTACAGCTACGTCATGTCGGTCTGCAGTCAGTAATATTACAGCTACGTCATGTCGGTCGGCAGTCAGCAATAATAATTACAGCAATATACACCCGTGGGCCCAGCATTCACCCCGTAACATAACGATCGTGGATCCACGATGTCCTTGGAAGCCACCGCGGATCCACCTCGCCCCTGGTAACATTAGACCCGTGGGTCCACCTCGCCCCTGGTAACATAACACACGTGGATTCACCTCCCCCTGGTAACATTAAACACGTGGATCCACCTCGCCCTTGGTAACATTAGACCCGTGGATCCACCTCGCCCCTGGTAACATTAGACCCGTGGATCCACCTCGCCCCTGGTAACAATACACCCGTGGGTCCACCTCGCCCCTGGTAACATAACACCCATGATCTACCTCGCCCCTGGAAGCATAACACCCGTGGTTCCACCTCGCCCTCGGTAACATAAGCCCCGTGGATCCACCTCGCCCTCGGTAACAGAACAACGGTGGATCCACCTCGCCCTCGGTAACATAACAACGGTGGATCCACCTCGCCCTTAGTTACATAACCACAGTGGATCCACATCGCCCTCGGTAACATAACAACGGTGGATCCACATCGCCCTCGGTAACATAGCAGCGGTGGACCCATCTCGCCCTTGGTAACATAACCACAGTGGATCCACATCGCCCTCGGTAACATAACAACCATGGATCCACCTCGCCCTCGGTAACATAACAACGGTGGATTCACATCGCCCTCGGTAACATAACAACGGTGGATCCACCTCGCCCGTGCCAACATAACCCCGTGGATTCACCTCGCCCCTGGTAACATAACAACGGTGAATCCATCTCGTCCCTGGTAACATAACAACGGTGGATCCACCTCGACCTCGGTAACATAACAACGGTGGATCTACATCGCCCTCGGTAACATAACAACGGTGGATCCACCTCACCTCTGGTAACATAACCTTCGCGGATCCACCTCGCCCCTGGAACAAAAACACCCCTGGGTCCAGCATAGATCCCGTAACATAACGATCATGGACCCACAATGTCCTTGGAAGCCCCCGTGGATCCACGTCGTCCCTGGTACCAAAACTTGTCATGGACACACTATGTCTTTAATTGGATATTGGCCTCGGATCAACCATGTTCCTGGTACCAACACATCATTTGAAAATGGCTTGTACTGAAACACCTGTCCTCCCCAAACACTCCTGCTGAATAATTCACACGCCGTGCTAACAGATAATGATTTCATAAACACGAGAACAATAAAACTGAAGAATATATACGTCAACATTTATGGACTGTAAAGCAATTTGATCTCCTTCGGGGTTTAATCATGGCAAAATGTGTTGGGGAATTAATATCGAGCATTGGTCTGGTATGCGACTAAATTAGTACTGTGTTAGTCAATATTGCCCATGTCGAACGATAAATTGCTTGAATAATAACAGTTATCCACGTTCTCCCAATCTAATCTGAACCAAGTTTTCAACGCGGGTGACGCGAATACAGTGTCACGTGACATATGCCACGTTTCTAATCATATTCATCACGTGACCAAGCAGACGACTATCATTATTCATAGAGGAGGAAATTGGAAAACAATCTCACTTGACACACAGGTAAGAGGCAATAATTAAGAAAAATGACAAATGCAGGATTTAACTTCATGGAGACGACAATGAATGATATTTAACAACTATTGGTGCAGTTGCAAAACAGGTGGCCATTTTTGTCATTTCCGTACATGGGATGCTTTGATGAGATTGATAATGAGTGGGGTTTGCGTGCAGCTTCATTGGGATATCTTAATCCGTTTGATAAAAGCTTTCATGACTGGATGTTGACTAGTCAGGGTGCCCAAGGTTCTCAGTGATCTCGCTTAACTGTGTACAGATTCTCTGGAGGTGTGTGTGTGTGTGTGTGTGTGTGTGTGTGTGTGTGTGTGTGTGTGTTTAAGTGTGTGTGCGCGCGTGCGTGCGTGTGTTTTTGAATGTATGTATGTTTTTGTTTGTGTGTGTGTGTGTGTTTTATGTGTGTGTGTGCGCGCGTGCGTGCGTGTGTTTTTGAGTGTATGTATGTTTTTGTTGTTGTTTTTGTGTGTGTGTGTGTGTGTGTTTATGTGTGTGTGTGTGTGTGCGCGCGCGTGCGTGCGTGTGTTTTTGAGTGTATGTATGTTGTTTTTTTTTGTTTTTTTGTTGTTGTGTGTGTGTGTGTGTGTGTGTGTGTGTGTGTGTGTGTGTGTGTGTGTGTGTGTGTTTTTGAGTGTATGTATGTTTTGTTTTGTTTTGTTTTTGTTTTGTTTTTGTTGTGTGTGTGTGTGTGTGTGTGTGTGTGTGTGTGTGTGTGTGTGTGTGTGTGTGTGTGTGTGTGTGTGTGTGTGTGTGTGTGTGTGTGTGTGTGTGCTGCTTGTACTAGTTTGGACTTGTGTTTCCTAATCATGCATCCACGACTTATTTTATAGTGCCAGCCCACTGAGATACCATACCGCAGTTTAACCCGAATACCCCACTCAGACTGACTCTGAGCCGACCAGTCGTAGTTTTATACCTTTAATGCCGAGCGCCAGGCAGGGTAACAACAAGTACCATCGTTACCTGTTTTGGTATGATGTGGCTCGAACAACCGGCTTTTCACTGTCCCAACACGACCTACGTTCAAAATTTAAGCTGGGAAAAAACCCTATATCCTTTCATATTTGGGAGACCTATAAAAAAACAACCTAGCATGCGTTAACCATGAGTTTACGTCGGGCTAGGTCTCAGCAATGCACGTGTGGGTTAATTTTCACGAGGTCCTGTCTTCAATGAAATGATTAGAAATTTTCTGAGGCTGAAAAACACTGCTTTCCGTTTTCAAGAATTCCTCACTGCAGAAACACAAATCCTTGCAAAGGTATGTTTCCGTTGTCAAACCCATGTGAAAGTTGATGTTCCGTAACATTAATGTTTGTTTGTTTGTTTGTTGTTTAACACCGCACTCAGCAATATTCTGGCTATATGACGGCGGTCTGTAAATAATCGAGTTTGGACCAAGAAGTGATTGATATCATGAGCATCGATCTACGCAATTTGGGATTCGATGACATGCATCAACCAAGTCAGCAAGCCTGACCACCCGATCCCGTTAGTCGCCTCTTACGACAAGCATAGTCGCCTTTTACGGCAAGCAGGGATTGCTGAAGACCTATTCTACCCCGGATGTTCACGGGTCCCTTACATTAATTAATATTCGTTATAACAGCCGTCATTACAATGCAAACCACCCTCAATGTCTTCCTGTGGAAGATCCGGGTTCGAATCCCACGTGAAGGCTAGTTCTGGTGTCCCAACGATTCTCAATCTTGTTAAAATCGGCGAATATTCATACGCAACCAACCAACTCCTTTGCTGATTTTCAACAGGGATGAATTCCTTTGAGGCTCAGATGTGATATTATACTGAACCGCAAAAGAAACGTCACCCCAAGTAACATTGCATGAAAAGTTGTCATTTAAATATTTGGGTAATTTTTGTCAAAGTTTCTAAAATTATCATTACCTTGTCCGGAAAAATGAAATTTGATGAGAATAAACAAAGCAGATGACAATAAAACCAATCGCCCAAACGCATCACGGCAACGACCATGGTAACCCGATGCACGTGAGTTCCGTGCAAATTGAAATGCACATGCGTCCCCCCATTTCTTGCCCTATAAAAATCCACCCAGATCGGATAACATTCATTCGTTATTGAATTGCTACCACATGCCAAGATTGACAAGAAATGATCAGCGACACCAAGCCATTGGACGATTGCAAGGTGGACCAACCGCCCGGCAAGTAGCCAATGCATTTCAGGTCCACGTAAGGACCATATACAGGCTCCAGCAACGGTACAAGACCACCAACACTACAAATGACCGACCACGTAGTGGAAGACCAAGGGTCACCACCCGACGCCAGGATCGTCAGATTGTGCGACAGCATCTTCAAGATCGCTTTGTTACTGCTGCGGAAACTGCTCGACAGACCATGGGGACACACCAGCGACACATTAGTGCGTCGATGATTGTCGAGCAGACACCTCCACTGTCACAGACCACACCGAAGACCCATTCTGACACCACGTCATCGCCGGGACCGTCTTCAGTGGGCAACACAGCACCAGCATTGGCACCAGCAGCAGTGGAGAAGAGTTCTCTTCTCAGACGAGACCCGCTACTGTATCTCAACAGCAGATGGCAGAGAGAGAGAGAGAGAAACGTTATTCGAATGCTTGTGTTGCTGAGAGAGACCCATGGGGTGGTCCGAGCATCACGGAGCAGGGTGGAATTGGTCTTGCACAGAGGGTCGGCCCGATTTAAATCCAATTGAGCACCTGTGGGACGAGATTCAAAGACAGCCGAATGACGTCCGACCAAGGCCGACAACTGCAGCTGAACTGCGTCAGGCATTCTTCAGAGTGTGGGCTCAAGTGCCTATGGCCTTCTTCAACCGCGTCATCCATTCATGTATCAACGTTGCACGTCATCAATGCACATGGCGGACACACGAGATACTGACATGTGATGCCATTTTCTTAGAAACTAGTGTTGTGTTTCATTTTAAGAACATTGACACTTTAATTTCAACCTTGATGATCAGTTTTGCCAAGTTTCATCTTTTTAATATGTCTCAAAGTATGTTTACATTATTTGAACAAATAAGGTTTCTCATATATCTATGCATTGTGACGTTTCTTTTGCGGTTCAGTATATAAGGTCACGAAAATAGCTTGGGTTCCTTTGGTGCCGACCCCGCCATCATCGTAATAGTAATTAACACACATCAGCGAACAGCAAGCTCATAATGCCATAGGATGTTGGGAAATTGGCCCAGACTCTACAACACCGTGCTGGGATGACTGTGAATAACAGATTAGTTGAAAGATTCTCGTAATCATCCGCAAACAGGCCAGTAAACGAGATCTACAACGACAGTCGTCAAGTGATTACATTCCGGAGGCTCACCGGAGGCTACCGCCCGGCGACGGACGAGAATACGCCAGGGTAAAAAATAGACCCTATATTGGAACGTAGTTTCTCCACGAGAAATCGATAAATTGGGTTACATCACAAAATGACAATTTTTCGTGTGCGATTGCTCAGGTGAGTGGTGACGACTTGTCGAGTCTGCGTCCCTATCTGTGTCTCCGACGTCGACGACGGCGAATGCCGACGGCTAAATCAAAACCAAGGAATTCTTACCGCGGAAGCGGGTTGACGGAAGTGTGTTGATGGGGATCCATCATGGAAAGGGCAAATAGCACGGGACTGTGCTATTGTCTGTCGCTGTTGTGTTGACTTGATGCACAAAGACAGGCAAGCGTGAGTATTGATGCACAACGAAATGCACACGTGAGTATTGATGCACAAATACATGCACACGTGAATTTTGATGACATGTTGTCGTTTGATACTAACTGCACAGCGCGTTACTCGATTTACACAAGAGAAGCGCGTCAAGGGGAGAATGAAGTATTATGTTTTGAAGTTCTGATTATGAAATATTGAATATTACCTGCCTTTGTGTGACTGAGTGGACGATCCGTCATGAAATGTGTTAGTCAGCGCTTGTGTTGTGGCACGTTGTGTTTTAGGACACAAGTCCGTCAGTTTTTAAGCGGTTGTGCAATTGAGTTGTTGCATTGTTAACTGTGCTGTTGTGTACAGATATGCGGGCTGTGTTGTATATTGTTGTACAGATGTGCGGGCTGTTTTCTGCAGATGTGCGGGCTGTGTTGTATATTGTTGTACTGTTATGCGGGCTGTGTTGTATATTGTTGTACAGTTATGTGGGCTGTGTTGTATATTGTTGTACAGTTATGTGGGCTGTGTTGTATATTGTTGTACTGTTATGCGGGCTGTGTTGTATATTGTTGTACAGTTATGCGGGCTGTGTTGTATATTGTTGTACAGTTATGTGGGCTGTGTTGTATATTGTTGTACAGTTATGTGGGCTGTGTTGTATATTGTTGTACTGTTATGCGGGCTGTGTTGTATATTGTTGTACAGTTATGCGGGCTGTGTTGTATATTGTTGTACTGTTATGTGGGCTGTGTTGTATATTGTTGTACAGTTATGCGTGCTGTGTTGTATATTGTTGTACAGTTATGCGGGCTGTGTTGTATATTGTTGTACAGTTATGTGGGCTGTGTTGTATATTGTTGTACAGTTATGTGGGCTGTGTTGTATATTGTTGTACAGTTATGTTGGCTGTGTTGTATATTGTTGTACAGTTATGTGGGCTGTGTTGTATATTGTTGTACAGTTATGTGGGCTGTGTTGTATATTGTTGTACAGTTATGTGGGCTGTGTTGTATATTGTTGTACAGTTATGTGGGCTGTGTTGTATATTGTTGTACAGTTATGTGGGCTGTGTTGTATATTGTTGTACAGTTATGTGGGCTGTGTTGTATATTGTTGTACAGTTATGTGGGCTGTGTTGTATATTGTTGTACAGTTATGTGGGCTGTGTTGTATATTGTTGTACAGTTATGTGGGCTGTGTTGTATATTGTTGTACAGTTATGTGGGCTGTGTTGTATATTGTTGTACAGTTATGTGGGCTGTGTTGTATATTGTTCTACAGTTATGTGGGCTGTGTTGTATATTGTTCTACAGTTATGTGGGCTGTGTTGTATATTGTTCTACAGTTATGTGGGCTGTGTTGTATATTGTTCTACAGTTATGTGGGCTGTGTTGTATATTGTTGTACAGTTATGCGGGCTGTGGTGTATATTGTTGTACATTTATGCGGGCTGTGGTGTATATTGTTGTACATTTATGCGGGCTGTGGTGTATATTGTTGTACATTTATGCGGGCTGTGGTGTATATTGTTGTACATTTATGCGGGCTGTGGTGTATATTGTTGTACATTTATGCGGGCTGTGGTGTATATTGTTGTACATTTATGCGGGCTGTGGTGTATATTGTTGTACATTTATGCGGGCTGTGGTGTATATTGTTGTACATTTATGCGGGCTGTGGTGTATATTGTTGTACATTTATGCGGGCTGTGGTGTACAGATGTGCAGGCTGTGTTGTATGCTGTGGTGTATAATGTTGTACTGCTGTGTGGGCTGTGTTGTGTGTTGTATAATGTTGTACTGCTGTGTGGGCTGTGTTGTGTGTTGTATAATGTTGTACTGATGCGTGTGCTGTGTTGTGTGTTATATAATGTTATACTGTTGTGCGTGGTGTGGT